>NC_064920.1:112482420-112785450 GCF_023897955.1 Schistocerca gregaria
CGTCGTTGAGTACACCATCGCAGGCGCTTGTGTCTGTGATGTAGCGTCAAGGGCAACCGCAGCCATGGTCTCCGAGCTGACAGTCCATGCTGCGGCAAACGTCGTCGAACTGTTCGTGCAGATGGTTGTTGTCTAGCAAACGTCCCCATCTGTTAGGGATCGAGGATCGAGACGTGGCTGCACGATCCGTTACAGCCATGCTGATAATGTCCTTGTCATCTCGACTGCTAGTGATACGAGGCCGTTGGGATCCAGCACGGCGTTCCGTATTACCCTCCTGAACCCACCCATTCCATATTCTGCTAACAGTCATTGGACCTCGACCAACGCGAGCAGCAATGTCGCGATACGATAAACCGCAATCGCGATAGGCTACAATCCGACCTTTATCAAAGTCGGAAACGAGATGGTACGCATTTCTCCTGCTTACACGAGGCATCACAACAACGTTTCACCAGGCAACGCCGGTCAACTGCTGTTTGTGTGTGAGAAATCGGTTGGAAACTTTCCTCGTGTCAGCACGCTGTAGGTGTCGCCACCGGCGCCAATCTTGTGTGAATGCTTTGGATAGCTAATCATTTGCATATCAC
Source organism: Schistocerca gregaria (assembly GCF_023897955.1). Taxonomy (NCBI): domain Eukaryota; kingdom Metazoa; phylum Arthropoda; class Insecta; order Orthoptera; family Acrididae; genus Schistocerca; species Schistocerca gregaria. The sequence goes on from NC_064920.1 coordinate 112,483,011, forward strand.
ACCTTCTTCTCTTGTCGGTTAAATTTCGCGTCTGTAGCACGTCATCTTCGTGGTGTAGCAATTTTAATGGCCAGTATTGTAGCATAAATGTGAGGTGTGGTATAATCAACACTCACTTTACTGGACCATTCATTTTCCCAGGACGTCTAACTGGCGAGACGTACTGATAACTCTTTCAAGAAGAAATGTCCCGCTACCTCGAAGATGTTCCACTTGCTACTCGATTGCAAGTATTTTCAACATGCCGGCGCGCCTCCACATGTCACCAACGCCGTTACTCATTTAAATGAACGTTTTCCCCGGAAATGGATTGGTCATGGTGCTACCCAGATCACCCGATTTAATAGCAATGGATTTTTGTGTATCGGGATGGATGAAAGACATAGTTTATGATGACAAAGTCAATGCATGTGAGGCATTACTTGCTGGCGTTGTGAATGCAACAGACAAAATTAAGAACAACACTTGGAAACTGAAACGAGCAACAGAATCTGTTCATACACGTGGAGCTAAATGCATTGAACTCGATGTAGACATTTTTGAACATTTATTGTGAAACTGTAAGTACAATGTACAACTTCCTTAACACTGAGCTTTGTTCTTTCCGGTTAACGTGAGTTCACGTGTGCTATGGTATTAATAACAGCGGATTATTTGATACATTCAAACAGTTTCAGTTAACGTTATTACCATCATTTTTCCAAAATTAAATTCTCTACAACTTCTTTTGAAAACTTTATTCAATTGTCTGGAATTTAAAAATCAAATTTGGCCTTGTAGTTAACAAATTAAAAATTTTACGAGATTACTTCTTTCCTTCTTTGGATGTTCTGGAAAAGTATTCCAGATACACGCCTGGGACATGTTTTATTAGATTCACCAGACCAGTAACAACAAAATTAACGGAATTAACCTCGTGCGGTTTTGCAATGCCTTCCTATTAGCGAAGTTTCTAAATTTCAGGCAAAATCTTTTACTAGCCGTAAATCCGTAACTAAATATTTGGTGACCTATGTTTGTATGAACTTTTTTCTTTAGTTTTACTTGTAGAATAACATATTAAAATATTTGCATATCTTCGTGACTCTCCCTGTATATTAGTTCAGCAATAGGATCCACAAAACTGCAATACTGAACACAAAATATTAATATACGTAGTTGGCACAGCGTTCCCAGCACGTAGACGTCAGTGGCTGTAAAAAGGATAAAGACGGGTTATTACACGACCAATCGCCACGAACGACACAGGTTCAGCGCAGCTGCCACCCACCGGCACAAGGGATGGAAGTAAGAGAATCCGCTCCTGACAACTAGAAAGCAATATGAAACTTCTTGGCAGGTTAAAACTGTGTGCCGGACCTAGAGTCGGACTCGGGACCTTTGCCTTTTGCGGGCAAGTGCCCTACCATCTGAGCTAGCCGAGCATGGCTCACGGCCCGTCCTCACAGTATTACTTCTGCCAGTAACTCGTCTCCTAACTTCGAAACTTCACAGAAGAGCAATTTGTTTAGTATTTTCAGGTGCTATTGCTGAGTACACAATCAGGCCTGAACTGAATGAACATGAGAAGTGACGGCTCCTTTATACCCCAGATATAGTACCTTTGCAAATCTGCAAACGTACAAAGTAGATTCCACCGTTCACGTGCTGTCTATAATAATATACTACGAGAACGTACTATTCCTGATTTCACCCTTTCGTATCTACACTATGTGATCAAAAGTATCCGCCCACCTGGCTGAAAATGACTTACAAGTTCGTGGCATCCTCCATCAGTAATGCTGGAATTCAGTATGGTATTGACCCACCCCTAGCCTTGATGACAGCTTCCACTCTGGCAGGCATATGCTCAATCAGGTGCTGGAAGATTTCTTGGGGAATGGCAGCCCGTTCTTCACGGAGTGCTGCACTGAGGAGAGATATCGATGTCGGTCGTTGAAGACTGGCACGAAATCGGCGTTCCAAAACATCGCAAAGGTGTTCTATAGCATTCAAGTCAGAAATCTGTGCAGGCCAATACATTACAGGGATGTTATTGTCGTGTTACCATTCCGCCACAGGTCGTGCATTATGAACAGGTGCTCGATCGTGTTGAAAGATGCAATTGCCATCCCCGAATTTCTCTTCAACATTGGGAAGGAAGAATGTGCTTAAAACGTCAATGTAGGCCTGTGCTGTGATAGTGCCACGCAAAACAACAAGGGGTGTAATCCCACTCCATGAAAAACAGGACTACACCATAACACCACCGCCTCCGAATTTTACTATTTGCGTTACACACGCTGGAAGATGACGTTAACCGGGAATTCGCCATACCCACACCCTGCCATCGGATCGCCACATTGTGTACCGTGATTCGTCACTCCATACACCGTTTTTCCAGTGTTCAATCGTCCAATGTTTACATTCCTTACAGCAAGCGAGGTCGTCTGGCATTTACCGGCGTGATGTGTGGCTTATAAGCAGTCGCTGGATCATGAAATCCAACTTTCTCACCTCCCACTTAACTGTCATAGTACTTGTATTGGATCCTGATGCAGTTTGGAATTCCTGTGTGATGGTCTGGATAGATGTCTGCCTATGATACATTAGACCCTCTTCAACTGTTGGCGGTTCTGTCAGTCAACAGACGAGGTCGGCCTATACGCTATTGTGTTGTACGTTTCCCTTTACGTTTCCACTTCACTATCACATCGGAAACAGTGGACCTAGGGATGTTTAGGAATGTGGAAATCTCGCGTATGACGCAAATGACACCCAATCACCTGGCCACATTCGAAGCCCGTGAGTTCCACGGAGCGCCCCCCATTCTGGTCTTTCACGATGTCTAATGACTACTGAGGTTGCTGTCGTTTTTGAGGGTGTCCGGATATTTTTGATCAATAGTGTAGATATGAAAGGGTGAAATCAGGAATACTACGTTCTCGTAGTATATTATTATTGATAACACGTGAACGATGGAGTCTTCTGCAGATTTGGAAACAGAAGGTACTATATCCGGGATATAAAGGAGGCATCGTTCCTGATTTTCATTCAGTTCGGGCCTGATGTGTACTCAGCGATAACACCCGAAAATACGAAACAAATTGTTTACCTTTATCAGATTTTCATTGAGTGAGAAACTGTGAAGTGAACAATATTAACAATTCAGCAAATAGGGATTACAAAATGATTAAAAAATTTAATTACAAAGTTCATTGTGATGAATGAGCTTGCTTTTGAGAAGGAAGCTTCTCAAAATGTTGTGTAATTGCAGAAACAGCCACTCGAAGTGCTTTGCTTACATTTGGCTTTCGACGGTAGTGCGACTTCATAGACGCCCAAGCTGAAAAGTCAGTCTCGCATAAGTACGCTGTTGCAAGAGGATTTAGGATCTTCAAAGCATTTTGATTCAGAGTTTAGAATTCCTTACTAATAAGTACCTAAAACCCCAACAAAGACCCTTCATTAAATGTACTCCTCAGTGAAGTATCGTGAGTGAGATGAATAAGTTTTTTCTACTCTTTTGTATTTAGATCCGACCGCTGTGGCCGAACGGTTCTAGGCGCTTCAGTCCGGAACCGCGGTGCTACGGTCGCAGGTTTGAATACTGCTTCGGGCGTGGACGTCTGTGATGTCCTTATGTTAGTTAGGTTTAAGTAGTACTAAGTCTAGGGGACTGATGACGTTAGATGTTTAGTCGCAACGTGCTTTGAGCCATTTGAACCACTTATACTTAGACATGATGGTAAACGAGCATTTCTGAATCGATTTTTAATCCAATTAAATTTATGAAAATCGTGGCTGAAATTCTTTCCGAAGTGAACTTTGAACGTTGCAGGATGATGAAGAAGCGAGTCATTTACCTCCATCGGATTACCTGTGTCCTCTAACAGTGATAGTGTAGCAACGACCATATCTAGCATACCGCTTCCCATTCGGTTTTGCCATAGATATAATTTCTTTATGAAAGCCTTTACTTCCGCATTCCAAGAGATTACAGTTTCCTGATTACTTAGAGGTGAAGCGTTAAGAATGTTTACACGGTTTAGTAACATAAATGTGACCACCTCTTAGGTTCGACGTATACTTGCGATAGCCACTCACAGATAGAAGGTGACAGCACTAGCACTGCGGGGTATATGAACGGTGCAACTGTTGTCGTCATACGGAAACGGAGCGGTTTGCCTGACGTCCAAATTGGCTTTCGGGCCAAGGGTGGAACCAATTCCGAAACGGCTAAGTCTGTTAGCTGTTCGCGAGCCTCCGTGGTGAAAGTATACAGTGCATGGCAGAATTGCGCTATCGAAAGCCGGCGCCGAGGCAACTTTGATGCAACACGGACAAAACATGACTGGTGTGAGTGACGGAGATGTGTACGTGCAACTGTCGAGCAATTGATCGCGCAGATGAATCAAGGGGTAACCAACAGTGTCTCCTCAACGGCCGTTCAGCGAACGTTACAGCACGTGGGCCTCCGCAGCAGGTGCCTGGTTTATGCACTCACGCCGCCTGCTGTTCATAAGTGACGAAGGCTGGAATTTGCAAATCAGTACCGCAACTGCACATCAGCTGAGAGGGAGAGGCGACAGGTGGCCTTTTTTAGATGTATAACCTTTCATGCTTCATCGACGTGGAACGGCCGAAAGGAATGAGCCCGCAAGAATCGCCGCAGTGGTCTAGGCCGGGGGAGGAGCCTTGTGGTCTGGGGAATGTTACTATAACTTTCCCTCGGTGATGTCGTCTTTGTGGAAACCACAACTGCGCAACACAAGCACGCATCTATCCTTGGGGACCATGTCCACCCCGACATGCAGATTGTTTTTCGACGCCAAGATGACATCGACCAGCAGGGCAGTGCGACACATACTCACAGTGTACGTGAGTCTTTCGGAAAGCACCAGGATGAGTTTGCCGTACTCCTCTGGCCAACAAACTCCCTGCATTTAAATCCAATCGAGAATCTGTGGGACCAACTGGATGGGGTTCTTCAAACTATGGATCCTCCACCGAGAAATCTAGCGCAGACAGTCGGCATAGCTCCACATACCTTCTAGAGCCTCACTGTCTCTCTTTCTGCACATCTTGCAGCGGTCTGCGCTACAAAAGGTGATTATTCAGTCTTTTGGTAGGTGGTAACATTAATAAGACTTTACCCCTTGAAAGCCATCAAGCATTACTAGAAAAGAGCAATTAGCACTTTAAAAGGTATTAATAGATTTTACGTGAATAATATTAAATGTATCTGTAATCGTTTGCACGCAGTACGTCATGAAGAGATGGTCTGAGTTCTTTAGTGGTCACAGTCTCCCGATGTATCATGCAGTGAGTCCATACTGCATCAAGACCTGCGGCTCTGGCTTTCGCTTGCAATCCACCATGAGTTGCAGACATTGAACAACCTCCATCTATGCATACTCCACTGCACCTTTTCCAAGGTATCCCGGTTTGCTTTAAAAAAGTATTGATCATGTCAAAAAGCTGTACCTGTTTTCAGTATCAGCTCACAGGAAAGCAGTTCCTCTCGAATGTTGAACTCATCTACGAAACGAAAATGAGTAATCAAATGTGTATTTTTATGAATATCAGTCGTTTCGCCCACTTGATGTAAAAAACCGTTGTAGCGTAATTTTGTCGACTAACTGCCCGATTAAATCGTCAGAAATCGCTTAAATCTTTCAACTCACTGTGTCATTAGAGATAGGAATACTTTTCAGCTGTTCACCTGCTGGTACTACACACACCAAAAAAAGTTTTGCATCACCCCGATTCCCAGAACTCCTGATGAAAGACGTTGACTGTGGATATTGTATCACAGACACATTCCCTTTGACTGTTCAGAGATGTCACTAAACCGGCCCAACGATATAAACAACCATGAATGAGCAGAGCCTATTAGACGAAGGGGGTCCGACAGCCGATCAGTTCGAGTCATTCAACCAGGAAGGAGATACACCGCTCGTGTTGTCTGTAGTTCAACCATGCCTAGACGGTCATTACCGCTGTTCGTTCGCGTCCACATTGTTACTTTCTGCCAGGAAGGGCTCTCAACAAGGAAAGTGTCCAGGCACCTCAGAGGGAACCAAAGCGATGTTGTTTGGACATGGAGGAGATACAGAGAGACAGGAACTGTCGATGACATGCATCGCTCAGATCGCCCAAGGGCCACTCCTGCATGAGTGTCGCATATGCCTTCAACCAGACAATCTTCGGGGACTGGTTTGCAGGCAACCCTGTCAGGCTGAACGCCTTAACTTAAGCCGTCGGCACACAGACCGTGCATCCGAAACGTTGAGCGTTGAGCGTGCCAAGTGTCTGACTTCATAGCATGGGATAGCATGTTCAGGAGTCTTTCCAAACTTGCAGAGCAATATCGAGCAAGTGAGATATTCTGAGCGTGCGTCTGAGCGTTGACCAATGAGATGGCACAACGCCACTTACGTCACATGCACGCCATCTCCCTTCAGCATATAGATGTGAGGCGCCATGTTGGCATTCATTTCAAACTTATACGTATATCTGCCGTTTCTGAGCGCCAGAAAAATTGAGAATCACTGGAAAACCAGTCGCTAACTGTGTGATTCGTTGCAATGACATATGGAGAAACATAAAATTCGTGCCAAAAGAATTATTGTAACTTGCTTATTATGAGAGTATGCTATTTGAAGGCAGCGATACACTGAGGATCCACCTAAAACGCATTGTTCTTGGCACAATTTATTATAATTAAATTTCAGTTAGTAACATAGCTACGATTAAAGTTTTCAGCAAGTGGCAAGACACTAGGATTGGCAATCAACATCACGTTGTTGGTTTAGCGTGGTGAATAGCATCACTCATCTGTAAAAATTTGCATGTTTGCGTGGTGGTGCGCGACTCGCCACTTCCTAACATTTGCGTTTTTATTACGTTGTGATACTTTATTATTAGTTTAATGTAAGTATATACTATAAAATTTTCTGTTACGTAAATATAAGTTCACCTTTCTTTGAGAGTTCGATTGCCTTAATCTGCAGGACAGCTTGCGCTACTTGTATAAAGATATTTTGCTCCTTTTTCTTTTACCATTCGTAATTCACATTTTGCAAAGATTCTGCTACTGGGTAGTAACAGTGATCAAGTAAGACTGACCTTAGGGGTTTTACTAAAATGTGGGAATGATGAAATAATGTTTATCTTATGTGGAGAAGTATTGCAAATATGTTTCGCACTGTTTGTAATGGAACTTTTATAAGCCTGTGTCCTTACTGGACGTGGTAATTTCCTTTTCGTGGACAATGGAGGAAATGTGCGTTTTAATAGAGTTAACGTGGGAATTTTACTCGCGCCCGTCTAGTAAACAGTGTGATTCACGAACTAGAAACAACCTGCAACTGCCTCCGGAGGGCGTTGCGATCGTGTGTACCACGTTGGGGCCCACGTTCCGCATGCACGAGTCGCATCGTTCCTGAGCGTTCAGCAGCACGTTGAACTTGTCACGCTCAACGTTGACGTTCGACAGCACGGTCCGTGTGCCGACTGCTTTAGACACACTGTCTAGCGAGTGCAGCAAGGTGGACGTTCCCTGCTGTTTTGGGGGTGGCATTATGTGGGGCCCACGTACGTAGCTGGTAGTCACGGAAGGCGGCGCAACGACTGTACAACATGTGAATGTCATCCTACAAGCGGTAGTGCAACCATTTCGGTAGTATACTGGCGAGGCATTCATTTTCACGGACTACAATTCGCGCTCCCACCATGCACATCTTGTGAATGACTTCCTTCAGGATAACTACATCGCTCTACTAGAGTGGCCAGCATGTTCTCCAGACATGAACCTACCGAACATGCCTGGGATAGATTGAAAAGGGCTGTTTATGGACGACGTGACCCACCAGCCACTCTGAGGGACGTACGCTGAATCACCGTTGAGGGGTGGGTCAATCTGGCCAACAGTGCCTTGTTTGAACTTGTGGATAGAATGTGATGACGAAAACAGGCATGCGTCAATGCAAGAGGACGTACTACTAGGTATTAGGGGTACCGGTGTGTACAGCAGTCTGGACCACCACCTCTGAAGGTCTCGCTGTATGATGGTACAACATGTCCGCCCCCGGTAGCTGAGTGGATAGCCGGCACAGTAGCTTAGCGTGTTGGGTCAGAGGGTTAGCTGCCCTCTGTAATAAAAAACTGAGTGGAAGGATCAACAGTGAACTTAAACGAGTGTCATAGAACATCCGCACCCAACAAATGCATCGAACAAAATGAGATTTTAAAAAAAGCGGACGGCGCGATGGACTGTCAATGCCAAGGGTCCGGGTTCGAATCCCGGCTGGGTCGGAGAGTTTCTCCGCTCAGGGACTGGGTGAGGTGTTTTCCTAATCATCATCATTTCATCCCCATCGACGTGCAAGTCGCCGAAGTGGCGTTAACTCGAAAGACTTGCACCAGGCGAGCGGTCTACCCGACGGGAGGCCCTCGTCACACGACATTATTATTATACTTATTATTATTATTATTATGGTGCAACATGTAATGTTTGGTTATCATGAGCAATAAAAAATGATATTTATGTTGATCTCTATTCCAATTTTCTGTGCAGATCTCATCTTGGACCCGGGATGACAACAAAACATTTTTTGATGTGTGTATATCAATCGCTGATCATAAAACGAGTCTGTCTGTAGCCGTGGGTGGTTTCTTGCATTTAGCAGTCCTAAGCGAAAGGTAAGAGGCTAAAAGGGCCTTAGAAGTCAGATTCGTGGTCTTAGCTATGTTTTTCTGGATGGACAATAAAATATTTAGTTTCCTGACAAAAAATTATTTTGATTTTTCCGTTAACTCAGGGTAATGCTTAATTCTATGAGTAGCTACAATCTTTAAACAAATTGCACACTGCGCACGTTCTTCAACACTAATTATAATTTTCGTGTTGTCTAGCAGTAAACAGTTCTCGTCTTGCTCGTTTTCGCCTCCACCAGTTGATGGGTCACTTGTGTCTTCATATCTGTCGTTACGAGTGATCCGAGGGGGTAATCGTTAAGGATACAGTCACTGTGCAGCCAAAAGCGGGAGATTCGACGAAAACCGAAATCGCCCAGCTCGCACGATAATTTTGAAGAATGCTAAAAATGTGGCCGCGATTTCGTTGTCTTCAACCGCGTGGGACGAACACCGATGCTATGCGGAATTCACTCCATATCAAAGGATTATTCTTTGTTCCAGAGGAAAATATATACGTAATTATTTGTTACTGAGCTCTTTATTTATTTTGTTAATATACCGCGTCCCTATCGCACGCCATTTGCCCCCCCCCCCTCCCCCCATCTCTACTAGCCCCCAGTCTCCCCATCTCTATTGAGGTTCGCTCCCAGCAGTATGAGAACCACTGATGTATATGTAGCGAGAATGACGCCTAAAAAGATTGAACAGTTTTACTAATGCTGATGACCAAACAACAAAACGAATAAAATAGAAGTGTCTGAGTGTGCACAGGTAGGGTAATTTGCCACCGGATGGTAAATGAAACAAATTTGCCCGACTAAATATCATTTGGAAAACATAAAAGGCAACATTTCAACTAAAAAGTATCAACTCATAAAAAGTTCTGCACCACTGTCATACCTTCCATAGTTTCTGCGTTTCTTAGTCACTTGCAACTGTGGGGCGATGGGGGGATTTTAAATGTTCACGTCGTGTTTAGAAGAACCTGACAACTATTTCTGCGGCCATCTGCAAAGCGATAGAGAACGTACTGGCCATAATTCCCAGGCTACAAGACCACATTATTCTGGTGTTTGTTATATACACTGATCAACACCCACGTGATAATAAAATTTGCTTTATTAGATGTAGCCAGGACACGACTTAATTTTACAATAAATAACCTTCTTTGGAAAATAAAAGGGCTTTTCTCTTGCCCAAAAGTGTAGTATCAAAACACGAATAAACAACCTTAATGAAACTGACTTTTATAACTGAACTGATTTTACGTTCCCTGGTAGTTCTCTCTCGATGCTCTCCAACGGATGCCGAGGAGTGAGACGGGCGCCGCTTCCGGGTCGAAGACTGGCGTGTTGAAGACTGGCCACCTGGTCGATGCGGCTACGACCATGTTTCCTCCTGGCGGCGGTCCGCGGCGGGTCGAACGACGCCGGTTTTTCTTTCCTGCTGGCTATTTAACCCGGCGGCTCTAGTCTTCCTCCGCGGATTCTGTCGTGAGGATCGGCGGCCGTTGGCGATACTCGATTGGCGGATGGTGATGTCATCGTATTGCCATCCGCGTCGGAAAAAGGGGTCGCGCGCTTGCGTATTACGCAGCTGCTTTCATGTTTGGCGGTGCCGGCTGGCAGGACGCCCCGGAACTTCGTTGCAGGTGCGGCTTATTCTGCCACGGTAGCCGCCCGTTGTGTTAGCGTGGCTGTGCGCGCCACGGCAGTGCTCACCGAAAGAAAATGTTCCTACTTACTATTTACTCATCGGGATCAGGAACAATAACTTTGAATAAAAGTTTTGAGTTCTAGCTGATTTACAGTTTCAGAGAAATTTCCCGCCAGTAAACATAATAATATTCCTGATTATGATAATAATAATGTCCCTCTCAGAAACAGCACTATTAGCGGTTTAGAGGCTACCTCTTCGGTAAGTTCCAAATAAATGAACTACGCACTGACTTCTAATCATCAAAATCAATTTCTTGCCACAAAAATGAGAAATAATATCACCAGTTTCTCGCGGTTTCGTCAGCATTACTGGCGGCACACAAACAGTTACTTCCGTCAAATCTGCGCTATCCAGGACGGTGTACAGTCCTCGCGAGTTCATTTCGTACTTTACCGAAAACATGTGTTTGGTAGGTGCCTGGCTATGACGTCATCCGAGGCAGAGCTTATGAAGGCTTTCCACTGACGCTGACGCATTGGTAGCTCGGTGCGATGTCTCCCCATCACTGCCACCCTGGACGTATTTATATGTGGTTGCAGCGGACCGTCGAACGGAACATCTGCCATCACTCGCCTTATGCACAGGTAGAAGCACCTAAATGGCGCCTATCTCGGGCACGTATTAATTAATACTGTATCTCTGTCGTGTTATAATTTATTTTTATATAGTTAAAGTTAAGTTTGTTTTAGTCACTGAAAACGTTTTAGCTCGTCTGCGTTTGAAGTTTGGCGACTAGAATTTTTGGAACGAAACAGACAGTAGAATATGACCTCTGAACTACCTCTTTAAGAGTCCTTATATTGATTGTTATTGATGTGAAAGTCTTGTAACTTGGTACAGCTGTGTTACTTAAGGGGAGGTTTACTATCTTCGGCCCGAAAAAATCATGTTATTTGAGAACTTATTTCTCGGGATATGTTATAGATATCAATGCCAAATTTGGTCAAAATGTTTATTGATATTTACTCTACAAACTGGAATGTTTTCGATCGGAAATGTCGAAGAGCAAAGTTGGAAGTGCCGTCGGAACGAAACAAAATTTCGATGTAGACCTTCACGCGCGGTATGTCTCAGGTCAGCTGGCTCGTCTGAAATCAAAACTGAGTTCACGTTAGCGAAGTATATAAGATTTTTTAGGAGTTGTACCTCGCTTAAGTTATTTGGACCATAGGAAACAAAATGGCCATTTGAAGAAAATAGGGTTGTTTTCATCGATTTATGGACTTTGTCAGCCAGTAAAAACATTTATAGCTGGTGGATCGGAATAAAAGTGGCACACCTCCTAGACAAGTTACAATGCAACGTACGTTCAATCTGCTATTCCGGCTCCATCAACTACGACTTGCTCTTCATTAAAGAGGGAGTTCTGCTCGATGTGGGCCATCCTGCGCTGCTCCAGAGTCGCTCGTACGGCCGGTGACAAGCGGTTTTCGGCCTCTTGAATCCGGTGGTCGTCCGAATGCTTGGCGAACTGCGTCGAATAGAGTCCCAGGGTGACGTCCATCGTGATCATGGTTTTCAGAACTACTGAATACCCTTCGTTGAAGCTGCTCACTGCCAGGAAAGTCGCAATCTCCACAGTATTCGCACCAGAATGCAAATGATTGGGGAGTAACTTCCAAACACACGCGTTCGAGCTTTCATTTGAATTTTTAGAGTTTCCTCCCAAGCACCGGTACAATAACTCGTCCTCCGAAAGAAAAAAAACTGGTGCGTGAGAAAGGACTATTTCAGGCACGTGCAATTTTTTTTTCAACCGTGAATAACAAACATTTCCGTTCCGTATTCGGAAAAAACGTTTCAGGGGTGGATTCTATCCACTTTTATGGGTGCTGTCGACTCCTCGTTCCTTTATGGGAGCCCTATGTATTCCATATTTGTAAGAACCTGCTTCAAGCATTACTGACGTGTAAGTCTGAGTAACACCGCCTTTGAACCAGAATGTAGTATACCTCTCCTTAACGAGTGCAATCAAGTGCTGTAATTAGAACCTCCCACGATAAATACAAGAGCTACTTAATCTATTATGAATAATGATGCCTTCTCATTCGAAATTTAGTTTTTAGTAAATTACTTGAAAACTATTAGATGTAGCTTAGTGGAGTCACATGGTTGATGTTTTTATATCAAATTGAGGCTACATTCTGAGCCCAATATTTACCGCCTTCAAATTTTCGTAAAAATACCGATTTTGACTAAAATAGTGCTCCGATCAAGTTGAGACTCGCAACTTTTGATGTACATTAGCACATGCTGAACACTTTCTTTCTTTCTAGCTTCATTATTTAGCACCACTTATTTTCTTCTTAAAATTCACCTGGCATTCTGAGACTTTACAGTGCGAATATTAAGATACTGAAGCATACACTGACAAAGTTTAGATTATGCCGCCGGCCGTAGTGGCTGAGGGGTTCTAGGAGCTACAGTTGGGAACCGCGCGACCGCTACGGTCGCAGGTTCGAATCCTGCCCTGGGCATGGATGGGTGTGATGTCCTTAGGCTAGTTATGTCTAAGTAGCATTAAGTTTTAGGGGACTGACTTCCTCAGAAGTTACGCTACGGTCGCAGGTTTGAATCCTGCCTCGGGCATGAATGTGTGTGATGTCCTTAGGTTAGTTAGGTTTAATTAGTTCTAAGCCCTAGGCGACTGATGACCTCAGAAGTTACGTCGCATAGTGATCACAGCTATTTTGAACCTCAGAAGTTAAGTCCCATAGTGCTCAGAGCCATTGGAACATGTTTATTTTTTTATTCTTTTTATTATGCCGCAGGCGTCAGTTGTAGTGAACTGGGATAACTCCAGGTCCACTTGCTCGCCTCTGTATTTCTCACAATGATACAGCACTTCTTCCGCTACAGAACCTCTTTCTTAATATTCCTTTAACCGCAAGAAATCACTATGTACAGCAATGTACGCAATGGAAGTAAAAGAAAGCAGGAAACGTGCATTCTGTGGGCATATAAGGAAAGCGAATTTTGTGTCCAATCGGGAAAGAAGCAATGCGACTTCTGCATGTTGTTGAGTCTGTCGGCGCACCTCGCAGCGTGAATTGAAGAGTTTACGGTGGGTACGTTTTATAAGGCCCAGTCAAATAAAAAGCGAACATCCGCCACGGCGCGACCAGTACCAACACTTGCAGGGCGTCTTGCCTCAAGAGAGTATTCAACGGCTTCATGACACCCTACCCAACCGAATCAGTGCATTCATCCAAGCCAGAGGGGGCGGAACGTCGTACTGATAAGTCGGTTCATACTTGCAAGTGCTAGGAAGTGTCTCTCTAGACCTGCCGTGTGGCGGCGCTCGGTCTGCAATCACTGATAGTGGCGACACGTGGGTCCGACGTATACTACCGGACCGCGGCCGATTTAAAGGATACCACCTAGCAAGTGTTTTGTCTGGCGGTGACACCACACTATGCACAGCTCGAATGTTGGTAAGAGCACTCATTTGCCAGATTCTGCATCCACTGCACTAGAGCGCGGCATGTTAAACAGTTTCAGTAATATCCTCACCAATTCCAATTTAAGCGAAAAAATGCATTTTGCATCTGTGCAGGGAATCATACACGTGGCAACATACAATATATATTTCAGACAATCTACACAATGTGAAACCTACAAATGAAATCAACGTTAGTGTACAGGGACTCATGGATAACACAGGAACGGAAATTTATGGTAGCAAGGAAAAATAAGAGATACTGAACTCTGTTTCCAAATGTTTCTTCAAATGTTTCTCGCACCACTGCAAAGATGAATGGCATACATATTAACGAGGGTGACGCTGGGAAACAGCAAAATTCTTTAATACTGGAGAAGACCTCAGATACCGATGGAATCCCTGTCATCTCTTGTATAGAATCTGAACCTAAATTGGTTCCTGTCTTACCTATATAATACACTGTATATCTCTCGAACAAAATATGTGACCAGTGATCGAAAGAAAGACAGCCCAGAGAACAGAAGTGATATACGAACTATTACGCAATATTAATAATATCTATCTGTTGCAGAATCTTAAAATATATTCTCAAGGCAAAATTAATGAGGTGTCTTAGACACAGCGACCTGTATTCCGAAACCAGCCTGTATTCCGAAACTCAAGTCGCACCTTTTTACAAGACACCCTGAGAGTCGTAGCTCAAGACAGTCAAGTGGTAGCGGTATTACCCGACTTCCGAAAAGCAGTGATATCAGCACCACACCAAAGTTGTTTAAAGAAAGAAGGATCTCTTGGGGTACCAAACGAGATCTGTGAATGAATTGAAGATTTTTTAGCACGGAGGACACAGCATATTGCCTTGGATGGAGAGTCGTTGAGAAGCTTGGAACTTACTTAAGACGTGTCCCAGGGAAGTGTTTCGGAACTTTTGCCGCTCATTCTGTCTACTGATACAGTGCAGACAATATTAATAGTAACGTCAGAGTTTTCGTAGGTGATCTTGTAATCTACAATAAAGAATTGCCAGAAATAAATACTCATTCGTTTTTTCGTCTTAAACTTATTGCACTAAAAGAGTATTTTTCACCAGCCACGTTTTGCTTTCATTTATAAAGCACCTTCTGCAGCCATTCTGGAGATGTAGTACTGTATACATAGTTTTGTGTCGTCTCATTGTCACTGTAAAATTGTACCATGGGAAGCAATGAGAGGATGTTGGTCGGTGGCCAGTATCCTCTTTCTATAACACAAACTGCATGCATAGATTAAATGGGTTCTTTATTCATAGGAACAGAAAATTACTGAACTCAGGGTAGTCCAGGTGTTGTGGTACAAGCTCTCTGTAATAGACCACGTTGGCCTCACTGCTGGTGAACTACCAAGTCTCCTATGAACAATTATCTGGTCGCTATATGCTGCCTGCGACTGTCTGCGACTGCAAGTGACTGGGTTGCGGCTGATGTCTCGATGACACCCTGACTGACAGACTGGAACTCACTGGTTGTTTGGTTGTTACAGACAGGCAGTCCAGTCCGCGGCGGCGGCGATTTAAATACTGGCGACCGAGAGGGCGTTGGCAGTTCGTTTCTTGCGTGTCTGTCTTTGGCCTCTATGGATCTTCTCGCAATCTCTTTGCTGCATGGTGTGCTGGCACCAGCTTACGCCAGCGCACATAGTACATCCCTATATTTTGGTATTTATAAATTAAAAAAGCATTTCTTTACAAAATTGTCGCACAATTTACTTACAGCATCTTTGCCTTTTCTTATATACAAAAAAAGAGAAGAAATCTATTTTTGAACTATATGTACCAACGTATAAAGACATACAGTGTAAGTAGGCTGTTTACGTTTTCTTATTGGTAACGCCACGTAGCGCTCTGTATGAAAAATCACTGGCTGTGCCATGTGCAGTCTATGGCTGGTTTGCATTGTTGTCTGCCATTGTAGTGTTGAGTAGCGGCAGCTGGATGCTAACAGCCCGTAGCGTTGCGCAGTTGGAGGTGAGCCGCCAGCAGTGGAGGACGTGGAGAGAGAGATGGCGGAGTTTTGAAATTTGTAAAAATTGGTGTCATGAAATGCTATATATATTATGACTATTAAGGTAAATACATTGTTTGTTCTCTATTAAAATGTTTCACTTGCTAACTGTGCCTATCAGTAGTTAGTGACTTCTGTAGTTTGAATCTTTTAGTTAGCTGGCAGTAGTGGCGCTCGCTGTATTGCAGTAGTTCGAGTAACGAAGATTTTTGTGAGGTAAGTGATTTGTGAAACATATAGGTTAATGTTAGTCAGGGCCATTCTCTTGTAGGGATTATTGAAAGTCAGATTGCGTTGCGCTAAAAACTATTGTGTGTCAATTTAAGCACAGTCTTGTAAAATTTTTCAAAGGGGACGTTTCAACAGTAGCATATTCGCAGAATAACAACGGAGAATGCTTTATATTAAAAGAAAAACGCGTGCCGCGCGTAGTGGCCGCGCATAGTGGCAGCGTAGCTTGAGGCGCCATGTCACGGACTGCGTGGCCCCTCCCGGCGGAGGTTCGAGTCCTCTCTTGGGCATGGGTGTGTGTGTTGTTCTTAGCATAAGTTAGTTTAAGTAGTGTGTAAGTCCAGGGCTCGATTAACTTAGCAGTTTGGCTCCTTAGGAATTCACACACATTTGAACATTTTGAGCAAGACGCGTCTGCTGAAAAATACTATTTAATTGCAGTTAAGCTTAGGTTAAAAGCATCAACAAAATGCGTTACAAAACCTGCTACTGAGGATGGTTATGTAAGCAAACAACCAGAAAATTTTTCATAAATGTCCCATCATATGTTGATAATATTTCAAAGTGCTCCCAAGGAAGTTACGGCCAGGGTGAGCTTCCGGCCGGCCGCAGGTATGGTCTGTTTCAAGAGGCGTGTGCAGTGGCGGCGTTTGTTACCTGTTGGAAGATGACGGTGTTGAAATATTTCTTAATTCTGTAATAGTTCGATGTTTAATTATAGCGTGAAACTGGCGTTCTACGGATCGGAGCGTGGAATGTCAGATCCCTTAATCGGGCAGGTAGGTTAGAAAATTTAAAAAGGGAAATGGATAGGTTAAAGTTAGATATAGTGGGAATTAGTGAAGTTCGGTGGCAGGAGGAACAAGACTTCTGGTCAGGTGACTACAGGGTTATAAACACAAAATCAAATAGGGGTAATGCAGGAGTAGGTTTAATAATGAATAGGAAAATAGGAATGCGGGTAAGCTACTACAAACAGCATAGTGAACGCATTATTGTGGCCAAGATAGATACGAAGCCCACACCTACTACAGTAGTACAAGTTTATATGCCAACTAGCTCTGCAGATGATGAAGAAATTGAAGAAATGTACGATGAAATAAAAGAAATTGTTCAGATAGTGAAGGGAGACGAAAATTTAATAGTAATGGGTGACTGGAATTCGGCAGTAGGAAAAGGGAGAGAAGGAAACATAGTAGGTGAATATGGATTGGGGCTAAGAAATGAAAGA
Organism: Schistocerca gregaria; assembly: GCF_023897955.1. NCBI lineage: Eukaryota > Metazoa > Arthropoda > Insecta > Orthoptera > Acrididae > Schistocerca > Schistocerca gregaria. The sequence goes on from NC_064920.1 coordinate 112,500,355, forward strand.
GGAAGCCGCCTAGTAGAATTTTGTACAGAGCACAACTTAATCATAGCTAACACTTGGTTTAAGAATCATGAAAGAAGGTTGTATACGTGGAAGAACCCTGGAGATACTAAAAGGTATCAAATAGATTATATAATGGTAAGACAGAGATTTAGGAACCAGGTTTTAAGTTGTAAGACATTTCCAGGGGCAGATGTGGACTCGGACCACAATTTATTGGTTATGACCTGTAGATTAAAACTGAAGAAACTGCAAAAATGTGGGAAATTAAGGAGATGGGACCTGGATAAACTGAAAGAACCAGAAGTTGTACAGAGTTTCAGGGAGAGCATAAGGGGACAATTGACAGGAATAGGGGAAAGAAATACCGTAGAAGAAGAATGGGTAGCTCTGAGGGATGAAGTAGTGAAGGCAGCAGAGGATAAAGTAGGTAAAAAGACGAGGGCTGCTAGAAATCCTTGGGTAACAGAAGAAATATTGAATTTAATTGATGAAAGGAGAAAATATAAAAATGCAGTAAATGAAGCAGGCAAAAAGGAATACAGACGTCTCAAAAATGAGATCGACAGGAAGTGCAAAATGGCTAAGCAGGGATGGCTAGAGGACAAATGTAAGGATGTAGAAGCTTATCTCACTAGGGGTAAGATAGATACTGCCTACAGGAAAATTAAAGAGACCTTTGGAGAGAAGAGAACCACGTGTATGAATATCACGAGCTCAGATGGCAACCCAGTTCTAGGCATAGAAGGAAAGGCAGAAAGGTGGAAGGAGTATATAGAAGGTTTATACAAGGGTGATGTACTTGAGGACAATATTATGGAAATAGAAGAGGATGTAGATGAAGACGAAATGGGAGATACGATACTGCGTGAAGAGTTTGACAGAGCACTGAAAGACCTGAGTCGAAACAAGGCCCCCGGAGTAGACAACATTCGTTTAGAACTACTGACGGCCTTGGGAGAGCCAGTCATAACAAAACTCTACCAGCTGGTGAGCAAGATGTATGAGACAGGCGAAATACCCTCAGACTTCAAGAAGAATATAATAATTCCAATCCCAAAGAAAGCAGGTGCTGACAGATGTGAAAATTACCGAACTATCAGTTTAATAAGTCACAGCTGCAAAATACTAACGCGAATTCTTTATAGACGAATGGAAAAACTGGTAGATGCGGAAATCGGGGAGGATCAGTTTGGATTCCGTCGAAATGTTGGAACACGTGAGGCAATACTGACCTTACGACTTATCTTAGAAGAAAGATTAAGAAAAGGCAAACCTACGTTTCTAGCATTTGTAGACTTAGAGAAAGCTTTTGACAATGTTGACTGGAATACTCTCTTTCAAATTCTAAAAGTGACAGGGGTAAAATACATGGAGCGAAAGGCTATTTACAATTTGTACAGAAACCAGATGGCAGTCATAAAAGTCGAGGGGCATGAAAGGGAAGCAGTGGTTGGGAAAGGAGTGAGACAGGGTTGTAGCCTCTCCCCGATGTTATTCAATCTGTATATTGAGCAAGCAGTAAAGGAAACAAAAGAAAAATTTGGAGTAGGTATTAAAATTCATGGAGACGAAGTAAAAACTTTGAGGTTCGCCGATGACATTGTAATTCTGTCAGAGACGGCAAAGGACTTGGACGAGCAGTTGAACGGAATGGACAGTGTCTTGAAAGGAGGATATAAGATGAACATCAACAAAAGTAAAACGAGGATAATGGAATGTAGTCAAATTAAATCGGGTGATGCTGAGGGAATTAGATTAGGAAATGAGACACTTCAAATAGTAAAGGAGTTTTGCTATTTAGGAAGTAAAATAACTGCTGATGGTCGAAGTAGAGAGGATATAAAATGTAGACTGGCAATGGCAAGGAAAGCGTTTCTGAAGAAGAGAAATTTGTTAACATCGAATATAGATTTATGTATCAGGAAGTCGTTTCTGAAAGTATTTGTTTGGAGTGTAGCCATGTATGGAAGTGAAACATGGACGATAACTAGTTTGGACAAGAAGAGAATAGAAGCTTTCGAAATGTGGTGCTACAGAAGAATACTGAAGATAAGGTGGATAGATCACGTAACTAATGAGGAGGTATTGAATAGGATTGGGGAGAAGAGAAGTTTGTGGCACAACTTAACTAGAAGAAGGTATCGGTTGGTAGGACATGTTTTGAGGCATCAAGGGATCACAAATTTAGCGTTGGAGGGCAGCGTGGAGGGTAAAAATCGTAGAGGGAGACCGAGAGATGAGTACACTAAGCAGATTCAGAAGGATGTAGGTTGCAGTAGGTACTGGGAGATGAAGCAGCTTGCACAGGATAGAGTAGCATGGAGAGCTGCATCAAACCAGTCTTAGGACTGAAGACAACAACAACAACAGAAGTTAAAGATATTAGCTGCCAGTGGGCAGTGATTTATACCAATGGGGCAAACTGAATTCGAACCTGGGGCTCCTGCTTATTAGGCAGATGTTTTGTGTGGTGTCACCGCCAGACACCACACTTGCTAGGTGGTAGCCTTTAAATCGGCCGCGGCCGGTAGTATACGTCGGACCCGCGTGTCGCCACTATCAGTGATTGCAGACTGAGCGCCGCTACACGGCAGGTCTAGAGAGACTTCCTAGCACTCGCCCCAGTTGTACAGCCGACTTTTCTAGCGATGGCTCACTGACAAATTACGGTCTCATTTGCCGAGACGATAGATAACATAGCCTTCAGCTCCGTTATTTGCTACGACCTAGCAAGGCGCCAGTATCCGTACTATTGATATTGTGAATCATGTACCATAAAGAGCGACTTTCTCCATGAATGGATTACAGTTAAGTATTCCACCAGCTACGTCCGTTTTTTCTCAATTCTAATTCCCTTGTCATGTTCCAGACCTCACGCCAGCCTGCGTGAGCTAAAACTCGTGCATTTCGGCCTCCTTTAATAACACGGTGTTGGCTCCACTGCCAACCACAACATTTGGCGACGAGGCAATACCGCGTTCTTTTCTAAATTGCCCTGATTCACTTGTGTAATGGCTTCGCCACTATCTCCAGATGTACTGTCCGAATTTTATCGCTTACAGAATCAGCAGACGCAGGCCTTACAGGATGCCCTTGGACGGCTCGTCCAGGGTCAACGTGCAATGCAAAACGATGCGGCAGCAGCCGCTTCACCACTAACGCAGCAACAACACGCTGTTGCACCAACTTTTCGACCTTTTGATGCTGCACTGGAAAGCTGGACGGAGTGGTCACGCCAATTTGGATTCCATCTCGCCGCCTACAGAATTCAAGGTAACGAGCGGCAGCCTTTTTTGTTATCGTCGGTCGGCGTGACTACGTACCGTGTGATAGTCAGATTATTTCCCCGACGCGACGTAGCGACTCTGTCCTACGAAGAAATTTTGTCTGCATTAGATGCATATTTCAAAGAATCAGTCAACATAGTTGCGAAAAGGTATACCTTCTTTCGTACAAAACGTACGGCAGGTCAGACTAATCGGGAGTAGGTTGCAACCTTGCAAGGCCTTACTAGGGATTGTGCTTTTGAGCGTCAATGTGGACTCCCTTATTCAGATACTATGGTACGTGATGCAGTTGCACAGAACGTTTCTGATGTTCGTATAAGGGAACAGATTTTGAAACTAGTAAATCCCTCCCTTCGACAAGTGATGGACATATTGGATCGGCGGGTCACACTTGACTTAGCTCAGGAATCATGTGAAACTTCGCCAGCAGTGTGTCAGGTAAACCGGCCCGCCGGGCGAGCTGCACGGAGCAGTAAACAAACCTCGCGCCCGGCCGCGCCGCTGCCGCCAGGCTCTCAGCCACGTATGTCGCGCCGGAAAGCTAATGCAGTGATCAAATCATGCCCGCGGTGTGCTACTAAACATTCGCGTGAGAATTGCCCGTCACGCCAAGCTATTTGCTTTTATTGTAATAAAAAAGGACATGTTCAGAGTGTTTGCCAGAAAAAGCTCAGATCGGACGCTCAAAACCGTTCCAGGCCCTTTGCTTCGCGCCGGAATCGCAATCGAACCCAGGATACTCAGGCTCGCGACACTTCGCCCATGGAAATTCATGTAGTTCATTCCACTCCGCCCAGTGCCACTATCTCTAACAGTGACTGTGTTCGTCCCAAAAATAGTGTGCGTCGACATCGCCGGAACTCCCGTCAAGTCGCAAGTGATTCTGTACCAGTGTCTGTTCACGTTGCAGGAGACAGTCGCTCTTGTCGTCAGCAGGACAATAAACTTTTTGTAGACTTGGACATTAACGGCAAAGTGATACCATTCCAGTTCGATACCGGAGCTGGAGTTTCACTGATAAATAAAGACACTTACAAATTGCTGGGCACACCTCCGTTGCGTGCCGCAAATGTTAACTAATTATGCAGGTCACAATATCCCTGTGTTAAGACAGTGCAGCCTTCTTGCAACGTACAAAGGACAAACAAAACTTGTGTCATTTTACGTCCTTCGTTCTTCTTCTGCAGTGAACTTGTTTGGTTTCGATTTATATCAGTTGTTTAACTTGTCTATAGTAAATCAGGTCCTTTCAGTGAAACAGACGGTGCCTTCAGACAGTGTTTCTCGTCTATGTGAAGAATTTGCAGACATTTTTGCACCAGGCCTTGGTTGCGCTAAGAACTATAAAGCACATTTGGAACTGAAAGTAAACGCGCAACCGAAATTTTTCAGAGCGCGCAATGTTCCCCTTGCATTGCGTGATGTCGCAAAAACATTACACGATTTGGAATCACAAGGTGTGATTGAACGTGTGCAGGCTTCTCTCTGGGCATCACCCTTAGTAATTTTGCCAAAACCTTGCGGCAAATTGAGACTTTGTGTGGACTTCAAGGCAACAGTGAATCCACGATTCGTGATTACAACTTTTCCTTTACCCCGCCCGGATGATCTTTTTGGCAAACTGTGCCCGGGTAAATATTTTTCGTAGTTGGACCTCGCGGATGCGTACTTGCAAATACCGGTGGACGAAGAATCCCAGCGCGTTTTGGTGGTTAACACGCATCTTGGTTTGTATCGATTCAAACGACTGCCATTCGGGTGTGCATCCGCCCCTGCATTGTTTCAGCAATATCTACAAACTGTTTGTGCGTCGGTCCCTACTGCAGCAAATTATCTGGACGATATTGTGATCTCTGGAAAGACGGAAGAAGAACATTTGGCCAATCTCAGAATATTATTTCAGGTCTTGCGACAAAATGGTCTTCTCTTGCGGAAGGATAAATGTGTGTTTTTTTCTCGGGTCTTACCATACCTGGGACATGTAAACAATGCCCAAGGCATACATCCAAGTCCCACGCACCTTCGTGCCATACAAGACTTGCCTTCGCCGCAGTATTTGAAGCAGCTACAGAGTGTGCTGGGAAAAATCAACTATTATCATAAATATATTCCGCATGCCTCTTCCATTTCAGCTCCGCTTCATCGCTTACGGCGTAAAGGTGTTCCGTTCGTCTGGACGACGGAATGCGAACGCGCCTTTCGCCAGTTGAATTCGGCGTTGCTTTCCAATACTTGCCTTACGCCATTCGATCCCCGGAAGCCCCTTTTGTTGATGGTGGATGCATATGATTTCGGGATCGGTGCTGTGCTTGCTCACAAAGATGGATCGCACGATCGCCCTATTGCCTTTGCGTCCAAATTGCTCTCGTCTGCGCAAAGAAATTATTCACAGATCGAGAAAGAAGCGTTGGCTCTCATATTTGGTGTTACAAAGTTTCATGATTTCTTGTTTGGTCGTCACTTTACCATAATCACAGACCACAAACCTTTGACATCGCTTTTTCATCCGACCAAGCCTGAACCTCCACGTACAGCGCAGAATTTCATTCGCTAGTCTATTTTCCTCTCTCAGTACCGCTATGATATCTCGTATCGATCCACTGCTAAGCACGGAAACGCCGATGCGTTGTCCCGCTTGCCTGTTGCTGAGGATAGGGCATTCGATTCCTCCGAACTTGCTTGCATGTTCATTGATGCGGAAACCGATGACGTGGTCGAATCTTATCCGATTGATTTTCGTCGTGTAGCTACAGCCACAGCTGCCGACCCTGTCCTTGGTACCGTTCTGCGTTTTGTTGCTACGCAATAGCCCTTGTCAAAGTTACTGATCGGGGACCCGTTGGTTCGCCGATTTTTTGCTCACAAGGAGAGACTTTTTGTACGACGTGGTGTTTTGCTGTTGCGTTCTGATAATGATCAGTCCAGGGTCATGGTACCACGTTCGTTACAGTCCTCTGTCTTACAGCTTCTCCACCAAGGACATTGGGGTATAGTGAGAACGAAACAACTTGCTCACCAGCACTGTACTTGGTTCGGAATCGATGCCGCAATTACGAATATGTACTCTTCTTGCATGGTGTGTGCCGAACAACAATCAGCACCCCCGCGGAAATTCTTTGCATGGTCAAAAGCCACTTCCCCTTGGCAACGCTTACACATCGATTTTGCTGGTCCACTCTGGAATGCTCGATGGTTGGTTGTGGTAGATTCATTCAGTAATTTTCCTTTTGTTGTCCGGATGTCTTCCACGACGTCATCTGCCACCATCCAAGCCTTATCTGCTATCTTTTGAATTGAAGGTCTTCCATAGACTATTGTTTCCGACAATGGCCCACAATTCATGTCAGCAGAATTTCAGTCATTCTGCAGGGCCAATGGTATTCAACATCTGACGTCCGCGCCGTTTTCGCCACAGTCAAACGGTGCCGCTGAACAGATGGTCAGGACTTCCAAGTCCCAGATGTTGAAGTTGAAAGAGTCGCATCCTCGGGAGGACGCGTTATTGCTCTTTTTGTCCTCGTATCGCTCTCAGCCCCGAGATGGGCGCTCGCCGGCTGAGTTGCTCCACGGTCGTCATCATTGAAGTTTGATGTCTTTGCTACATCCGCAGCATCAGGTTCCTGTGCAGCGGCAGACATCTGCTTCTGCTCCAGGCGACGTTGTCTAATGTCGCCACTATCGAGGTTCACGGCGTTGGCTCGAAGGGCGCATTCTTCGCTGCCTCGTACACGCTATGTATCTAGTTTTGGGGACCTCTGGTGAGGTGCGCCGGCATCTCAATCAGCTGCGCCTCTGTCGTCGCACGGGATCTGCCGCTCGCCGTCTGCTTTCAGTGACGGTGCCGTCCGGTCAGCGCCCCGGGGACCCATCTACTGGCTCGCCTCAGCCCCAGGTGTTACCAACGCAGCCTTCCCTTTTGCCCCATGGCGACTCGCCGCCGCCGCCGCCGCCGTCAGCCCCGCTGCCGCCGCCGCCGCCGCCGCCGCCGCCGCCGCCTGTTCTCCCGCCGGCGACGCCCGCAGTGGTCGCGTCGCTGCAACCGCCGGGCGCCTCCCTGTGTCACGTGCCGCCGATCGCTTCCCGTGACCAGTTGTCCTCCGACATGGAACTCTTGCCCGCTCCGGACCATATGTCGTCTTCGCCCGTGGGGTGCCCCGGCCCGATGGAGGTCGACCCTTCGGCCCCTCCTGTCTTTCTACGGTCGCATACACCGCATGTTGGCGTGCACCCTGGAGCAGGTTTTCAGGCGTTTCCTAGCTCCCCGCAGTCCGAATGGCAGGGTGCGGGTGGCACAGCCTCGCCTGTTGTTAGGGTCCCCACATCGTCGCATTTGTCAACATGCGGTCCTCCCCATGGGGGGGGGAAGTCTTAATGCCACAACCGTACGCCGATTTGCGGGGGAGGAATGTGGTGTCACCGCGACACCACACTTGCTAGGTGGTAGCCTTTAAATCGGCCGCGGTCCGGTAGTATACGTCGGACCCGCGTGTCGCCACTATCAGTGATTGCAGACCGAGCGCCGCCACACGGCAGGTCTAGAGAGACTTCCTAGCACTCGCCCCAGTTGTACAGCCGACTTTTCTAGCGATGGCTCACTGACAAATTACGGTCTCATTTGCCGAGACGATAGATAACATAGCCTTCAGCTCCGTTATTTGCTACGACCTAGCAAGGCGCCAGTATCCGTACTATTGATATTGTGACTCATGTACCATAAAGAGCGACTTTCTCCATGAATGGATTACAGTTAAGTATTCCACCAGCTACGTCCGTTTTTTCTCAATTCTAATTCCCTTGTCATGTTCCAGACCTCACGCCAGCCCTCGTGAGCTAAAACTCGTGCCTTTCGGCCTCTTTTAATAACACGGTGTTGGCTCCCCTGACAACCACAACACTTTGACCACTATGCCATCCGCACACAGCGGTCACTACAAACTACATTGACTGCTCTAACACGACTTTGAGACGTCAATGTAAATACAAAAAATTATAAAAGTCAGATTATCACAGTATATACTGTAAGTCTTCTTACAATGACCGTTGAAAATTAATAACTACTAAACACTTCTTGCGATCTTAATAAACAAGATACTGAATGTGGCCGAGCGGTTCTGAGCGCTTAAGTCTGGAACAGCTCGGCTGCTACGGTCGCAGGTTCGAATCCTGCCTCGGGCATGGATGTGTGTGATGTCCTTAGGTTAGTAAGGTTGTAGTTCTAAGTATAGGGGACTTAACATCTGAGGTCATCAGTCCCCTAGAACGTAGAACTACTTAAACCTAACTAACCTAACGAAATCACACACATTCATGCCCGAGGCAGGATTCGAACCTACGACCATAGACGTCTCGCGGTTACAGACTGAAGCGCCTAGAACAGCTCGGCCACAGTGACCGGCTTTCAAGCGGCTTAACCAACCAGAACAAGCATGAAAGTTTTCAACATTTAACTTTTTTGCGAATTCTAAACCATTTTAATTCAGTACCACGCCTGAAATACAGCTGCACGCTATCGCTGAAACCAAACTTGGTGACATTTTTCCACGCCTGCAAACTTTACAGTCTGGATATTCGTTCTTTTCTCATCACTTGGCCCATCTTTTCGGAGAACTAGATTTTATCTGCGTTTCATTGGCCAATATGGTAGTTATGGCGGAATATGAGTTTTTAAACATTTTGCGTTGTTCACTTCAGGTTCACTACGACTTCTTTAGACTTCTTCACTTACGCTTACTTTCTCTTGCATGGAAAGACATCTTCTTTTACACTGATGCGCCAAATAAACTGGTACAACCATCCTGTAAAATATCAAATCTCCGACATTGCTGCGGCTGGAAAAAGATCCTCCAATAACGGGAGCAAAGACTAAAGAGAATCTTTCAACGTGACAGAAATGCAAGCCTTCCGCACATTACTGCAGATTTCAATGTTGGGCCATCAACAAGTGTGAGCGTGATAATCATTCAAGGAAACATCATCGATATGAGCTTTCGAAGCTGAAGACCCACTCGTGTATCCTTCATGACTGCATCTGCACCCGTCAATACCGACACTGGATTGTTGATGACTGGAAACATGTTGCCTGGTCGGAAGAGTCTCATTTCGAATTGTTTCGAGCGGATGGATGTGTACGGGTATGGAATCCATGGACTCTGCATGCCCGCAGGGGACTGTTCATGCTGGTGGAGGCTTTATAATGGCGTGGAGCATGGGCAGCTGGAGTGCTATACGACCCTTGAGGCGTCTAGTTACGTCTCTGCCAGGTAACACACACGTAATTATCCTGCCTTGTCACGTGTATCCATTCATGTCCATTGTGCATTCCGAAGGACTTGGGCAATTCCAGCAAGATAATGCGACACCCCACACGTCCAGAATTCCTACAAAGTGGCTCCAGGAGCGCTCTTCCGCTGGCCACCAGACTCCCCAGACATGAACATTATTGAGAATATCTGGGATCCGTTGCAACGTGCTGTTCAGAAGCGATCTCCTTCCCCTCGTACTCTTAGGTATTTATGGACAGCCCTGCAGGATTCGCAGCACTATTTCAGGCATTAGTCGAGTCCATGCCACGTTGTGTTGCGGCACATCTGCGTGTTCACGGGGGCCCTACACGACACTTGGCACGTGTAACAGCTTCTTTGGTTCCTCAGTGTACTTTGTGACGAACTCATCATTATCGCATGCAAAAAATTGGAAACTACACTAAAACAATTGAGTTCACTCCTTGCAAAAACACTCCTAGTTTCACACCGTGCGCTCTCCACTTGCTATCACTAACGTAAAATGGCACTGGTATCTACTGTATAGTCTGATTGTTGGACCTCAGGCCGCATTCTCTCTCCTTAGGGCCCCAACACATGACGCCATCTAGAAACGCTAGTCGACAGTGCTCATGCATTCACAAGAGCCGGTGCCACTTGCCGCCACGGAGATCAAGTGCAGCTGTTGCTGTAGGCAGTCTGATGCTGCTGCTACTGCTGCTGTTTTCGCGGCTGTCAACTGCAAGCCCCAGAGGCATCGTTTGAAGGCAATTGGCAACAATGTTCCGCGTAGTCATAGTATCCCCCCCCCCCCCCCCCTCCAAATGAATCATGGACCTTGCCGTTGGTGGGGAGGCTTGCGTGCCTCAGCGATACAGATGGCCGTACCGTAGGTGCAACCACAACGGAGGGGTATCTGTTGAGAGGCCAGACAAACATGTGGTTCCTGAAGAGGGGCAGCAGCCTTTTCAGTAGTTGCAGGGGCAACAGTCTGGATGATTGACTGATCTGGCCTTGTAACACAAACCAAAACGGTCTTGCTGTGCTGGTACTGCGAACGGCTGAAAGCAAGGGGAAACTACAGCCGTAATTTTTCCCGAGGGCATGCAGCTTTACTGTATGATTAAATGATGATGGCGTCCTCTTGGGTAAAATATTCCGGAGGTAAAATAGTCCCCCATTCGGATCTCCGGGCGGGGACTACTCAAGAGGATGTTGTTATCAGGAGAAAGAAAACTGGCGTTCTACGGATCGGAGCGTGGAATGTCAGATCCCTTAATCGGGCAGGTAGGTTAGAAAATTTAAAAAGGGAAATGGATAGGTTAAAGTTAGATATAGTGGGAATTAGAGAAGTTCAGTAGCAGGAGGAACAAGACTTCTGGTCAGGTGACTGCAGGGTTATAAACACAAGATCAAATAGGGGTAATGCATGAGTAGGTTTAATAATGAATAAAAAAAAAAGGAGTACGGGTAAGCTACTACAAACAGCATAGTGAACGCATTAATGTGCCCAAGATAGACACGAAGCCCACGCCTACTACAGTAGTACAAGTTTATATGCCAACTAGCTCTTCAGATGACGGAGAAATTGATGAAATGTATGATGAGATAAAAGAAATTATTCATCTAGTGAAGGGAGACGAAAATTTAATAGTCATGGGTTATTGGAATTCAAGAGCAGGAAAAGGGAGAGAAGGAAACGTAGTAGGTGGATATGGATTGGGGCTAAGAAATGAAAGATGTAGCCGCCTGGCAGAATTTTGCACAGAGCATAACTTAATCACAGCCAACACTTAGTTCAAGAATCATGAAAGAAGTTTGTATACATGGAAGAACCCTGGAGATACTAAAAGGTATCAGATAGATTATATAATGGCAAGACAGAGATTTAGGAACCAGGTTTTAAATTCTAAGACATTTCCAGGTGCAGATATGGACCCTGACCACAATCCATTGGTTATGAACTGTAGATGAAAACTGAAGAAACTGCAAAAAGGTGGGACTTTAAGGAGATGGGAACTGGATAAACTGAAAGAACCAGAGGTTGTACAGAGTTTCAGGGAGTGCATAAGGGAACAATTGACAGGAACGGGGGAAAGAAATACAGTAGAAGAAGAATGGGTAGCTGTGAGGGATGAAATAGTGAAGACAGCAGAAGATCAAATAGGTAAAAAGACGAGGGCTAGTAGAAATCCTTGGGTAACAGAAGAAATATTGAATTTAATTGATGAAAGGAGAAAATATAAAAATGCAGGAAATGAAGCAGGCAAAAAGGAATACAAATGTCTCAAAAATGAGATCGACAGGAAGTGCAATGTGGCTAAGCAGGGATGGCTAGAAGACAAATGTAAGGATGTAGAGGCTTATCTGACTAGGGGTAAGATAGATACTGCCTACAGGAAAATTAAAGAGACCTTTGGAGAAAGGAGAACCACTTGTATGAATATCAAGAGCTTTGATAGAAACCCAGTTGTAAGCAAAGAAGGGAAAGCAGAAAGGTGGAAGGAGTGTATAGAGTGTCTATACAAGGGCGACGTACTTGAGGACAATATTATGGAAATGGAAGAGGATGCAGATGAAGATGGAATTGGAGATACGATACTGCGTGAAGAGTCTGACAGAGCACCGAAAGACCTGAGTCGAAATAAGGCCCCCGGAATAGACATCATTCCATTAGAACTACTGACTGCCTTGGGAGAGCCAGTCCTGACAAAACTCTACCATCTGGTGAGCAAGATGTATGAGACAGGCGAAATACCCTTAGACGTCAAGAAAAATATGATAATTCCAATCCCAAAGAAAGCAGGTGTTGACAGATGTGAAAATTACCGAACTATCAGTTTAATAAATCACAGCTGCAAAATATTAACGCGAATTCTTTACAGACGAATGGAAAAACTGATAGAAGTCGACCTCGGGGAAGATCAGTTTGGATTCCGTAGAAATGTTGGAACACGTGAGGCAATACTGACATTACGACTTATCTTCGAAGAAAGATTAAGGAAAGGCAAACATAGGTTTCTAGCGCTTGTAGACTTAGAGAACGTTTTTGACAATGTTGATTGGAATACTCTCTTTCAAACTCTGACAGTGGCAGGGGTAAAATACAGGGAGCGAAAGGCTATTACAATTTGTACAGAAAGCATATGGCAGTTATAAGAGTCGATCGGTATGAATGGCAGTTATAAGAGTCGAGGGACATGAAAGGGAAGCAGTGGTTGGGAAGGGAGTGAGACAGGGTTGTAGCCTATGCCCGATGTTATTCAATCTGTATATTGAGCAAGCAATAAAGGAAACAAAAGAAAAGTTCGGAGTAGGTATTAAAATCCATGGAGAAGAAATAAAAACTTTGAGGTTCGCCGATGACATTGTAATTCTGTCAGAGACAGCAAATGACTTGGAAGAGCAGCTCAACAAAATGGACAGTGTCTTGAAAGGAGTTTATAAGATGAACATCAACGAAAGCAAAACGAGGATAATGGTATGTATTCGAACTAAGTAGGGTGACGCTGAGGGAATTAGATTACGAAATGAGACACTTAAAATAGTAAAGGAGTTTTGCTATTTGGGGAGCAAAATAACTGACGATGGTCGAAGTAGAGAGGATATATAATGTAGACTGGCAATGGCAAGGAAACCATTTCTGAAAAAGAAAAATTTGTTAACATTGAGTATAGATTTAAATGTCAGCAAGTCGTTTCTGAAAGTATTTGTATGGAGTATAGCCATGTATGGAAGTGAAACGTGAACGATAAATAGTTTAGACAAGAAGAGGGTAGAAGCTTTCGAAATGTGGTGCTACAGAAGAATGCTGAAGATTAGATGGGTAGATCACATAACTAATGAGGAGGTATTGAATAGAATTGGGGAGAAGAGGAGTTTGTGGCACAACTTGACCAGAAGAAGAGATCGGTTGGTAGGACATGTTCTGAGACATCGAGGGACTGTCAATTTAGTATTGAGGGGGCATCGTGGAGGGGAATAATCGTAGAGGGAGACCAAGAAATGAGTACACTAAGCGGATTCAGAAGGATGTAGGCTGCAGTAGGTACTGGGAGATGAAGAAGCTTGCACAGGATAGAGTAGCATGGAGATGTGCATCAAACCAGTCTCAGGACTGAAGGCCACAACAACAACAACAGTCATAGGATCTTCAACCGACTACCACAGGTCAACAAGAAATGTCACCATGTGTGCTGAACTAACGCCCGCAATAATAACTTGGACTTCGCATGCAGATAGCAAACCAACAGTCACTGGCCACACCATTTCCCAAACGTTTCGAGACGATTTCTTGGTCTACATAATGTATAAGTGCTACAAAAATGACTATGGAAGAGTAAAAATTATAGCGTAAAAGTGTAAAAACGTTTAAAAGGAAACCTTGATAGTGAAGTAATTTGAACACAAAATCGAGATAGTGTAGAGTATACAACATACAAGTGGGAGAAACATAGAGCTAAGAAACCTATAAATGCGGTTTCACTGAATTTGTTAGTAAATTCAGCGGCACATGTTGATACTGTCTTCGAAATACGTTACGAAAAGCGTTAGTAGCAATGCAGTAATAAAATTAAACACCAAGAATTTTGTGGCAGTTTTTCACCCATCTAATTTTTTATGATGTCATATTGCCTGATATATTTGTCAAACAATATGTTTTTGTATGAACACTGGTGTCCAAATTTAAAGCAACAAACCGCTATTCCCCCCCCCCCCCTCCCCCTGCGTCTACTTTACGATACAGACAGTCAACCAGATGTCCATACAATTGTTTTCTGCACTGACGATGGCATTCCAGTTAACGGACAACCATACCAACGATATTAGGCCATCTATGAAAAGAGATAGTGTTAGCCACGTATTCCCGCATCCACAATCTCTGCGTACACAGTCACAGGTGGTCCTCTATGGAACACAAAGATGCCTACCAGAGTCTCTGCGGTGGAGGGCCATGGAAACAAAGGAAGCAGAACAGTCACAAACTGGTGTGGCCTGATGGCTTAGTGTGAATTGCTCTGTTGCTTCTCGGATGTCGCGACAGTTTATATAGACCGAAACTGCATCCCGAAGATCAGGGCAGGGCTGACCACGTGTGACCTCAGAAAAAGAGGACCGTTATTTGGCTGCGAGAGCATGACAGTACGTCCTTAGCACTACACGGCAACTGACATGTGTGCTTTCAGCATCCACAGGACGTGTTATATCGAGGCAAACGGTGTGCGGAAGGCTCCGGCAGTGTGGCCCTTACTGTCGGAGATCTGCTGTTTGTCCATCTCTGCTACAGCTTCACAGGTGTGGCGTCCTGGCCACTCATTTAGTACTGCGTGCCTAGGAAACTGTTTTCTGAGATGGCTAGACAACATACAAGCAGATCTTATCAATGGAGTTGGTTACAGAAAATTAAATTGACAGTACTTGATCATGCGTATTTACAAAGATGGGTTGCAAGCAAATGGCGACATGCAAACGATCAGTGTCGTTCAATAAATACAATATCCATGCAAGCAAATCACACAAGTTCATATGTCACTGCTAGAGACTTTATATCACTACTCACTCTTCTAGTTGGAGCAGCGCTTATATTCTCTCCGCATAGGTGCCACTCCTGTCATGGTGCAGTCCTAGTCAGCGTTCTATTGGCTGACGTCATCTCACAGCCTTCTCTGCTGTTTAGTTCAGGCTGACGTGCCGGCCCTTGATGTTACGCAGGATCATTCCTCCCTCCCCCCAAAACGAAGGACCGTCGTCCCGTAGGGAGCTTGGTAACGGCTGGAGAGGCTGCAGGGTGGACGCTGACCGGAAGCTGTGGCTGCAGTTGACATCAAGCTTCTGGTCGTGGGTGGTTGCAGCTCCATCGGTAAGGCGAGAGGAGGCGGTGGACGCGAAGGCTCTGTCCCCATGGGGTCGTCTCGAGGTGTCGCTATGACACCCTCTGGCGGCTGCTGTGGCCGCGCTGTCCTCTGGAGCCGTGAATCTGGGGCAATAGAGACAGTGGCATCACCGTGCACGTGACAGTGGTGACGCTGATTGTGATGTCAGCGCTGCATCCCGTCTGGAACTGTAATGAGATACATGCATGCGCCAAGTCGACGGACGATCTCGCCTCGCGCCCACCGTCTGCTGCCACTAAAAACCCTGTAAAAGACAGTATCATGTGGCGCGAAGCGATACTTAAGGCCTTCCTTCGGGACCGGACACTGAGGAGAGTGGAGCAGGTGGAGCTCTGTCCGATGGCGACGGCCGTAAAGTATGCGATGGTCCATCTCGTGTGTGCGAACAATAGGAGGCGGGAAACAGTTGCAATGCTTGATCCCTGGAGTGTTTGAAGCGAAGTTTCACCATATACTGCTTGAAAGTTCTGACAAAACGTTCCGCTTCGGTGTCTGACTGTGGCTGGAACGGTGCACTAGTTAGATGCTGTACTCGTATGCCAGTGCGTTCACAGAATGTCTCAAATTCATTAGAGGTGAATTGAGGACCGTTGTCTGACACTGTGACTTGAGGTAAACTATCGACGCAAAAGAACGGAGGACAGCACCTGAATTGTCATACGTGACGTTGTCGAATTCACTGGCACAGCAAAAGGAAACTTGCTATATGGGTCAACAACAGTCAACCAACGAGTGTTCCAAAAAGGTCCTGCGAAGTCTATCTCCACAGGTTGACATGGTGGTGATTGCGACTTAGGCCAAGCAGAGAATTTTTGTATCGGATTGGACCGATTTTTAGCACATGCGTGACACTGTAGCGTCATCTTTTTTATTTGGATGTCCGTACCCTGCCACGTACAATGTCGACGCGCTAACTGTTTCGTATGAACAATCCTCCAGTGTCCTTGGTAAAGTAGCTGCAACACTTATTTTTTAAAGCTTTAGGGATCAACATACGTGACTGTCCACTGTCATTTTGAACAGGAAACACTCTTTTCTGTATAGTCAGCCTATGCCGACGTGCTGAGTATCAGCACACTACAGAATTCTTTATGCTATGTAAGGAACGAAGCCAAGATGTGCCAATGCATGTTAGAAGAATGTTCAAATCTGAATCAGCTTCCGTGGTCTTTGAAATTTTCCTATAGTTCAGCGGAAAAGAGTGAACGAATTCAGAATTCTGAGCATCAAAATGACAACAAGATGCAGTAGAACCGTCAGTGTCTGAATCTGAGCAAATCGGAAGACGTGAAAGTGCGTCCGCATTACCATGTTGTCGGACGATGCAAAGTCTCACACTGGATTGTGGCAACAACAAAGCCCACCTTTGCAATTTCTGGGCAGTTCGCACAGCAATCGACTTCCTCGGATGAATCAAGTCCTGCAAAGGCTTGTGATCCGTTACTAAGCAGAATTTTCTGTCATACACACAGTGGTGGAATTTGGTGAAACCATACACAACAGCCAAAGCCTCTTTCTGAATTTGTGAACAGTTACACTGAGATTTGAACAATACTTTTGATGCGAAAGCAATAGGCCAATTCTGTGCGAAAGCACTGCACCGATTCCATAAGACGAATCATCAACTTGCAAAACGAGTAGTTTGTTAGGGTCAAAGTGAACTAAGCATCGATCACTGAGCAACGCATCGTTAAGTTTTTGAAAAGTTTCTTGGCACTCATCTGTTCAAACAAAGGAGACATTTTTGCAACGCAAACGATGCAACAAAGTTGCAATTTGTGCAGCATTCGGTATGAACCGAATATATAATCCATTTTACCTAAGACTGACTGCAATTCCGTGACATTGAGAGGAACTGGCAAATCTCGTATGGCTAACAAATGCGACTGAGGAGGATGTACACCTTGACTTTATTTGTTAATATGTTCTTCAGGTGTAAGACCTGCTGCGACAAACAAGTTCAAATACTTTGAACAGTTTGATACTTGCACAGTCAGCTGTCATAAATGTCGTTGCAAAATGGCAGGTGCGGAAAAACTGCCAAAAGGCAAACACAAAAATCTAAACAAGCCCAAATGAATATTTGCTACACACACTTTTTATGATTCTTCATAGAGCGGTATTTGAAGATACGCGTCTCGCAAATCTATCTTTGAAAAGTAGCGACCAGTGCCTAATTTGTCCAGAGATCCTCTGTGTGTGGCAATGGATGAGTATGAATGACAGTTTGAGGGTTGACTGTAGACGAAGTCAACACACAGAGGCGAATGGGGCCTGAGGGTTTGGGGAACTAAACCAGTGAACTTGCTCATTGACTAGCTGATGTGGGCGCAATAGCTCTGCTGTCTTGCAGTTCTTTAAGGTCATCAGCAACTTTGTCCAGTAATGCAATGAGAACAGTTCTGTCCAGGCAAAATTTCTCTGAGCATTATCGTTAATAGTAATATGTGCAACAAAATTGATAGCCTTGCATAAACCTTCAGAAAAGAGTTCAGGGAATTCTTTCAGCAAGCTAACTATAGTGTCTTTTGCATTGAATGCAGTCACTGACAACACATTGTTCTGAAATGGAAAGCTAAGCAACTCAAACGAATCAAGGCCAAATATGGTCCCCCAATCGTGTGATTGTAGCACAGTGGAAGTCACAGTTTGTGTATGCGAGCGATACATGGCAGGAAAAGCACATTTACCGAGAATGGGAATGTCTTGTTCATTATAAGCCATCAATTGCATGCTAGTTTTAGACAGGCATGGGGAGCTTAACAGTTCACATGTGTGATGATTTAGCAATGTGAGAGATCCATTCGTATCCAACTGAAATTTCCCACATTTCCCACAAAGAAGCAATTGAACAAAAAGCTTGTTGGGCTGGCGTACCACTGAAAAAACTGCATGCTTGCTAGTTTTGCGAATTCCTGTTGCAGAGTTTGAATATCTGCATTAATGAAATGGGCTTCGTGACTAGATTTTTGTGAATGGGCGGAATTATTAACTGTACATGTCCTTTCCCGCCACGTGCGTAACACTGAGCTTGTTGGGAGGGGCAGTCTTGGCGTTTGTGCCGTGATAAACACCGAGGGCATGACATAATTCTGTTCACCTGTGTTGCAGCCTGTTTCCTCAGTGTGGGGAGTGCAAGCTGTCACTGCAGAATGGGCCAGTCGCAAACAAGGGACTCACCCCAACAAATAGGTGGCTGCTCATTTTTATCGGCCGACAGGGCACCTGAATCGTGCTGATCTAGTGTTTGCGCTACCTGCTGAAATCATGGATTGGATTGTTTCAGAGTCTGATATCTGAGTTTGACACCAGGTAAATTGTACACAATCTTATCACAAAACATAACCCAGAAAATAAAGCACCGCAAGCACATTTAAATTTGCATTTCCTTGTCATATCCTGCAAATCTATTACCCACTCGCTATAAGTTTGTTCTAACCGTTTTTAGCTATTAAATAATTGATACTTTGCGGCCACCACAATCACTTGTTGATTGTAATACATATTCAGCGAATCTACAGCCTGTTCACACCAAAGTTCACTCGGACTGGCGTTACGGAACAGTTTGCTTATAAGGCAGAACACTGCACTGCCTAATGCTGAGAGAAAGTAAAAGCTATTCAGAGAACCTGGTACGTTGTGAGCAATTACGTGGGCTTCAAACTGCTGCAACCACTCGTGACATTCCTTCTATTGTTCACAAAACTGGCGAAAAGGCGTATAGCTGTAGGTGGTGTGTTTTCCGTCGGGCACACTGTATTGGTCAGTAGCTGCTTCACTGTATTGAACAGTGTAGATATTTGCTGAGACTGGAACTGAAAGAGCTGCATTAGCTATGATGCATCTAACACTGGCGGCTGTGGGGCATGAGCAGGTGGTGGGATAGGTGGGGGTGGGCATTTTCGAAGAGACAAATGCACGAAACAGGAAAGGCAAGCAAGAAAAAGAAGCCCAAAAGCATAGAAAATTTCAGCGACTTCCACTTGAAGACAATGAGTAGCAAAAAACTGATAAGAGACTATTAAAGCAAGTAGAAGCCCCCGGAAGGAAAGACAAGAGGGACTCAAGGCGCCAGTAAAACACGAAAGAAAATGCCGTCGCCGCCAGGCGCTGGAATCTTCTTTTAACTCCTCGGCAATGTGGTGTCTTGCCAACTAGTCTAATATACGGCGCCTAGAAAGCTGTTTTCTGAGACAGATAGGTAACATACAATCAAATATTATTAATGGAGTTTATTGCAGAAAATTAAATTGACAACACTTAACTTTGCCTTTTTACAGTGAGGTGTTGCAAGAAATGAGCGACACAGAAATAATCAATGTCCTTCGATATATACTGTTTCCATGCAAGCAAATTACACAATTTCATAAGTCCCTGCTAGAGAGTTTATATCACTGTTCGTCTTCCAGTGCGGTTCTCCTAGCGCTTCGTCTAGCTGGAGCGGCACTTATATTTCTTCGTATAGGTGCCGCTAACGTTGTGGAGCGGTTCTAGATAGCGTTCTATTGGCTGACGTCATCTCACAGCCTTTTCTACTATTTGGTTAAGGCGACGTACCTTCACTTGATGTTATGCCGGAACAGAAGGGAATGTCTAGATGAGAGTCATCAACATGCCACCTGGGCGGTCGAACAGTGGGCCAATATCGTTTTCACAGATGAGACGTGATTTGGTCTGGGGAGTGATGCTCGATGGATTCACATCTGGATGGAACGTGGTACACGATTTTTGGATCTAAACATTCTGGAAAGAGATTTGATATTGAGGAGGATCCGTAATGATGTTGACCACTCGATCACCTCTTTAAGAAATTGAATGGGTTAATGGTCAAGGTTCAACTGCTGTTCAGGTATCGTGACGAGATCTTGGGACCTCATTCGCAGGGGTTACGAGGTGCTGTGGGCCCAGACTTCATACTGATAAACGATAATGCTTGACCTCATACAGAGCAGGTGGTTGATGTTTTCTTGGAAATGGAAGATACTACACGCATGGCATGACCTCCCCCGATTTGAAGCCAACAGAACATGTCTGGGATACACCAGGGAGACAGGTTGCATCGCGTCAGCATCCACCAACCACTCTCCAGGACTCGCGAGACGCTCTGCACGAAGAATTGGAGTTACTGACTGAACATGAGACTGACGACATCATTCACAGCATGCCCCGTCGTTGTCAGGGCTGTGTTGCTGCCAGAGATGGTCACTCCCCATACTGAAAACATTAGCCAGTTGTCGGTATGTCTGTTCAAATTCGTTAGTTAAAGAAAACCAAGAACATTTATGTCCACTATTTTGTTTGTTGTAATTGTTTACGTTCTGCATTCTTTACATTGTTTCTACTTTACTATCACCTGTTTGTACTGTTTGTGGCAAATTAAAAGCAATATTGCAAAATTTCTATTTGTTGCTTTAATTTTGGACTGCACTGTACATTCAGTGAGTGACACATGTAGATATTGTCGTCAGTATCTGTTGATAAGAGAATTAGCAGAAACTAAGTAATACATGTAAACATCATGCACAGTGCTATAGTTTTTCACACATCTCAGTGTTTATGATGTTATATCTCCTGAACTGTCTGTGGTACCATGATATACTTTTGTAGATGAATTTAGCGGTATGTGTGGATTCTGTGTGTGAAATTGATTGTGGATACATGTAGTACCACAAAAGAAAAACATTTAATCATCATGCATGACGTGGCAGTTTTTCACACATCTCATTATCTGAAATATGTTTAGTAAGTGGCTCTTACTTCCATACAGACTCTCGCGTTTGGTTGAAATCGCTCCGTAGTTTAGGAGGAGACGTAAAACACACACACAGACACACACACACACACACACACACACACACACACACACACACATACAAACATACATACATACATTTTTAAAATATGAAGGATTTACATTTGTACAGATTAATTGCTTTCTACATCTACATTCATACTCCGCAAGCCACCTGACAGTGTGTGGCGGAGGGTACCCTGAGTACCTCTATCGGTTCTCCCTTCTATTCCACTCTCGTATTATTCGTGGAAAGAAGGATTGTCGGTATACTTCTGTGTGGGCTCTAATCACTCTGATTTTATCCTCATGATCTCTTCGCGAGATATACGTAGGAGGGAGCAATATACTGCTTGACTCTTCGGTGAAGGTATGTTCTCGAAACTTTAACAAAAGCCCGTACCGAGCTACGGAACGTCTCTCCTGCAGAGTCTTCCACTGGAGTT
The DNA here is from genome assembly GCF_023897955.1 of Schistocerca gregaria. NCBI lineage: Eukaryota > Metazoa > Arthropoda > Insecta > Orthoptera > Acrididae > Schistocerca > Schistocerca gregaria. The sequence continues at coordinate 112,522,033 of NC_064920.1, forward strand.
TATGTATCATCTCCGTAACGCTTTCGCGATTACTATGTGATCCTGTAACGAAGCGTGCTGCTTTCCGTTGGATCTTCTCTGTCTCTTCTATCAACCCTATCTGGTACGGATCCTACACTGCTGAGCAGTATTCAAGCAGTGGGCGAACACGCGTACTGTAACCTACTTCCTTTGTTTTCGGATTGCATTTCCTTAGGATTCTTCCAATGAATCTTAGTCTGGCATCTGCTTTACCGGCAATCAACTTTATAAGATCATTCCATTTTAAATCACTGCTAATGCCTACTCCCAGATAGTTTAACGAATTAACTGCTTCCAGTTGCTGACCTGCTATACTGTAGCTAAATGATAAAGGATCTTTCTTTCTATGTATCCGCAGCACATTACACTTGTCTACATTGATATTGAATTGCCATTCCTTGCACCATGCGTCAATTCATTGCAGATCCTCCTGCATTTCAGTACAATTTTCCATTGTTACAACCTGTCGATATACCACAGCATTATCCGCAAAAAGCCTCAGTGAAATTCCGATGTTATCCACAAGGTCATTTATGTATATTGTGAATAACAACGGTCCTACGACACTCTCCTGCTGCACACCTGAAACCACTCTTACTTCGTAAGACTTGTCTCCATTGAGAATGACATGCTGCGTTCTGTTATCTAGGAACTCTTCAATCCAATCACACAATTGGTGTGATAGTCCATATGCTCTTACTTTGTTCATTAAACGACTGTGGGGAACTGTATCTAACGCTTTTAGGAAGTCAATAAACACGGCATCTACCTGTGAACCCGTGTCTATGGCCCTCTGAGTCTCGTGGACGAATAGTGCGAGCTGGGTTTCACACGACCGTCATTTTCGAAACCCATGCTGATTCCTACAGAGTAGATTTCTAGTCTCCAGAAAAGACATTATACTCGAACAGGTCTATAGTTCTGCACATCTGTTCGACGTCCCTTCTTGAAAACTGGGTTGACCTGTGCCCTTTTCCAATCCTTTGGAACTCTACGCTCTTCTAGAGACCTACGGTACATCGATGCAAGAAGGAGGGCAAGTTCCTTCGTGTAGTCTTTGTAAAATCGAACTGGTATCCCATCAGGTCCAGCGGCCTTTCCTCTTTTGAGCGATTTTAATCGTTTCTCTATCCCTCTGTCGTCTATTTCGATGTCTACCATTTCGTCATCTGTGCGACAATCTAGAGAGGGAACTACAGTGCAGTCTTCTTCTGTGAAACAGCTTTGGAAAAAGACATTGGTATTTCGGCCTTTAGTCTGTCATCCTCTGTTTCAGTACCATTTTGGTCACAGAGTGTCTGGACATTTTGTTTTGATCCACCTACCGCTTTGACATAAGACCAAAATTTCTTAGGATTTTCTGCCAAGTCAGTACGTAGAACTTTACTTTCGAATCATTGAACGCCTCTCGCATAGCCCTCCTAACACACTACATTTCGCTTCGCGTAATTTTTGTTTGTCTGCAAGGCTTTGGCAATGTTTATGTTTGCTGTGAAGTTCCCTTTGCTTCCGCAGCAGTTTTCTAACTCGGTTGTTGCACCACAGTGGCTTTTTTCCATCTCTTATGATTTTGCTTGGCACATACTCATCTAACGCATATTGTACCATGGTTTTGAACTTTGTCCACTGATCCTCAACACTATCTGGACTTGAGACAAAACTTTTGTGTTGAGCCGTCAGGTACTCTATAATCTGCTTTTTGTGACTTTTGCTAAACAGAAAAATCTTCCTACCTTTTTTAATATTTCTATTTACGGCTGAAATCATCGATGCAGTAACCGCTTTATGATCGCTGATTCCCTGTTCTGCGTTAACTGTTTCAAATAGTTCGGGGCTGTTTGTCACCAGAAGGTCTAATATGTTATTGCCACGAGTTAGTTCTCTGTTTAACTGCTGAAGGTAGTTTTCAAATAAAGCACTTTAAAAAATTTCACTGGATTCTTTGTCCCTGCCACCCGCTATGAACGTTTGAGTCTCCCAGTCTATATCCGGCAAATTAAAATCACCACCCAGATCTATAACATGGTGGGGAAATCTACTCTAAATATTTTCCAAATTATCCTTCAGGTGTTAAGCCACAAGAGCTGCTGAGCCAGGGGTCTATAGAGACATTCAATTACCATTTTAACTAAAAGTTTGTTTGGCCAGTATTGAAACACTTGTAACACAAAAACGGTAAATTATCCGTAAGTAGTGATATCATCATTAGACTGATTGCGAAAAGACACGCATCAATTGAGCATTCCATGTTTATCATTTCATACATTTTAACTATCTTATTTGTCACAAGTGCATATTAGATAGCTCTATGGTTAATTATTTACGTCTAAATTTTTATTTATCTCTTTGTGCGCGACACTGCATGGTACCAATATGGGCCAACAAGCAGCGCTCGAAAATGTGATTTTTTGAGGGTTTATATATATCGCATTCTATTTATCACAGAGATAAGGGCTGAAGTGTTTTGGATAGCCCTTGGCCCAGCGACTATTTGTGTACCTATTAGAAGAAAGGGGCGTACTGTAACTGTCCTACAGTACAGGGAGGAAATTTAAATCTTACAAACGTCTTCCAGCTGAGGAAAATTCAGCAAATAGGCTAGTTCTTTTGCATTAGCTGTGTCTAGGGTAGGTAGACCTTTGGCGGCGTATAAGAGCACCATTTGCTCATGGGCAATTCCTGAAAAACCTAAAAGAATGTGATTTTCTTGGGTACGAAAAGTATCAGTTGTGGCGATGACCACTTCTTTAATTACCGTCCATGGCAGACAGCAGCAGTTTATACCGTATGTTCTTAAGATGATATTCTCGCGCAACTTCGAAACTTTTTCGATATCTACAGGTTCAAAGTGACCGTACATAATTAGAATAATTCAAGAACTGCCTTTTAGCCGTTCTTCCACCGCATGTCGCCATTACCTAAATAACGAACCATAGAAAATGGTTCATATTTTAATGTTACATACTTTAATCTTTTATCTAGGAACGACATTTCGAAAATCTGTATCCGTTACCAACACACAACCAAACGTCCATGATTCTGGATTACAAAAAGACCAGTGTCATGGCAAATAGTTGAAATTTTTACTGTATGGTGGTAACGTGATGATCTCGGGGAACCTAGAAAATTTTTTCGATGTTATTATCCGTTACCGCGTTCCACATGTTCAAAAATACCGTACTTATGGACGTAAAATATGCACGTAATGTTCAGTATAGGGCGTAAATGTCGAAGTTTCTACGGCCATCGCAAGGGTTCTGAGGTAACCAAACTAAGTTTTCAGTCAGCATTTTTTCACCAATAATTTTTTATACAGCCATGCTCTGTATAATGGGCACTTCACCCCAACCCCAACACAGATATGTCCAAAGTGGTACTGCTAAGACAAAATATGGTGTAAAAAAGGTCTTAACATGCATAAAAAGATCTTAAAATAACTGCCAAAAGTTACGTAAATCTGTAAAGGCTATGAATTCACTGAAGTGCTGCTAATATAATATTTACTCTTTTAAGATACAAATCATAAGCCAAGCATTTTCGAGGAACTGTGATCGGTGAGCAAAATATCCAGAAAAAATGTATGGAAACTATTTTGGTTTAATCTTATATTATTGGTACTTATCTGTTGTTTATACAGGGTGACAATTATTGAACTAAATAAAAAATCGTAAATTAGTTACAAACTGTGATGTGCACACAGTTTATTCAACATGTAAACGTCACTACAGATATTCGGATTTAGGTTGTGACATATTCGATGTGCATTCCATCATTGGCGATGATGTGGCGCAGACGATTAGCTAATTTCTGCGTGACCCGGTGAAGTGTCGGAACATCGATGCTTTCGATGATCTCCTGAATGGCTGTTTACAGCTCAGCAATAGTTTTGAAGTTATTATTGTACACCTTGCGTTTAATATAGCCCCATGCATGAACCACATCTTGTCGAAATCAGAGTAAATTTGGATAATAGGGTTGAACCATTTTCCAAAACCTTCACGTACCATTCTATAGTCACCGTGCCATCAGGAGATATCGCACCGATTATTCAAACAATGGTTCAAATGGCTCTAAGCACAATGGGACTTAACATCTGAGGTCATCAGTCCCATAGACTTAGAACTAATTAAACCTAACTAACCCAAGGCAGGATTCGAACCTGCGACCGTAGTAGCAGCGCGGTTGCACCGATTATTCCGTGACTGTACTATGCACACCACACAGTCACCCGTTGAGGTTGAAGAGACTTCTAGATCGCCACATGTGGATTCTCAGTTCCCCAAATGCGCCGATTTTGCTTATTGACGAACCCATCCGAATGAAAGTGGACTTCGTCGCAACGCAAAACGATACCGCGTACACTGCTCTACCCGCGGATAGACGCGAAGCAATGGAACACTTCTCATATCGAAGAAGAAAGAAACGAATATGTTCCTCATTAAAAGTCCCTGACGGAAAAGTGGGAACCTGATGTCTCAATCCTCATTCCCGTCTTTCTCACCAAAAATTTTGGGATGCGAACATATTTGCCCTTTTTTGTGCTGAAAGAGAGCTGTAGAGTAATAGCGACGGTGAAGAAGAGAGGAGATAGTGACAGTGGGAAAGAAAGAGACAGGAGACTGTCATGGTGAAAGAGAGAAAATGGCAGTGAAAGAGAGAGAGATGGGTGAAGACAATAGTTGTGGAAGCAGAAGAGTGATGAGTTATTGATGCCCAGCGAGGGACAGTTTCAGCAAAAGAGAAATAGAGTACGGAGGTGAAATCAGTGGAAGCAAACGACAGACGAGACAGTGGATCCTTTATTGTATGATTTTATGATAGCGGTACACTGGTAGCAGTTACTTGTGTAAAACATCTGGGAGTATGCGTGCGGAATTAATTGTTGGTAAGGCGGGTGCCAGGTTGAGATTCATTGGGAGAGTCCTTAGAAAATGTAGTCCATCAACAAAGAAGGTGGCCTACAAAACACTCGTTCGACCTATACTTGAGTACTGCTCATCAGTGTGGGACCCGTACCAGGTCGGCTTGACAGAGGAGATAGAGAAGATCCAAAGAAGAGCGGCGAGTTCCGTCACAGGGTTATTTGGTAAGCGTCATAGCGTTACGGAGATGTTTAGCAAACTCAAGTGGCAGATTCTGCAAGTGAGGGGCTCTGTATCGCGGTGTAGCTTGCTGTCCAGGTTTCGAGAGGGTGCGTTTCTGGATGAGGTACCGAATATATTGCTTCTCCCTACTTATACCTCCCGAGGAGATCACGAATGTAAAATTAGCGAGATTCGAGTGCGCACAGAGGCTTTCCGGCTGTCGTTCTTCCCGTGAACCATATGCGACTGGAACAGGAAAGGGAGGTAATGACAGTGGCGTGTAAAGTGCCCTCCGCCACACACCATTGGGTGGCTTGCGGAGTATAAATGTAGATGTAGATGAAATGAAAAATGCAGGTTGCTGGAGACAGTTCATTTTCTTAGGAATGAGGGGGGGGGGGGGGGGTTGGCCCGTCCCAGAATAGCGAACTTGTTAACACATAGGTACAGGGGAGGACACATTTTGAACCGAAATTTTAAATTCGTGGGTATAGATGAAAAGAAAATTAGGCCCCTCAAAATTGTTGAGCTGCCGAGGTATGGTGAAGGCGATGAGAGTTGGAAAAATGACGAGAGGAGACAGTGTAAGAGAGAGAGGAGATAAGGTGGCAGTGAGGTATACAGTAAATCTATGGGAGGGAAGGAGGTAGTGAAAGAGAGGGTGTTTCCGTAAGAGCGTGCAAAAATATGACAGGACGTAGAGAATGCTCCACTGAACAATTTGTGGCAGGGAACCTGGGATCGGAGGGGCCAGCTTAAGGGGATATGGAAGTAAGCTTGTTTTCCACTTTGTCTAGCATTACTCAAAAATGGTGCAAATGGCTCTGAGCACTATGGGACTTAACATCTTAGGTCATCAGTCCCCTAGAACTTAGAACTACTTAAAACCTAACTAACCTAAGGACATCACACACATCCATGCCCGAGGCAGGACTCGAACCTGCGACCGTAGCAGTCGCGCGGTTCCGGACTGAACGTCTAGAACCGCGAGACCACCGCGGCCGGCTCTAGCATTACTGGTTTCCAGCTTATTTACAACTAACATGCATACAAGTTTACACGCACTATGCTGTTCATTTACGTGTACATTCTCTATTTCCTGCACGGAAGCAAAGAGAACGAGCCACATAACCAGGAAGTCATGATGCAGGTTTTGTTAACTCTACTTGTCCATACGGTGGCTCTGTTGTATCGTATTTACATTGTCCCATGACAGAAAATGCTATGAATTAACGACAAAACCATTTATTACACAGTGCTATTCAGAGACAATTATACGATGGAGCAGTACCCGTACGGTATTTCTCGGCCTCTGGATTTAAAGGGGATATCTAAAATCACTTGTGTATGAGACCCCAGTGGATACGGAGATGGAATTAGTTGCCAGAATCGTAGCTGCCTGTGATGTGATTCGAAATACACCAGGGATATTTGTCAGGGTGCATCAGGATCTTGTTCGCCGATGGTTCAAATGGCTCTGAGCACTATGGGAGTTAACTTCTTAGGTCACCAGTCTCCTACCTTAAAAATACATAAACCTAACTATCCTAAGGACATCACACACACCCACATAAGAGGCAGGATTCGAACCTGCGACCGTAGCGGTTGCGTGGTTCCAGACTTTAGCGCCTAGAACCGCTCGGCCACCCCGGCCGGCATTGTTCGCCGATGTCATGCTTGCATTGAGGCCGATGGTCGTCAGTTTCAGCACATTTTGTAAGATACAGAACATATGGTACGTTCATTGTATCAATGATCGTATTTGCAGTGAACTGCAGCTGACGCAAATAAATGAGTACGCAGTAATGTGAATTTATTCCTATTATCTCCTCAAGCTGGCTTCTCCGACCCCAGGTTCCCTACAAGGTGTTCAGAGGAACATCTATGTCCTATTAAATTTTTGCACGCTCTTACGGAAACATCCTGTATAGACAGTGGCAATGAGAGGGAGATACTGAGTATAAAGGGTTAACTACGAAGAGAGATTGGATAAAAGGATTTACAGTGTTCTGTTTTAAAGGAGCGGGAATAAGTTCGTATGAAAAAATCCTTTATGAGAACGGTTGAATGTCAGGAACGTATTCGCCTGTTTTGTGCACAGACAGGAGCATTTTTCCGCTGATAGGATATTACGTTTGGCTCTGTAGAACTGAAAGAAAATGATCTGTTACATGTCTAATCAGTTTCTTCGTTATTATTTAAATGAAGGTCCATTTTTTATATTTCAGCAAATTCTGCATATTTTTGGTGGGGAAACGCTAGTTGTGGTTGGTGCAAGCGGTGAGATTTTCTTGCGTTCTGGGTCGCAGAGTAGCTCTTGGAAATAAGGAGGAATTCAGGGGGAAGTTGTGTTTGAATACACTTTGCGTCGAGCCGGCAAAGGGTTCGGCAATCACGCTTGATGAAAATCACTCCTCAGGTAACGCATCGTGGACTTGATAGCGCGGTGAAATGTTTGCTTTTGGGCAGCCAGTGGAAGCGCGAATACTTCTAACATTCGTTTGTACTTAGTAAAAATATCTGCGCCATCTAGAAGTTAGACTCTGAGAGCTGAATACAAGATCAACATTTTTGTGAACACTGGATGATGTGCAAAGCTGAACTTAAATTTATTTCGGTTGCACGTTTAGAATTTACGCTGTATAGAGTACGAGAATCATCTCGTGAATTCGCGTGTCTCATTATGTTCACTAGCATAATCGGGATTTAAATATTTTGAGCTGGTGACAAGACGTGTTTCCTTAATGGAATTGAAGTCTGGTTATCGCATATCGGTGTTGTTAATATAGCATTTGAGAACTCTGGTGTCATTATAATTACGATTAGAAGCAAGCTTAACTAAATTTGTGATTATTATTATTATTATTATTATTATTATTATTTCATCTTTTAATGGTTTATTGTAGGAACACTTTTCTTAACAATTTCTATGTCTGACTGACTGAATAATTCAATTTAAACCTTTTGGTGTCGTCTACTTCAGTTATTCATTAGAATAAGAATCTTTTTATCATTTAATATTATTATTCAGTTACAACTGCTTTGAAATAATAATTCGAATTTCAAGCTAATGGTTTGATAATTAGGCTGGAACATCGCAGGTACAACTATTTTGCAACGTGTATAGCTGCTGGACGTGAAAGCAGACGTTTACGTCTTGACTCTATGGCAATACCGAGTTTTCAGTTCTAAAGAGAGCCGCGCCTTGCCCAAGTGCTGCACATAGAGGAACTCCGCAAATATCTGTGGATCATATCTTTAATCACTTAACTTTACAATTATCTGAGTGTATCAGTTTGTGGGAATACGTAACGGAATGATCACATAGTCTCAGTAATAGATAAAACAGGTGTCAGACTTCGGTTCAATGGCAGCATACTGGATAGATGCGATCTGTTGACAAATTAAAGTACTTACACATTTCAGAATATTGTAACCCATACAAAATACGAATAACAAGGAATATTTGACAAATACAAAGAATGACAGCACGAGTAGTGTCAGGTTTCTTTGCATCACTGGAGAGCCTGACGAATGTGCTGAAATACCTGAAATGGCAGCCGTTCGAAGAAAGATTTCAATTACCCATCGAAAGTCAACTTCAAAATTTCGAGAACCAGTACTAAATAGGAACACACCGAGGTGATAAAAGTCATGGCATACCTCCTTATACCGTGTCAGACCTCCTTTGGCTCGGCATAGTGCAGCAACTCGACGGTACATGGACTCAGCAAGTCGATGGAAGTCCCCTGCAACAGTATTGATCAATTCTGAGTCTACAGCCATACGTAATTAACGGTAGTTTTTCCGATATACGATCTAGTGTACGGACTGACTTCTCGATTATGTCCCATAAATATTCGATGGGATTCATTTGGGGCGACGTGAGTGTCCAAATCATTCGGTCGAATTGTGCAGGACGTTCTGATATGGCGCAATGCCATCCATAAAAATTCCATCATTGTCTTGCAACATGTGGTCCATGAATGACTGAAAACTGTCTCCAAGCTGCCGTACTTAAGCTTTCCCAGTAAATTATCGGAGCCATCACCAGTTTTCACAGTGTCTTGTTGGCAACTTGGGCCCATGGCTTAGTGGGGTCTGCGCGACACTCGAATCCTATCACCAGCTCTTACAAACTGAAATACGGACTCATGTGAGTAGACCACGATTCTCCGGTCCTCTATGGCCCGAGCGACGTGGTTACGAGCCCAGGAGAGGCGTTGCAGGTGATGTGCTGTGAGCAGGAGCATTAGAGACGGTCGTCTGCTGACATAACCCCATTAACGGTAAATTTTACGGTTCTGTTCTAACGTATACGTTCGTCGTACGACCCCAGTTGATTTCTGCGGTTATTTCACGCAGTGTTGCTTGTCCGTTATTACTGACAACTCTGCGCAAACGCCGCCGCTCTCGATCGTTAAGTGTAAACCATCGGCCATTGCGTTGCCCGTAGTGAGAAGTAACGCCTGAAATTTGGTATTGTTGGCACATCCTAGATAATGTTGATCTTGGGATATATTCAGTTACCTAAAGATTTCCGAAATGGAATGTCCCATGCGTCGAACTTCAACTAGCATTCCGCGTTCAAACTATATTAATTCCCGTCGTGCCACCACAATCATGTCGGAAAACTTTTCACACGAATCACCTGAGTACAAACGAGAGCTCCGACAATGCACTGCTCCATTATACCTTACGTAGGCGATACTGCCGCCATGTGTATACGAGCATATCGCTATCCCGTGAGCGTTGGCATCTCAGTGAATAGTAATATGCTACAGCCCCGAACACATGACTCCCACAGTAACCACACAGAGATTAATCATAGCATTCACAAAGGCATTTAAGCAGTAATTTTTCTCTGACTGCACTACTTGAACGGAATGAGCAGCAACGCTAGTGTCCTATTCACCTCTCAGCTTTAAGTGTAATCAGACACTAGAATTTATCGAACGCAGAAGCGCTAATATGTAGGGAAATATTAGTAAGTATTCTCTGCCACGCACATCACAGTGGTTTTCAGAGTATGGGTGAAGATTATAATTTAAATTTATAGCTATCAACCCAGTTGTGTTACTTCTTTCATACACGCACGCTTGCGCGCTCGCGCGCTCACACACACACACACACACACACACACACACACACACACATTTGTAAACGTCGACTTAAAAAGTAAAATTCAAGTGTTTTACATTGAAAGATCACCCGTACTTCAACTAAAAATGAATATAAGTTTGCATACTCGAAAGAAAGTACGGGCCTATGGGAAACAAACGAAGTTCGAGAGAAGCTGTTTGTTTATACAAGCCGTGGATGTTTCCGTGGTAACCGAGGGGAAGAAACAAATGCAGCCGTAGCTCCCTGACGTACTCGCCTCACCGATCTGTCTGCTTGAGTTTTATATTACGGTTAGTTCATCTCTTCTTCTGAAATGGAAAGTCACACTTGAAAGGAAGGATGCTGATTATCTGTTCGGAATTCATTTCGCAGCTGCTGCGAAGGCGAGATGTCGTCGTTGTGTGTGGTGCTTATCTTAATGGCTTTCGCAGAGAAACTGAATGTGTACGGCGTGGAGCCACCTTATGCTATAAGGTAAGTGCTTCCTCTGGTCAGCTCCAGAGATAAATGACAATTCTCTGTTTACTGATTTCAGTGCGCTGACGTAACACCCGTGCCTGTATGTACGTATAGTGTGTCTAAATGTCAAAGCAGCGAATAATTCAAACGTGTCCCCAATTTAAAGATATCGAAAGGCAGTTTCTTGCTAATAGTAGTACGCAGACGGCCAAGTAATTTTGTTGTATGATTATAATATCAACTGTTGTATCAACAGAGAGCAAGCATTTTAAAAGGGGGTTGTATACGTGTTCTAACGTGATTTTAAATTTTATAAAGTGGTGCGTCTAGTAATTCGAAAAGAGTGTTTATATTTAAACCCTAACTTGGTAAATTACTATGAAGCACATGGCAGGGAGTACACCCATTTGAGTTGTTTAACTGAGTTTCATTTAGTTCCATTCACTTGTCGAACTCGGGAAGAATGGTTACTTAAACACTTCCGTGGGTTCTGTAATTAAGTCTGTCTTGTCTACACAGTTCGTACGGTTCTGATGCTTGGAGACGGCAGTACATTTGGGGATTTGTCACTTCATACTTAGACTCGAAACCTAGCACGTAAACTTTTGTGGGGTACCCCTCAAGCCATTGTGCCAGTTATGGTTTTAGAGCATATAGGAGCGAATGAAGAAACCTGTGACCATTCGTGTTGCCCCCTCTGTACAAGTTCAATGTTTCCTGTTAGTGCTATCTGATATTAGTTACACACACTTCTGCAATTTTCTAACAAGGGGAGGCCACGACGTCTGGATGACAGATTTACATCAAACTTTGTGTAGCTTTAGTAGGCCGTTAAAACCAAATAACGATCAAGTAGTAAACTGCACTATCGGGCAATTCCGGGAAAATCGCAAGAGAAGTTTTGCGTGTCTATTATGTAACTGATGTATCTGTGCGTAGAGGGTTGTCGTAAAAAGTCTTTCTGGTCAAGCGGTTACGGTTACCGTTTTGCTAGAAGGTCGCGGACGAGTCGATGGTTCGAATACCGCCAATATTTATTATTTAATCCATATTTTTTTCATTACTGGTCACATTATTTAATTTATATGATATTTGAGAGACAATATAATGAAAAAAACACGTGCTTTTCCATGAAGTGTTATATGACTCTTTACTATTTGTAATTAAATTTTCAAGGACGAGGGACAGGCTTGGGAAGCCCTAGTCAAACCTAGATAAATAATAATGCGGACGACATTATTCACAGTAGGTAATATAGCAAGTTACAAAGTGCCAGATCACAAGGGTGATGTACAAATACTCGTTGAGTGTGTTCTCGACATCAAACGTTGCAGGATCGTATTTGTCACACAGACACGGGGAACATAAATTGAAACTTCATGCAAATACGCATGTTTTTTTTCATTATGTTACCTCTAAAGTGTCATATGATTGAAACAATATGACCAGTGATGAAAAATTAAATTACTACGTTTCATCGGGAGTCAAACCGTCGCTTCTAACGCCTTTGTCTTACAAAGCTCGAATGTTAACCAGTCGACCGACCACCGTGGATTCTGCTGTAACGCACCTACGCACAGAATCTGATACAGAGAGCATATAATAGACGTGCTAGACGTCTGTCGCGATTTTCTCTTAATTGTCAGAATGGTTCACCTTACTATTCTCACATTATGTTGTTTTAATGGCCTTCTAAATGTGTACAAAGTTTGAAGTAAATCTGTGATCCCAATGTCGTCGCTTCCACTTGCAACGTAAATCGCATGGGCAATCTCCATTCGAGACTGACGCATTTCCGCAACACTCTACCAAGGAACGAAAGTGTGTCAACAACTTTACCAACGAGTGAGCTTGTGTAATCATTGCATACAATACCCTCACAAATTGTTACATCCAGGTGTGTGTATGAGTTGGCTGATTCCAATTGTGACTCACTGATACTGTAGTCATAGCAAATTGATTTTATACGTTTTGTGCAAGACATAGTTTTACATTTCTGACCTTTTAGAACAAATTACTATCAAGACCCCCGTGAATATTTCTGCCAATTTTGATGTAGTATTTACTTTTGGATAACTACATCATCTACAAAAAGGCTGATGTTATTACCAGTATTGTCCAGTAGGTTATTAATATACGATACAAACAGTAAGGGCCCAAATGCACTTCGCTGTGCTAGGCTGCTCCTACATCTGTCGACGTCTTTCAGTCCAAGTAAACACGCTACGTCCTCAGACTAGTTCCAGTTTTGTTAGAGAGCCAGTACGGTCTCAGTTTCCTCAATAAGCGTTGATGTGATACTTAGTCAAATGCTCTTCGGAAGTCAAGGTATATATACTATGTAAACTGAAAGTGGAGGAGTGAGAAAGGAAAGGGAAGGGAAGGAACTAAAGATATCAGCTGTATCGGGATTTCGTGCGGAATCAACGGTAACGAGTGAAAATGTGTGCTGCGCCGGGACTCGAACCCGGGATTTCTCAAATGCAAGGAGCATCTCGGCAGATTCCCCCGTCAACACACATCAAAAATGGTTCAAATGGCTCTGAGCACTATTGGACTTAACATCTGAGGTCATCAGTCCCCTAGAACTTAGAACTACTTAAACCTAACTAACCTAAGGACATCACACACATCCATGCCCGAGTCAGGATTCGAACCTGCGACCGTAGCGGTCACGCGGTTCCAGACTGAAGCGCCTAGAACCGCACCGCCACACCGGCCGGCTCAACACATATCCCCATCCAGTGCCACCTGTCCGCAGTATCCATTCATGTCTTCCATGCTCGCTAATTTTAGATTCCCGCTGGACATCCGACGGTATTATGCTTCCGCAGTAGAGGTAGTTGATTCATGGCCCAGAGAAGCGAATCAGTTATATGAATGCATTCACATACCATGACATACATCATTTACATGATCACGTTGACTCATGCATTTCAGAACATTGCTGTTCGAAAAAGAATCCTAAAAGTGTGCTGAAATTGAGATTAATCAGCAGCAGGCTGCGACGTCATTTTAAACCTTTCGGCTGTTTACTTGTGTACCCTGACGTCTAGCAGGAGATGTGTTATGTGTCGTTTGACTTCTGTCATGCGAAAACTCACTTCCACACGTTTCTTGGGCGCAGACATGTGTACCAGTGAGGATATGTTAGATACGCTTCTTTTACGGGAGAATTTTAGGAAAACGTTGTATCAACGATAGGAGTGATGTATTCTGTCCTCGCATGGCCGACGTGCCACGCTCTTGCGTGTGAATAGTTGAAATGGACCTCCAGGTGAGGCCTGAGAAGAAGACTGCAAACGAAGAAACCGGTCTCATCGCTTCTAACGGTGGCACGAGATTATCGCTAGTAAAATTTTAGTCATCTTGTACTGGACTGACATAAATTTCACATCTTTCACATGTTGTTACGTCAGACACTCCAAGTTCACGATTCGGAAAGTTGTGAGATTTTTTTTCGGTTTTTTCTTCGACACTTACGACACGAAGACAGATTTTCGGCATCAAGAGAAATTTGCTATACTACTCGTTGACTTGACTCCTGACGTATTGGTAATTTTCTTGCTGGATATTTCTAACTGAGCTTCTATTGTGCGTCATTTGTATCAGCATTTTCGCAGATTTCGAAACTATTTGCTATTTAATCTGTGATGTGTATCGGAAAAAGTATTCGATTTTTGTGTTTCGGCGGTAATTATCAGAATTAGTTACCAATCCTTTTTTCTGCAAAGTTCTGAATTGTTTTCCGGTTAGAGTATTACGATCGATTCTGATGGTATTATTGAAGATAGTGCAACCATGGATCGCTAAGTGCCTTTTCACTGCTGAGAAACTAGTATTCGTCTTTTCACATACTTCTACTTAGCGCACTACGGGCCCGCCTTGTGTTTTCAAACGCCTTGTGTTTTATACACGGAAGAGCGATGCCTTCGGGATTTGGTGATGAAGAGACAACAGTTAGAAACCTTTTGAAATTTTGAGCGCTGTCAGGGCTCCTCTCCAAATTCATTGGGAGGAGAGTATTAATTTATTTCAGAGTGGCCGGTTCATTCTAGTAGCTGCACGAACAGTTAGTCATATTTACATCCCAATATACACTCCTGGAAATGGAAAAAAGAACACATAGACACCGGTGTGTCAGACCCACCATACTTGCTACGGACACTGCGAGAGGGCTGTACAAGCAGTGATCACACGCACGGCACAGCGGACACACCAGGAACCGCGGTGTTGGCCGTCGAATGGCGCTAGCTGCGCAGCATTTGTGCACCGCCGCCGTCAGTGTCAGCCAGTTTGCCGTGGCATACGGAGCTCCATCGCAGTCTTTAACACTGGTAGCATGCCGCGACAGCGTGGACGTGAACCGTATGTGCAGTTGACGGCCTTTGAGCGAGGGCGTATAGTGGGCATGCGTGAGGTCGGGTGGACGTACCGCCGAATTGCTCAACACGTGGGGCGTGAGGTCTCCACAGTACGTCGATGTTGTCGCCAGTGGTCGGCGGAAGGTGCACGTGCCCGTCGACCTGGGACCGGACCGCAGCGACGCACGGATGCACGCCAAGACCGTAGGATCCTACGCAGTGCCGTAGGGGACCGCACCGCCACTTCCCAGCAAATTACGGACACTTTTGCTCCTGGGGTATCGGCGAGGACCATTCGCAACCGTCTCCATGAAGCTGGGCTACGGTTCCGCACACCGTTAGGCCGTCTTCCGCTCACGCCCCAATATCGTGCAGCCCGCCTCCAGTGGTGTCGCGACAGGCGTTAATGGATGGACGAATGGAGACGTGTCGTCTTCAGCGATGAGAGTCGCTTCTGCCTTGGTGCCAATGATGGTCGTATGCGTGTTTGGCGCCGTGCAGGTGAGCGCCACAATCAGGACTGCATACGACCGAGGCACACAGGGCCAACACCCGGCATCATGGTGTGGGGAGCGATCTCCTACACTGGTCGTACACCTCTGGTGATCGTCGAGGGGACACTGAATAGTGCACGGTACATCCAAACCGTCATCGAAAACATCGTTCTACCATTCCTAGACCGGCAAGGGAACTTGCTGTTCCAACAGGACAATGCACGTCCGCATGCATCCCATGCCACCCAACGTGCTCTAGACGGTGTAAGTCAACTACCCTGGCCAGCAAGATCTCCGGATCTGTCCCCCATTGAGCATGTTTGGGACTGGATGAAGCGTCGTCTCACGCGGTCTACACGTCCAGCACGAACGCTGGTCCAACTGAGGCGCCAGGTGGAAATGGCATGGCAAGCCGTTCCATAGGACTACATCCAGCATCTCTACGATCGTCTCCATGGGAGAATAGCAGCCTGCATTGCTGGGAAAGGTGGATATACACTGTACTAGTGCCGACATTGTGCATGCTCTGTTGCCTGTGTCTATGTGCCTGTGGTTCTGTCAGTGTGATAATGTGATGTATCTGACCCCAGGAATGTGTCAATAAAATTTCCCCTTCCTGGGACAATGAATTCACGGTGTTCTTATTTCAATTTCCAGGAGTGTATTTTATGAGGTCAATATTTTTTATACATTTTAAATAAGGACCACAGATATAAAGGATGTCACATAACAAAAAGAGTAAATGTGTACAGTTGAAAGTATACGACAGTGGAACCAAAAAGGCTCAATAAACATGGGCTATAAAAAGGCATTTTCTATAGCCACTTCTTTATGTTCGATACCGTGAAACAAATCTCTTCTACTGAAAGCTCACTGCTTTCCATATTTTGAGAGGTGTCCAGGAACGAGGCTCCAAAGGGAATAGGTGGTCGTAGGTCGTAAGGTATGCCTTTTAGAGTCCAATTTTGCACACTCACACACAGGATACACACACACACACACACACACAATATATATATATTCCTTAAATGCATGTCAGCAGTACGATAGTGTCAAATGTACTTGACACATTTTTTTGATTTGGTTTGTAAATATATAATCTCCATTTTTAATTTTATCAATTGTAGCTGTCTTGAGAGTGGTTACTGATGACGTCGCTGTCTGGCTCCCAACAATACACATGTCCAACCGTCCACATGCACCTAGCGCCGCGTCTACCACCAAAATGGCGAGACCCCCTCAGTGCCTGATCGTTTTTATCTGGTTCTTGTGTTTTTACGTCTTCGACTTCCCCGCCCTTCGAAACAGTGCTCATATCGCGTCGAGGCTACGCCATTCGTTCGTAGCGTAGTTCCAGTCTCTGCACACCAACTCAGATTAGATGCAATGAGCCGTTTGTTAGATTCGTTATCACTGAACATGGGTTTCGTTTATGTATCATAAGATATGAAAGAACGAGTCACTGACACAGCATAGTTCTCTGTCAATGGGTTTAATACTGCACTACAAAAAACCTTTCACGTTAGCAAAATTATACACCCTGATTTAACAGCGGAACGAAGACAAGTGAACAAACATCAGCGAGCGAGGAACTCACCGTGGGGTAAGCGGTGGGCGAGCGAACTGCTGTAGATCGTATTCGGTTCGCATTTGCGGCGCTAACAGAACGAAAAGTATTTGTCTGATTCGGTGTCTACTTCTGTTTTCTTGCCATCAGTTGGGTGAGCGATGGAGTGGTAGGAAGAGAATGTAAAGTTTCTCATGGATGGGATAACATGGATATGATAAGTGCTTCTCAGAGCCAAGAGATCCATACCACAAATGCTGAAGGTAAAGAAATATTTTTGAATTAAAGTGCCTTCATTCGAACGTAGAGATTCTACACAGAACGAAACTCGTCTAGCTTGAACGGGGAAACCAGATGGCGCTATGGTTGGCCCGCTGGATGGCGCTGCCATAGGTCAAACGGATATCGACTGCGTTTTTTTTTTTTTTTTTTAAATAGCAACCCCCATTTTTTATTACATACTCGTGTAGTACGTAAAGAAATATGAATGTTTTAGTTGGACCACTATTTTCGCTTTGTGATAGATGAAGCTGTAATAGTCACAAACGTATTACGTTCTTGGTATCACGGAACATTCCGTCAGTGCGGACGGTATTTGCTTCGTGATACATTACCCGTGTTGAAATGGACCGTTTACCAATAGCGGAAAAGGTCGATATCGTGTTGATGTATGGCTATTGTGATCAAAATGCCCAATGGGCGTATGCTACTCGGTATCCTGGACGAAATCATCCAAGTGTCCGGACCGTTCGCCGGCTAGTTACGTTATTTAAGGAAACAGGAAGTGTTCAGCCACATGAGAAACGTCAACCACGACCTGGAACAAATTATGATGCCCAAGTAGGTGTTTTAGCTGCTGTCGCGGCTAATCCACACTTCAGTAGCAGACAAACTGCGCGAGAACCGGGAATCTTAAAATCGTTGGTGTTGAGAATGCTACATCAACATAGATTGCACCCGTACCATATTTCTATGCATCAGGAATTGCATGACGCCGACTTTGAACGTCGTGTACATTTCTGCCACTGGGAACAAGAGAAATTACGGGTCGATGACAGATTTTTTGACCGCGTTCTGTTTAGCGACTAAGCGTCATTCAGCAACAGTGGTAACGTAAACCGGCATAATATGCACTATTGGGCAACGGAAAATCCACAATGGCTGCGACAAGTGGAACATCAGCGATCTTGGCGGGTTAATGTATGGTGCGGCATTATGGGAGGAAGGATAATTGGCCCTCATTTTATCGTGACAATCTAAATGGTGCAATGTGTGCTGATTTCCTACATAATGTTCTACCGATGTTACTACAAGATGTTTCACTGCATGACAGAATGGAGATGTACTTCCAGCTTGTTGGATGTCCAGCACATAGCTCGCGTGCGGTTGAAGTGGTATAGAATAGCATATCTGATGACGGGTGGGTTGGTCGTCTAAGCATGGCCAGCAGGTTCACCGGATCTGACGTCCACGGATTTCTTTCTGTTGGGAAAGTTGAAGAATATTTGCTATCGTTATCCACCGACAACGCCTGACAACATGCGTCAGCGTATTGTCAATGCATGTGTGAACATTACGGAAGGCGAACTACTCGCTGTTACACGTATTGCCAAATGTATTGAGGTTGACGGACATAATTTTGAGCATTTATTGCATTAATGTGGTATTTACAGGTAATCACGCTGTAACAGCATGTGTCGTCAGAAATGATAAGTTCACAAAGGCACATGTATCATCACATTGGAACAACGGAAATAAAATGTTCAAACGTACCTACGCTCTGTATTTTAATTTAAAAAAGTACCTGTTACCAACAGTTCGTCTGAAATTGTGAGCCATATGTTTGTGACTATTACAGCGCCATCTATCACAAAGTGAAAAAGTGGTCCAGCTGAAACATTCATATTTCTTTACCTACTACACGAATATGTAATAAAAATGGGGGTTCATATTTTTAAAAACGCAGTTGATATCCGTTTGACCCATGGCAGCACCATCTAGCGGCCAACCATAGCACTATATGGTTTTCCCCTTCAAGCTACACAAGTTTCATTCTTTGTCGTTTTTTCGTTTGACGCTTATTTCGTGAGATATTTGGCGCGGTGACGATCAATGGACCACGCTGTGTAATGTAGGTGGTTCATAAATGAGAACATATTCACAAAGTGTCTGTCAGAAACAGAATAAACATGTCCCACACAAATTTAGTAACTGTACCGTAAAATTACCATTAAAAAGAAACATTACATGCGCAGGCACCATTATCTAAAGTCAAATAGATTGTGCTTAATATTTTGGGACTTGAAAATGACCAAAGGCCACAGTCCTGATTGTAAAATAGAATAAACGATCTATACGGGCAAATGGCGCAACTTTGATTTAAACAGTGTTTTATGACTGTGGCCCCAAGCTATGGAAGGGTTATGAAGAGAAGTATGATCCGAAGCGGTTTGCCGAAACACGGTAAGGTTTAAATGAGGACGCAAGAGAGATGACTAATTGATTAGATACTTGTACCAGGCAGGAACGATGAGAATAGGCCCAAGATTTGCATTTACTTACTTTCGCTAGAAACGAAAACGCAATAAGTACCCCTCAAAGATAACAAGTGCGAATGTGTACATATTAGGCTGATTAAAATAAAAATTATGCAAAACACCTGGTGATGCCAGTTGCTTACACTCTTACAAAGCTGATTTATCACTGTTATTTTAGTAGTTTTCGTTGGTAAAAAGAGATTTGACCAGAATTACACTATCTGTCCTCGAACAAAGTATGTAGCAGATTTTATTAAGTAGCCTATATGACAATCCAGGTGGATATTTCACACGTAATAAATCATATTTTATTGGTATTATTTCCTTATACGTACTTCAAAAAAATTCTTGAAGTGCTTCCCCTATATTACTGCAGATATCAGAAGCTAACTGCAATATAGTTGCTACTGGAAATGCAAAACAGCCACTAATGAAAATGTCTCTAATTCGTAGTAACCAGAGTGTAAATGGCAGCCCTTCTTTAGGTTTTGTAGGTTGTCTCTTAATCAATGTTCCGCTTTTAAATTTCCTCCTCGGTTGCAGTGAAAACCTAGCGCATAGCATCAACCGCTATACGTGCAAAGTTTCGGAATAACGCTAAGAGAAATCGGTGCTGTGTTTACTGCATGACTTCAACGCATTTCAAGTATGCGTATAAATTCAGGCCCGTAAACTCTTCTTTTCCTATGAAATTTTGCTTACTCCGTCATAAACAGTGTGCTCATTATGCACAACATTTCTTTCTGAATATCAAAGATTAGTATCTTGACTATAACTATATAGTATTCTGTGTGCCAATTGTTAGCGCCAAATATAAAGAAAAAAACAGTGGTCATAGGCTGCGCTTGTTAACTCAACGTATTCTCTTCAATTTCCTCTAGTGCAAACGCTTGTGTTCTCTATGGAATAAACCAGGTTTAACAGATCACTCTACTTGTTTTGCGTGTGGCACAGATAAACGCATACGATCATTAACAGATGCACATACTAACAATAGCTTAAAAATAATACAGGTGTGAGAGATCACGTAAGAAATAAATGCACAGGGGTCACAAAACGACCGTCAGGCTTTTACACATTTCATTGTCCCTTCGGCCACAGTGTGGAAGTAAGATCGCTGATGAGAGTAAGACGATAAAGACCATTCTGCTGTAATATGGTAGATGGCTTGTGAGTTGATACTACAGTGACATTCAACGGAAACTGCCTTTTCCCATTGGTGTAGCAAATCTGCGCATCTACGGTGGTTTCGTTCTTATTCTGTTAGAATTCGTCCAGATTTTTCAGTAGCAGAACGCTGTTTTTTTCCTGTGATACAGGAAATGTCGTAGGCGTCTACTAGCGAGATTATAGCGGGTCACAATACCTCCCAAACCGATGAGCCACTAAGTATCTGCAGCTGAGCTTAACTGCCTTTAAGGTTGGGTACGTGGCTTTGTGTACCGATCGTCAGCTAGATGGCACCATTATCTTAGCGTGTAGGAGGCTGCAGCTTTATCAAATGAGCCCGCTTTGCCCTGTTGTGGCGAGAAGGAGACTGCGCCACTCGCCGTTTGCGCCATAGGAAAACAGCGTTCCGTAATCCGGTTTTTGCGGTCTGAAGCTGTACTGGGAGCAGCAGTCGACTTAAGACTTTCAGCGCAGTATGGGGACAATGTTTTGTCACAGCGAAGTTTTTATAGTCGATTGAATAGCACCAAAGTGGTCGAACGCTCGCGATGGATGAGGGCAGAGCAGGGCGTCCAGTTACAGCGACAACTGATTTCAATGCTGAACAAGTCAGTGCCTTAATCCTGAATAGCAGACGAGTGTTTGTTGATGATGTGGCAAACCACGTGCAGATTAGTCACATGCAGATGTGAAATCGTGCAGAACAGGATCAACTCTCACAAAGTCTGTGCAAGATGGGTCCCAATATAATTCGAGGAGGAGCACGAGTGTAACCGTGCCAAAATCTGCCAGCACCTGCCGGACCATCATGCTGACGAAGGAGAGGCTGTTCCGAAACGAATCGTCACTGGAGACAGCAAACTCAAAGGTGATTTGAGAGGCCCTCGATTCAGCTCCGATCAACAGGTGAAGGAAGTGGTGCACCTGTAGCTTGCTGCACAAGCAAAAGACCTTTTTTTTCAGAGCTATCTGGAAAACGTGTGCAGTGGTGAGCCAAGTGCATTGGAGATCATTTTGGCTAGGTTGAAAAATTATTTAAATGAAAATTCAATCAAAATTCTGTACTGTTGCAACAAATTATAAAAATTTATTTGCAAATAAAACCATGTAAAAAAATAAATGGTTACTTACTGACTTACCCTTATATATGTGATTAACTGTTACCTCAGGTGTAACGATCATTACATGTCGTTATTGCCCATACTAAAGAGTAACATAGAGGGTCAGGGAACTTAAATGGAATCCTTGACAGAAACAGGAGATATTGTTCATGGGGAATTCGGCTGTGCAAATTTAAAAGATCGGAGCAAGATTGTGTTACAATTCCGCTGTATCCAACGTACACTGGCAAGCCACAAAATCACGACCGGTTCTTTAATAGCATGTTGGTTCACCTATGAAACGCAATGACATGCTATTCTGCGTGGTATAGATATGAAAAATCCTCGGTAGGTTTCCGGAGGTACGTGGCAGCATATATTTATATACAGGTCACGCAATTCCCTTCAATTGTGGGCCGCTTATTTGTAGTCGCTGAGCTGCCGGTCGATAGCGTTTTAGAGGTGTTCCATCGGGTTTAGAATGGCGTATTTGGTGGCCAAGACATGAACGTGAGTGTATTATTATCCTCCTCAAAATACTATAGAGAAATTGTGGTCTTGTGGAATATGTTATAAGATGCCGCTCACTGATCGAGAACACATGAGACACGGAAAGACACAGGTGATCCGCAGTATGGTTGACACAGCACACAGCTGTCACACTGCCTTAGATTACTTCCACATGTCCCTTGGATATCCGGATAAATATCCCTCCCCCCGACCTGCATCCGTGACGCGGTACATGTATCGAGTAGTCGTTCGCCTGGAAGATGAGGTACCCAGACACAGCTGTGGGGTTGAACAAGAAACGTGAATCACTAGACCAGTTTATGCGTTCCCATTGATCCGTTGTCCAATCTCGATGATTCGGTACTCTGTGCAGTCGTAATTAACGATGTCACTGAGTCAACGTGATAACTCGCAGGATTCGTTTGCTGACAAGCCTCATGTTCAACAGTGTGCTCTGAACGGTGTGCTCCCACACACTTCCAAACTGCACCAACGTTGTATGCAGTCGTCAGATCTGCCACAGATTGCCGTCTACCTTCCACACCAACATCTACATGTATACTCTGCAAATCACACTTGCGTGCAATCAGGAAGTTTCATCGAACCACCTTCACAGTAATTCTCTATTATTTCAATCTCAAACAGGACGCAGAAAAAAAATCGAACACCTATATCTTTCAGTGCAAGGACTCATTTCCCTTATTGTACTATGATGACCGTTTCTCCCTATGTCGGTCAGCATCAACAAAATATTTTCGCATTTGGAGGAGAAAGATTCTGAAATTTCGTGATAAGATCCCGCCGCAACGGAAAACACCTTTGTTTCAATGATTTTCACTTCAACTCCTGAATCATGCCAGTAGCACTCACTCCCCTATTTTTCGATAGCACAAAAAGTGCTGCTCTTCCTATGTGGTAAGTATCTCACACTGCACAGGAGTACTCCAAAATAGAACGGAAAAACGTATGGTAGGTAGTCTCTTTAGTAGGTCTGTTGCATTTTCTAAGCGTTCTGCTAATAAAATGCAGTCTTTTGTCCGCCCTCTCCACTATTTAGTCGAATCTCCGGCCTTTAGTTTTGACTAATTGTTCGTATAACCGAAGTTTAACGGATTCCTTTTAGCACTCATGTGCGTGACCCTTCACTTTTCGTTACTTGCGATCAATTGCCAATTTTTGCACCATACATTAATGTTTTCTAAATGGTTTTAACATTTGTTTTCACTTTCTGATGACTTTACTAGACGATCAACGACAGCCTCATCCGCACACAACCTAACACGGCTGTTCAGGTTGTCTCCTAAATCGTTTGTATAGAAAAGGAACAGCAAAAGCCTGTAACACCACATTGAGAAACGCCAAAAATCATTTTTGTTTTATTAGACAACTTTCCGCCAATTACTAAGAATGTGTGCTCTCTATAAGGAACTCACGAATCCAGTCACGTAACTGAGACGATAATCTATAAGCACACAATCTGGTTACAAGCAGATTGTTAGGTACAGTATTAAAAGCCTTCTGGAAATCTACTAATACGGAGTCAATTTGAAATCCCTTGTCGATAGTACTGTGCATTTCTTGTGAGAAGGTGCTAATTGTGTTTCACAAGAATGATGTTTTCTAAGTCCGTGTTGACTGCGTGTCAATACAACGTTCTTTGGCGGTAATTCATAACGTTTTGGCATAATATACGTTCCAAACTTATCTTGCATGTCGACGTTAACGATATGGACCTGCAATTTAGGGGATTACTCCTAGTGGTTCAAATGGCTCTGAGCAGTATGGGACTTAACATCGGAGGTCATCAGTCCCCTAGAACTTAGAACTCCTTAAACCTAACTAACCTAAGGACATCACACACATCCATGCCCGAGGCAGGATTCGAACCTGCGACCGTAGCAGTCACGCGGTTCCGGACTGAGCGCCTAGAACCGCTAGACCACCGCTGCCAGCTACTTCTAGTGCCATTATTGAATATTGGCGTGACTTATGCAACTTTCCAGTCTTTGGGTATGGACCCGTCGTCGAGCGAGTGGTTGTATATGATTGTTAAGTATAGGGCTGTTGCGTCAGCATACTCTGAAGGGAACGTAATTGGTATACAGTGTGAGCCGGAAGACTCGCTTTTATTAAGTGATTTAAGTTGTTTCGCTACTGTACGTTACTCGTGTTGGCAGTTGTTGAGGGTGGGCAAGCCTCAGACCTAGACGTTCTTTCATGAGGCGTGACCCTCCAACATCTTGTCGGCCACTCGTACTTCCATCGTACTGCAACCACTTTCGGCTGATGTAACCCCGCGAACAGCAGACCGTCATTGACGTTTCCGAGACGCTCATTCGCAAGCGGTAGCTCATACCAGACTGCTCTTTGTCTAAGTCGCTAACGTCAGGGTATTTTGCTACTTGTCGCACCTGTAATCGCGGGACTGTTTCCCCATTTATCTCTGCTCCGCTTACGTGCTTTCCTTGTCGCATCACATGCTAAGCGGCACTCAGTATCGCTCTGTTAACGTATAATAACAGGAAACGGTATCTTAGCGTATAATAGCAGGAAACTGGTATCACTGCTGAAGTTACAAATTTTGTAATAAGGAAAGGCAAAGGCCTTACTGCAGTGGTAACAAAACGGACAAATGTGTGTGTAATCTTATGGAACTGAACTGCTAAGGTCATCAGTCCTGAAGCTTACACACTACTTAACCTAAATTATCCAAAGGACAAACACACACACCCGTGCCCCAGGGAGGACGCGAACCTCCGCCGGGACCAGCCGCACAGTCCATGACTGCAGCGCCTTCGACCGCTCGGCTAGCAGTGGCAACACCGGTTCCCGTCACATGACCAAAGTTAAGTGCTGTCGACTTGTCTAGTTCCTGGATGGGTCACCGTCAGAGTCTGCCGAGTGTAGCTGGCAAGTGGGGTGAACTCAGCCCTTGTGACGCCAATTGAGCAGCTACTTAACTTAGAAGTAGCGGCACCATCACGAAAACTGATAACAGCCGGGAGAGCGGTGTGCTGACCATATGCCCCTCCGTGTCTGAATCCGGTGACGCCTAAGGGCTGAGGCTGGCACTGAGGCCGGTCGGTACTGCTGGGCCTTCAAGGCCGGTTACGACGGTGTTTGTTACAGGAATCAAGCACCGGTGGGTATCTCTTTCGTCAGTCTGGTACTGCAACGCTCCGTCCTAATGGAACTAGAGGCTGTCTCAGCGAGGGGGGATCAAACTTTATATGTGCTGTTCACACCAAGAATATGCTCCTAGATGTCTGTCTTGAACTGGGCTCGTCTCGAGGGACTAGCCGATCGGTTTAGGGCGCTGCAGTCATGGGCTGTGTGGCTGGCCCCGGCGGAGGTTCGAGTCCTCCCTCAGGCATGGGTGTGTGTGTGTGTGTGTGTGTGTGTGTGTCAAAAATGGTTCAAATGGCTCTGAGCACTATGGGACTCAATTGCTGTGGTCATTAGTCCCCTAGAACTTAGAACTACTTAAACCTAACTAACCTAAGGACATCACACACATCCATGCCCGAGGCAGGATTCGAACCTGCGACCGTAACAGTCGCACGGTTCCGGACTGCGCGCCTAGAACCGCGAGACCACCGCGGCCGGCATGTGTGTGTCCTTAGGATAATTTAGGTTAAGTAGTGTTTAAGGTTAGGGACTGATGACCTTAGCAGTTAAGCCCCATAAGATTTCACACCAATTTTTGAACGTGGCTCAAAATTCACATTATACGATGTGAAGTATTACGTGCCACGCTGGATTCGTATTGGAATGGCGCAAAAAAGTTTTTGTAGCTAATTTTGGTTAACGTTGATGTCCATAAATTACTTTATGTGCATGCCATTACAGCTGTTGGACAGGGTAGCATATCCACTAACAGTCGTTGTCCAACTGTCACTGCATGTCACTTGTACTGACCTCTGAATTAACAACGAGTTAAAACATATTATATACAGCTGAGACATCTTAGCATGTGACTTAGAGCTGTTTGCTGCCTGAACCATTTGAGAGTGTGGCCAGTTAAGCAGCGATTTGTGCTACTTCTGGTCATGCACTACGCGTGAAACTAAGTGGCAAATTGAGCCTCAAAACTGGATAACCTGAACGTAGTCACGAGGAACCCATACAGTGCGATACTTCTGCCTATCATATTGCAGTTTTCGCTGGAGTGGGGAGTCTTCTGACTGGTTCGATGCGGCCCACCACGAATTTCTCTCTTGTCCCAACCTCTTCATCTGTTGCACTCAACGTCCTCAACTATTTGTTGGATACTTCCCAATATCTGACTTCCTACACAGTTTCTACCTTCTACAGTTCCTTTTACTACTGTGGAAGTCATTCTCTGATGTCTTAACACAAGACCTACCATCATGTTCCTTCTTGTCACTGTTTTCCATATGTTGCATTTCTCGACGTTTCCGCTGAGAACCTCCTTATTCCTTACCTCACCAGTCCTCCTAATTTTTAAAATTTTTCCTTAACATCACACGTCATACGATTTCACTCTCTTCTCTCGCGATTTCGCCATACCTACATAGAATGCTGTGTTCAAAAAGCACAATCTCAGAAATTTATTCCACAGATTAAGACCGATTTTTATACTAAGAGACTTGACTTGGTCAGGATTGCACTTTTTGGCTGCGCTGATCTCCTTTTTATTCCTCCTTTCTTGATATATCATGTATTATTTTGCTTGCAATGTAACAGAATTCCTAATATCGTCGACTTCGTGATTCCTAATATTGCTGTTTGTCGCTAATTTCGTTTCTTCTATATCTCATTACTTCCATTTTATTTAGTTTACGCAGTATTCCGTACTCATCAGACTGTGTATTCCATTCATCACGTCCTGTATTATTCTTTCTCACTTTCAGTGTGGAGAGCAATGTCATCAGTGAGTCTTATCATTAATACGCTTTGATCCCTATTTTTGGACTGCTGAATATTTGCTTGGATACCGACAGGGCGTCTTCTATGTCTAAATTGCATAGTAGGGGTGAAAGGTTACGTCCCTACGTTACACCCTTTTTCATCTGAGCACTTTGCTTTTGGTCTTTCACTCTTAAAATTTTCTCTTAGATCTTTTAGATATTATACAGTTTACGTCTTTCTTGGTTACTGAACACGAAACGCTTATGCAAAAACATAGCGGGTCATTCACCATTAACTCTGATCAAGGTGTCAATAATGCACCAAATATCTTTGATGCATTTGTGTGGGACGATAAGCAAATATCAATAAACAAAACAAAACATTCAATATTTTTCTGTTCCTGCACATACTCCCAGAATTTAGACAGAACTTGTCAATTGTCTGATTTTCAGAATTATTCTTACACCTACGTGTACATGAACTTTCATAGCCTGAGAACCACACTCCTAATGTAGCACAGAATAGGGTTCTAGGGTTCATTTCCTATCCATTCGTGTATGTAGCGCGGGAATAGTGCTTCACTCCCTCTGTGCGCTCTGTAATTAGTTCAATGTTGTCTTTTCGGTCTACACTGGAGCGATATTTAGGCGGCTGAAGAGTGTCGCTAGGTCTTCACTTAATTATGGTTATAGAAAATTTGTAAGAAGACTTATACTTAACAGAGGGCGTCTACCCTCAGGCGTCTCACGTGAATCACACAAAAGTTTGACTATTCGTGATGCCCTTCTTAGTAAACATTTAACAAACTTAGATAGTCCTATTTGGTTCAGACTGAATACAACTGAGCAATGTAGCGGGATAGGTCACACAGATAGTTTGTAAGCAGTATCCTTTGTAGGCTGACAGCATTCTCTTAACCTCCTACGAATGAACCGCAGTCTATGAACGAACGTACATCTTAGCATATATGGTCATTCCATTTCATATCCCCAAAGATTGTTACACCCAGACGTTCGCTCGTCGACTGACTAAAGTTCTGGCTCGTTAATATTGTAGTCGTAGGATATTATGTTTTGCGTCTTGCGAAATGTACAGTTTTACGTTTCTCGATGTTTTAAGCAATTTGGCAGTCCTCGTATTGCTCTGAAATTTTATATAGTTCTGTCCGGATACTTTAAGCAGGTTTTTTTCCAGAAAATTCTTCATTATAGATAACTGTACGACCTGCAAAATGCCTGAGCTCATAATTAACACAGAGTGGTTAAAAATGAGTGGGACAAAAGAAAGTACTCCTGTGATTACAGCAATGACTTTATTTCAGAAGTACACACATAGACTGAAAGGTTACCTCTCACAGTTAACGTTTATAGCAATGAAACAGTGGAAAATCGCCGTTGTTTTTCGTCAGTGATGTTAGTATTCAGAATAGTGGCATCCGCAATAATCACTGTTCAAAGACATTTTCGGTCCGAGCTTACTGAAGTGGCACCACACCCTCCCAACGTTGCTAGATGAGCAAAGCAGTACGAGGCGACATGATACACATGCAAGACGAAAGCCACAGAATGTCCATCCATCGAGACTGAAGTAGTGGAAAACATACGTACCATCAACGAAAGAAAACTCAGTAAATCCACAATTCCTTCCAGCGGAGAACTGAATGGGGCGTACTCAGCAATGTGACGTTGTGTATCACATGCGTTTGCAGTTCAGGGCTTACAGACTTAAATTGTTGCTGGTCTTAAAACAAGCCGATAAACCAAAACGGAGAAAATAATGCATTTATTTTCAATTTTGGGTGGAGGTTGATGGTTTCGCGTACAGACTTGAGTCCTCTGACGAAGCCACATTTCACTTACAAGGCAAAGCGAAGAAGCATAACATGAGAATGTAGGGTACAGAAAACGCAAATGGCTCTCTGAAACAGGAACGTGATTCTCCAAACTTATTCTCTTCTGAGTAATAGGCAACCACAGAGTCTTTGCTCCTTTCTTCTTATTAGAATCTATTGTTACAGGCATAACCTGCCATGAAATGAGCAAAAGAAAAAGGCAGTGTGAGAAAAGAGAGAGACACTCTGGCAGCGGAACATAGTTGCCAGTGACAGAACAGTGTTGGGAAAAGAGTGAAGGAGATAGTGGTAGTGGGAAAGAAACAAAGAAAAGGAGAAAATGGAAGTGGGAGAGAGCCAGTGATAGTAAGAGACAGCGTCTGTAACAGAGTCAAGGAGGAAGAGAGAAATGTGACACTGAGAAGAGACAGAGTGAATGAATGAATGAGATAGTAGCAGTAAGAGAGAGCAAGATGGAGACAGCGCCATTGAAAGGAGGCAGAACGAAGGAAACTATGGTTGTGAGACAGCAGACAGTGATAGAAAGACACAAACAAACAAAGACAACGAGTTGGGCTGAATGTGTGAGTGAGAATGGGTAAGTGGGAGTGGATGGGTATGGACAATGTACAGCGATGGCCTGTTGGGTGTGAGCAAGTTACAGTTAGAGGAGCTTGTTGGAGTGAGATGTGAGTAGCGTGTTAAACAGAGCATGAATACGTTCTCACGCCACAATATTTGGGAAGACGTTTAAAGGTGATAAGGAAGATAGAATGAGGCAGCTGGTACACTACTTTTGAAACAGCAGCATATTCACTTTTTTTCTGATGCGAGCATTTTGCTGCTGGTAATGAATATGAACCTAAAATTAGAGAAATTTTAGCTCATACTTAGACTTGCTAAGAGTTGTTCTTCCCAAGGCTAGAACACTGAAACCTTGAATTGGTTTGGGGGAAGGGAGGGGGTAGTGACAATAATATTTAACGCACACTTTCATATGGTAGAGGGTGACGCAGTTAAGGACACGCGTAGCGAATTTTCTAATGTACGAAAGTTATTTTTAAGCTTTATGGATGCCGAATGTGATACCAGTATTTCCTTAAATGAAACTACAGCCTTCTTCCAGCGAACAGGAAAGAACACTGAATAAGGAGCAGGCCGCTGTGACCGAGCAACTCTAGACGCTTCAGTCCGGAACCGCGCTGCTGCTACGGTCGCAGGTTCGAATCCTGTCTCGGGCATGGTTGTGTGTGATGTCCTTAGGTTAGTTAGGTTTAAGTAGTTCTAAATCTAGGGAACTGATGACCTGAGATGTTAAGTGAGCGGTTGTCAACGTGGAGCAAAAGCGTACTGGTCGTCAGACAAAGAAACCTTCGCCATACGGTTGCCGTGCGTGCGGTGTAGCAGTCCTGTTGAATGTGGCTGCACCTACAATTTGACGCGAGTCCCTCCTAGCCTACCGCACAACGCAGCAGTCATCTACTGGTGTAGTTGAGCGTGGTTGACCAGCTCGTCTCCTTCGGGCACCAGTGCCTCTGCTACGGAACGCTCCTGACGCACCTCGAACAGTGGTGTCACCGGTACCAAACTCCTGGGCTACACCCGGCACACTTCGCCCTTGTTCCAGTTTTCTGATTATTTTGTTCCGTGTGAAGTTGTGCAAATGTTGTCTCTGGGCCGTGCTGTGATGAAGATCATCACCGCAGTGCGCTCTAACTGTTTGCTGATTAACGATGAGTGTGTTTTTCCGTTCTTTCGGCTGCCTCGTGTCGGGACGGCAGCTCCATTTAGCGCTATAGTCCTGCTGACCTATCGCCATGTCACTTCAAACCTTTTGCGCACGATCTGGAGTAATTAATATGCTACTTTACTTTATCTAGAAGTGTATTTACTCGTTCTGGATGTATCTGTGTATTTGTCCCTCTATACAGGCGTTAAAAAAATGGCTCTAAACACTATGG
The DNA here is from genome assembly GCF_023897955.1 of Schistocerca gregaria. Taxonomy (NCBI): domain Eukaryota; kingdom Metazoa; phylum Arthropoda; class Insecta; order Orthoptera; family Acrididae; genus Schistocerca; species Schistocerca gregaria. Next base: position 112,553,127 of record NC_064920.1, read on the forward strand.
GGCTTAACATCTAAGGTCATCAGTCCCCTAGACTTAGGTTAGTTAAGTTTAAGTAGTTTCTAAGGACATCACACACATCCATGCCCAAGGCAGGATTCGAACCTGCGACCGTAACAGGCGCGCAGATCCAAACTGAAGCCCCTAAACCACTCGGCCACAAGGCCGACCGTTCAGAAAAACAGAGGGCGTAAATTCGAGTACCGAGTGGTTATTTTTAAAGTGGAGCTACTCACGGAGGTATAATATGAGCTGTAATTATCGTATGGCAGCAAAATTTTGTATATATGCTCATGTGTTAATGTGGAATCGATGGAAGATGAAAAAAGTTCCAGTTTTGGCCACCAGGTACAAATGTGGTGCCGTACACTATTTCTATAACGGTATGACATCCACGCTGTCATTTGACAACAATTAATGTGAGTGAACAGTGTGGCTAACTCGCTGTTAGCGAACCATTTGCGCGAACGGCAGCAGTTGTAGTGCTGCATTCATAATCGCAGACTGAAAGGTCTGAGAAAGGTCCGATGTCACTAAATGGTTAAAGAAGAAGGTAATGAAATTGGAAACAACAAGTGAGCTTGGTGAGGCACCTTGGAGAGGAAGGCATTCTATCCCGGTGGAAGTAATTGACGAAATTACTATTGTTGTACGTGAGAATTCAGCAAGTGTCCAGAACGGTGCTAGTGCTCGTCAACGAGAACTATCCATCCCATGGTCGGCTGCATACAAAGTTTAGCGATCTAGTTTATACCGGTACCCGTACAAGATCGAGATGGCGCAGAAATGAAAACATGTGGTCCACAGCAACGTTCTGAAATTGCTCTTCGGCATCTGGCACGGATCGAAGTTGATGGCAAGTGGCCGGGTAATATTCTATGGAGTGACGAGCGACATTTTACACTAAGGGAGCAGGGGATACACAGAAGTGCCGAATATCGGGTTGTGTTAAGCAGCCTGTTGTGCACGAAGAGCCACCGCAGTCGCCGTATTGTGACTGTACGGTGTGGATTCCCGAGCACCTTTGTTGTCGGTCCATTCTTATTTGAAGAGAATACACCCAGAAGGTGCGTCAGGTGAACCGTTACGGCTGCCTGTTATCGAGACGTTCTTGTGCACCGTGTGATTCCTGCGTTGGCGAACAGCAGCTGTGTGGAATCACCGATTTCATGCAAGACGGGGCAACACCTGATGTCGCTCGCTCAGGGAAAGATCTCCTTAATCCATCTTTCCACGAACGTGTTATCTCCAGAGTTTTTCTAGATTCATGGCCTGCAACATCACCTAAGCTTCATCCATGCAATGTTTGGCTCTGGCGATATCTAAAAACAACGTGTTTACCAGGGACACGTTCGGTCTCTTCCTGATCTGAAGCCGGTATTCAGATCCGGCCGAAGTGGCCGTACGGTTCTAGGCGCTGCAGTTTGGAACCGCGAGACCGCTATTGTCGCGGGTTCGAATCCTGCAGCCGGCCGCGGTGGTCTAGCGGTTCTAGGTGCGCAGTCCGGAACCACGCGACTGCTGCGGTCGCAGGTTCGAATCCTGCCTCGGGCATGGATGTGTGTGATGTCCTTAGGTTAGTTAGGTGTAATTAGTTCTATGTTCTAGGGCACTAATGACCTCAGAAGTTGAGTCCCATAGTGCTCAGAGCCATTTGAAACAGTACGCAGAAATGGTGCTAGCAACTGTTCATCGATTCGTTTTGTGGATGCGTCATGTCGTTGTCGTCTCCAGTGTTCATAATGAACAAATTATGTAACCGGCAGTTAATAATAAAATTCGTCAGTATGCCCTCTCACTTCTTTGATCTTTTCTGCCCATGTCCCGTTTCAAATCCACTATATATGGAAACATTTTTTTGTGTCTGTCTTGCATTCACAACACAACATTTGCGCCTGGTACCTAGCATTGGAAGTAATTCTTTCCGATTGCAAATCGGTTGCGCATTAACGCGTAAGCGTATCTACCAAGTTCTTCTGCTTCATCACAGTTACAGTCCACACTGGGCTCTGTTGGTAGCTGCACTTTAATTATAACCACCGAAATGTACTCCTCCTGCGTAGACAGTAATGTTGTTCATTATTAGGACGTGTGTCCGGAAATGCTTGATTCTAAATTATGGTCTTCAAAATAATGATATTCACCGGAACTTTTTTATCACTCCAGACCACAACTGCGAACCCAAGCATTTCCGAACACATTTTGTTATGAATGTTTTACTGCCTGCATATGGGGAATAAACACCTGAAACTGTCCCATCTATTTTGGAATACCCTTCATGTCTTCCGAAAAGACCATAAAGAAAGGTAAAAAAGCCTAAGTTGGAGGTCATACAGATCTTTGCAAACAGTTGCTCTTCCCACGTACTATTCACAATTACAACGGGCTTGTGGTGTATAGTTGCAGATGTATACAGAATATATGCTCATTGTGGTTCGGCTTGCTATCCTGACAGATTGACGTTTAGCTACCGAATGCAACGCAGAGAAGGAAAAGCGAGTTTAGGGTTTAACGTCCCGTCAACATCGAGGTGATTAGAGACGAAGGACAAGCTTGGAATGTTTCAGGGATAGGGGAGGAAATCAGGCATATTCTTTCAAATGAATCAACCCTGCGATTTAGAGAAATTGCGGAAAACCTGAATCCAGGTAGCCGTAGGTGGTCTGAACTATCGTCTTCCAGAATGCGAGTCCAATAGGATAACCACTGCCCCACCTCGCTCATTACGCAGAACAAGGAGGCTGCATGGAGCAGGGTTCTCACGTTTTGCCCGTTAGTGTTTTAAAGTCACGTGACTGCGTGATACGGGGTCGGCAAGGCAATACAAGCACTATAATGCTCGTACACTGTTCGTAGAACTCTTCTGGCCTAGTTAGCGACTGATGTGTTCATGGGCGCTACGTGTTGCCAGCTGGGTGCTGTCGGCAAAGACCGTACAGTCGGTTGGTGCACGGCACAACATTGACAAGGGAACCAGCAGAGCTGTTAGTCGCGGATTTTGATGAGTCTTAGGTATGTTGTAGAGGAACCCCTGAGTACCTGGCTATCGGCTTCTCATGTGACGACCCTCGTTCCCGAGATAATTGATGTCGAAGTTTTGTGGGTACCTCCTACACCCGTAACGTTAGTCATGTTTCGACCAAGCGAGCGTAGTGCAGCAGCTAAAGTTCGCCGCTGTCTTGTTGGCGGCACGGGTTCAAGTCGTACGCGTATCATTAAATAATATACGCCAAGCAAGATTTGTTCAGAAACAGCCATTTTCGCGGTCGTACCTCCATTAATTAATCAATCACTACAGCACACATTCTGCAAATGTGTTTTCCGTTTGCAGTTAGTACCTGAAATTCTAAATATCTGGATAGCTCGAAGGAATTCACAACGATGGACGAAGAATTAGCGGCAATGGAAAGATCCCACATAGAGATCAAAGTACTCACCCAAATTTTAACCTCCACTGCGTAATTAATACCGAACAATTCCAATTCCAGTTCCAATCGACGTATAATAGACGTTTGCAGAACAAGGAGCGAAACCGGTTTATGTCGACAAAAAAGATTTCACCTTCTTTTGTCATTCCTTCACGAAACAATGCACTATATTCTGCGTCAGGAAAGATATCCCCATACGTTTTATTAAGCATGCAAGAACCATCGAGAGTGGACGATTTGACTCAGAAATTAATAAATGTAATTGTGACGTGCATGAAATTAGCGAATTTCGCGAAAGTACTGTGCGAAGGGTTTTTAAAAATCTCTCGTTTTTCCGTACGTGGCACAAGAAAAATTTCTTTATGTTACTGATTCGTGGGTAGAGCATACTGATGAGGTAATTAGTGATGACATCTTTGTAGAAGCAACGGAAGCATGCACTTGCACTGTAAAAATTTCCCCACCCGAATTTACTTCGCTTTAATAACTCCTGATGTTTACTTTTACAGGCGGGCTAAAATTTTCATAACATGGGCTTTCTACTTGCTAAAGACACATAGAGAAATCGTTTCGAGGGAAGAGCCCATAATAGTACATTCTTTAATTCAGCAGCTAGCTTGTAAACCTGCATTCACGGGAATGATCATATACGCAGTGGTTCGAAGAGAGAACGATGTTTTGGAATTCAAACGAATTGCATTGTCCGGTGTAGGTTAGGAAAAATCCGTGTGCCTGCAAGACAGTAGCTTTCATGCTCTACTAATTTGCGTTTTGGTTGCTTCTAAGACAAAATATCCGTTCTATCACAACAAACGATGCAAGCAATAGCGAATAAGTCGATTATGTAATCTATTCTGTAACAAATGGAACACACATATTAAGACAGTCTACTGTAATGGTTGATTTATTAATCGAACTACTGCGGCAAAAACGACTATTTCGGAAAAAATTTGTTTGACATATATTATGTAATTACTATATCCTGTACGCTGAGACTGAAACAAAGAAGGTATACGGGAAAAATTTGAAACCGTACTGACAGCATGGCAGTTGTTAACGTTAACCGTGGTGCTGCGCTCACTGGGTTGAAAGGTAACTGACGTTAAGATACAGGAGGTACGGGTAAAATATCCACAACGGTTTTTGTGGAAACTAGAAGTGGCATGAAAATTCGCTAGGGACCAGTCCCTCTACAATGTACCTAAGAATCATTAACATCCTTGATTAAGAGATGTGATGGTACGCTGAATACGTTGGCTGATGAGTTTTATGATGTACTCATGGCACAATTTAGACCTTACAGAGAGAGTTATACGTAAATAGAAAGTATCAGTGCGTTAGTAAAGGGTTTGCTTCACTAGACGCGGCATCCACCGCACTTAGCATACATTTCCAGAGATGGAAAAGTAACCTGCTTCCCCTTCCCTTCACTATCGTTTCGAAAACAAGAGACGTTAGAAGAGAAATGTTTATTGTTGCACGCCGTACGCGTTTCCCCGGCAGCACATCGGAAGGGACGTTTGTATCGCAAGCTCTTGCAGTGGCAGCTCCGGCAGTCAAGTCTGCCTCGACTTGGTTAGTTGGAAGTGGCGCTTACGTAAGTGACGGTCAAAGGGAGTTACGCTGATTATCTGCTCGGAATGTTTTCGGCAGCAACGCCGACGGCTGTGTGTGTTTGTGGCATGTTATTACATTGACAACTTTCCACGAGCGGATGCAGCTTTTCTGTAAGGTAAGTGAATCACCTGGACAACTGCGGTGACGCTCTCAATTATGTGCAACTACTTCTGAGAGTCAAGCTATTTCGGTTGGTAATAATTGTATTTGGAGGAAATAACCCCCAGAAATATACATACTGTTACATATGTGGAAAGATGGGTGGGCAAAGATTCGAGTGGAGGAGGGGCGTTAGGAATTTAAAAAATAACTTCATTTGGACATTAAACCAAAACGATTCTCTAAGCAATGTCAATACGTTCGCAAATGCATGTGTTTCAAGGGATGTGAAGTGAAATTATGATGCTGGATACCCATCAAAACCGTGATGCTCCATCCAGATCATTTTCGCTTGTCCACAAGTTTCTACAGCTACATTTACATCTAAATGTACATGGCTACTCTGCAAATCACATTTAAGTGCATGGCAGAGGGTTAATCTAACCACCTTCACAATAACTCTCTATTATTCCTCTCTCGAACAGCGCTCGGAAGAAACAAACACCTATATCTTTCCGCACGAGCTCTAATTTCCCTTATTTTATCATGGTGATCGTTTCTCCCTACGTAGGTCGACGTCAACAAAATATTTTCGTATTCGGAGGAGAAATTTGGTGACCGGAATTTCGTGAGAAGATTCCGTCACAACGAAAAAACGCCTTTTTTTTTTACCGATGTCCAGCCCAAATCCTGTATCATTTCAGTGACACTCTCTCCCATATTTTGCAATGATACAAAACGTGCTATCCTTCTTTTAACTTTTTCCATTTATCCTATCGGTCCTGTCTGGCAAGGATCCCACATCGCGCAACAGTATTCTAAAAGAGGACGGACATGCGTAGTGTAGGCAGTCTCCTTAGTAGATCTGTTACATTTTTTACGTGTTCTGCCAAGAAAACACAGTCTTTGGTTAGTCTTCCCCACAAAATTTTCTATGTGTTTGCTCAAAGTTGGCTCATTACACTCTTCATAGGTGGCCCATGGTATCAGGAGGCTCCCTCTGACGAAGTACCGCAAATCTAAACTGCTCAGTGGTGTTCTTGTCAGTTGACAGTGCAGAACATCCTATTCGGTTGAATGAATCTCCTTGGAGTAAGTGTTCACACAGTGGGAAAGAGCGGTTGCTCATTCCGGAGTGAAAGATGGACGTATCACCGAAATATTGACTGTAGGAACTATAGTAGCAGTCTCCTGTCTCGATACTGCAAACTCGCTAATTACCCCCGATCACTGAACCATCTGCATATGACAGCAACCCAAAACAAAAGCGGCCCTGCTGTCTGAGAAATTCGTCGGGCTGAATATTTGCACTGGTAGCCTACTTCTCCGACTCCACCCCTTTCTACGACGATCACCAGACGCCTGGCAAAACCTCCCCTAGTCTGTGAAGAGAACCCGACACTACTGAGTCAAGCTCCATTCCAGGTGTTCTCTTGGTCACCTTCTTCGACTGCCACGCTGCTGAGGGTTCCGCTCTTGTTCGTAATTAACTCCTAGCTCCCGAACTGATAGTGTGGAGAAGTTATGCGGTGTCTGGATGAACATAAACCTCCCAGAGGCCTCCAAAAAGGTAGTGCGCAATTATGTGACGTTCTCTGTAGCTAGTTTGTAGATAGCGAACATAACCTAGGGTTGTTGACCTCGCTCGATCACTACGAGGCAGATGTTCAATCTGTTGTGTCTCACAAAAGCAGTTGAATATTCACATGTCGTAGCTGGCGAGTATATCAATTTTACGGGCAACTTCTGCTAGAGTAGCAATGAGCCTAAACTTGACCCAACGCCTGGTGGCTGCTGCTTCAGTGAGGTATTTCTGTAATTTTTCCTCTGTATCCCCTCAAAAACGAAACAAAAATTCGGAGTAGTTATTAAATTCATGGAGAAGAAATAAAAACTCTGAGGTTCGCCGATGACATTGTAATTCCGTCAGAGGCAGCAAAGGACTTGGAAGAGCAGTTGATCGGAATGGATAGTGTCTTGAAAGGAGGATATAAGACGAACATCAACAGAAGCAAAGCGAGGATAATGGAATGTAGTGGAATTAAATCGGGTGATGCTGTGGGAATTAGATTAGGAAATGAGACACTTAAAGTAGTAAAGGAGTTTTGCTAGTCGGGGAGCAAAATAACTGATGATGGTCGAAGTAGAGAGGATATAAAATGTAGACTGGCAATGGCAATGAAAACGTTTCTGAAGAAGAGAAATTTGTTAACATCGAGTATAGATTTAAGTGTGTGGAAGTCATTTCTGAAAGTATTTGTATGGAGTGTAGCCATGTATGGAAGTGAAACATGGACGATAAATAGTTTGGACAAGAAGAGAATAGAAGCTTTAGAAATGTGGTGCTACAGAAGAATGCTGAAGATTAGATGGGTAGATCACATAGTGAGGAAGTATTGAATAGGATTGTGGATAAGAGGAATTTGTGGCACAACATGACCAGAAGAAGGGATCGGTTGGTAGGACATGTGTTGAGGCGCAAGGGATCACCAGTTTAGCATTGGAGGGGAGCGTGGAGGATAAAAATCGTAGAGGGAGACCAAGAGAAGCAGATTCAGAAAGATGTAGGTTGCGGCAGATACTGGGAGATGAAGAAGCTTGCACAGGATAGAGTAGCATGGAGAGCTGCATCAAACCAGTCTCAGGACTGAAGACCACAACAACAACATCCCCTCGAATTTGTTTATAGACTGAGTCCCCCTCCAGCCATCCAGTGGCACCCCTCTCGGCCCCCATCTCCGCCCTTTCACCCAAAATTCCAAATGAAATTCGTAGAATGAATTTTCTCGGTGGAAGTGATGTTACGGTGTGCTGCAGTCTGGTTTCTAAACTGTTGACGTGAAAGCCACACCGAATGACTGCAGTGAGTGCTGAGGCGTCCTGGTGTGCCGACAGTGGCGGCAGTCGGCTGGTGGGCGGCCAGCTGGAGAACCTGCCCTTCATGGTGCTGCTGGCGGTGCGCCGGGTCGGGGTCTGCAGCGGCTCGCTGGTCTCCATGCAGTGGGTGGTCACGGCGGCACACTGCATTGAGCACTCGCGCCGCTCCGACATCCGGCTGAAGGCCGGTTACCGCGAGCCCACGGACGACGACGAACAACAGGTGCGTGGTCGCTACGCTACCGTACTACTGGCTGTATATGGGACGCGTCAGTTCAGCAACACAAATGTACTACCTGTCAATGGGAGGGCAGGGTCACAGCAGTGTGTCATCAAAATAGTGCGAGTGCAAATACTGTGAACGAACCAAAGAAGCTGTTGAATCTACTCTCCGTACAAGAGTTACTTTGAATCCTGCTCTTGACTCGCTAGTAATTACAGCTTGTTGCAGTTCGCTTCGCGAGTGTTCACGGTATTTGAAGTGATTTGTCAAGTACACTACTGGCCATTAAAATTGCTACACCACGAAGATGACGTGCTACAGACGCTAAATTGAACCGACAGGAAGAAGATGCTGTGATATGCGAATGATTAGCTTTTCAGAACATTCACATAAGGCTGGTGCCGATGGCGACACCTACAACGTGCTGACGTGAGGAAAGTTTCCAAACGATTTCGCATACACAAACAGGAGTTGACCGACGTTGCCTGGTGAAACGTTGTTGTGATGCCTCCTGTAAGGAGGAGAAATTCGTACCATCACGTTTCACACTTTGATAAAGGTCGGATTGTAGCCTATCACGATTGCGGTTTATCGTATCGCGACATTGCTGCTCGCATTAGTCGAGATCCAATCACTGTTGGCACAATATGGAATCGGTGGGTCAGGAGAGTAATACGGAACACCGTCCTGGACCCCAACGGCCTCGTATCACTAGCAGTCGAGATGACAGGCATCTTATCCGCATGGCTGTAACGGATCGTGCAGCCATGTCTCGTTCCATGAGTCAACAGATGGGGACGTTTGCAAGACAACAACCATCTGCACGAACAGTTCGACGACGTTTGCAGCAGAATGGACTACAAGCTGGGAGACCATGGCTGCGGTTACCCTTGACGCTGCATCACAGACAGGAGCGCCTGCAATGGTGTACTCAACGACGAACGGGGGTGCGCGAATGGCAAAACGTCATTTTTTCGGATTTATCCAGGTTCTGTTCACAGCATCATGATGGTCGCGTCAGTGTTTGGCGAAATCGCGGTGAACGCAGATTGGTAGTGTTAATCCGTAATCGCCATACCAGTGTATGACCTGGCGTGATGGTATGGGATGCCATTGCTTACACGTCTCGGTCACCTCTTGTTCGCATTGACGGCACATTTAACAGTGGACGATACATATGAGATGTGTTACGACCCGTGGCTCTACCCTTCATTCGATCCCTGTGAAACCCTACATTTCAGCAGGACCGCATGTTGCAGTTCCTGTATGGGCCTTCCTGGATACGGAAAATATTCGACTGCTGCCCTGGCTAGCACATTCTCCAGATCTCTCACCAATTGAAAACGTCTGGTCAATGGTGGCCGAGCAACTGGCTCGTCACAATATGCCAGTCAGTACTCTTGATGAACTGTGGTATCGTGTTGAAGCTGCATGGGCAGCTGTACCTGTACACGCCATCCAAGCTCTGTTTGACTCAATGCCCAGGCGTCTCAAGGCCGTTTTTACGGCCAGAGGTGTTTGTTCTGGTTACTGATTCCTCAGGATATATGCACCCAAATTGCGTGAAAATGTAATCACATGTCAGTTCCAGTATAATATATTTGTCCAATGAATACCCGCTTATCATCTGCATGTCTTCTTGGTGTAGCAATTTTAGTGGCCAGTAGTGTACTTTGCGAACACGCGCTCACGAGAATACGGAGGACGCTAAGGCGTTAAGATTTTGGATGCACGTTGGCAAAACCACTACCGTAAGTTATGAGAAGTTCCGGGACTTTTGGAGGGCATTACCTGCTCATACTACAAGTAATCAAGCGGCACAGTTCCTGTTTAGCAGATCGAGAAGAGATAGGAAATTAAGACTGTTGCTGAAGACATCTATATCTACATACATACTCTGCAAGCTAGCATATGGTACGGGGCGAGAGGTACCTTGTACCACTACTAATCTTTCCTTTCTCTGTTTCACTCGCAGATAGAATGAAGGGAAAACGACTGTCCATATGCCTCCCTAAGAGGCCTAATTGCTTCAATCTTATGTTCGTGGTTCTTGTGCGAATTGTACGCTGGCGGCAAGAGAATCGTTTTGCAGTCAGCTTCAAGTGCGCTTTCCGTAAATTACGTCAATAACATATCGCGAAAAAGAACGTCATCTTCCTTCCACGGATTCCCATTTGAGTTAACGAAGCATTTCCTTAATACTTGTGTCTTTATCGAACCTAACGGTAACAGTTGTGGCAGCGCTACAGCGTCTGGTAATCACGGATTGCTGTTGGTTGACATGTGTAACCGTACTGCTCTGCTTGGACTTCAGAGCATATCAACTTTAATATGTATTTTTGTTAGAAGAACGGGTCAGTTTTTAATATCATTATACAGCAATTTTATGTTTATGTTAGTGTACAATGTATTCAATTAGATGTGTACGTTTCTCCATATCTACATCTATATCCAACAAACCACTATGAAACAGCTTTTTCCCGGTCCATTAAACTATGGAGTGCAGGATGAATGGTTATTTCAGTGCCACTGTGAATATAGTTATTCTAATATTGTCCTCACAATAACTGCGAGAGTGATACATAAGGGGTTGTAGAATATTCCTGTTGTCATCATTTAACGCCGATTCTTGAAACATTGTAGGTAGAATTTCATGCCATTACTTTTTCGAGGGACCGCCAGTTCAGTTTCTTCAGCATTTCTGTGACGCTCTCCCACGGATCACATAAACCTGTGACCATTCGTGCTGCCCTTTCCCGTATTCAGTCAATACCGCCCGTTAGACCTACTTCGTACGGATGCCACACGTCTGAGCAGTATTGTAGGGTGGGTCACACGGCTGGCTTGCAAGCAATATTCTTTGCAGACTGAGTGCATTTCCCCAGTATTCTACCAATAAATCTAAGTCTGTTTTACACACAACTGAGCCTAAGAGCTCATTCCGTTTCACATCCCTACAAACTGTTACACTTACGTATATGCATGATTAACTGCTACCAATTGTGGCTCGTTGATATCATAGTTATACAATACTACGCTCTTTTAGTTTTTTTTTACGTTTTTGAACATTGAAAGCAAGTTACCAATATTTGCACCACTTTGAAATCTTTTCAAGATCTGACAATACTTATGCAGCTTCTTTCATCGTAGATAACTGGATCACATGCAAAAATCTATCAGTGTTATCCGTGAGGTCATTAATATACAACGTGAACAGCAGGGGTCCCAAAACACTTCCCTGAGCCACAATCGAAGTTACTTCTAGGCATTCTGTTGATGGCTCTCCATCGAAGACAACTTGCTGTGTCCTACCTACCAAAAATTTCTCTATCCAGGCACAAATTTGGCTTGATACGCCATACGTCCATATTTTTAATAGTAAACGTAGATACGGCACAGAGTCAAATGCATTTCAGAAGTCGAGAAATAATACATCTACTTGACACCCTTGATTCAAAGCTTTCAGCATGTCACGTGAGAGAAGTGTGTACTGGATTTTACATGCTCGATGTTTCCGGAATCGATGATGGTGTGCATAGAGGTGGTCATTCTGTTCGAGATAGCTCATCATGTTTAAGTTCAGAATATGTTGTAAGACTCTACAACGAATCGATACCACGGATGTTGGACGATAGTTTTCTAAATCACTTCTACCAGTCTTCTTGCAGATGACGGGCTAATTCAACTGCAAATTCAGTATAGAATCTAACAGAGATTCCATCTGACCCTGGAGCTTTTAACGACTTCAGCTGTTGCTCAGCACCACGAAAATATTTTTCTCTATTCCTTTCGGTGGTACGAGGAACTCGCCTGGGTTTTTCATTGTAAAATAACATTTCAGAACAGAGCTAAGTATTTCTGCTTTTTCTTTGCCACCCTCAATTTCAGTTCCTGCATGCAAGTCCAAAGGAACTTTGCATCGTAATCACAATAAGACAGGCACTGTAATATCGTATTTATCTGCTGAAGCCGGGCAAGCGATTTTCAATTACAACATCTGACGTGTACGGGAGTATACATAATGGATGTTCGAGAACAGGTCGTAGACGCATGGTTGACGACGTATGGGGCTTTGGAACTGGCCGTGACTCCCGGTCCGGTACAAATTTTCACGGTCGTCAATCCATTCTACAGCTGAAGATAGTCCTCATTCGCAATTGCGAATACATTTAATGTATTTCATAACGGCTGTACTCGCTGCAGTGCCTGGACGTTTGGACATTTCAGGTTCTACCTTCTCACGCGATTCCTGTCCCAGGAAGCGTGGGATGTGTCACCATCCGTCCACCCTACTGCTGGTGGCGTGTCAGTGGTTTGTACATGAGTCCTGTACACAATAGACAGGGAGTAAGGAGGACTCAGGGTCCCCCTCTCTCACCAGAATTTCATACTTGACGATAGACGCTTTTGAAATTACAATGAAATCCAGAGCTTTAGCTGCTTACAGGCGTTGATAAATATCAACGGGGACAGTTGAAAAATTGTGCCCCGACCGGGACTCGAACCCGGGATTTCCTGCTTACATGGCAGACGCTCTATCCAACTGAGCCATCGAGGACACAGATGATAGTGTGACTGCAGGGACTTATCTGTGCACTCTCCCTGTGATACCGGCATTTCCAACTTACTGTCCACACATAACATTTGTAGTGCCCCGGCCCCCTATACTCATAACTCGTGGCAGTCAATCTACCGCCGACCGAAGTGGCCGAGTGGTTCTAGGCGCTTCAGTCTGGAACCGCGCGATCGCTACAGTCGCAGATTCGAATCCTGCCTCGGGCATGGATATGTGTTATGTCCTTAGCTTAATTAGGTTTAAGTAGTTCGAAGTTCTAGGGGACTGATGACCTCAGATGTTAAGTCCCATAGTGCTCAGAGCCATTTAAACCAAATGAAGTGAATCTACCGATTCCCGTAAGAGTTCGGGCAATGTGAGTCCATGCGCACTGAAGAAGATCATTGGCCGGTATGCCTTATCTATATGAAGATGGTATCTGTTCTTTCAGACAAGCCCGAAAGAACAGATACCATCTTCATATAGAGACAGTTTTGTCCTTGGAATATTTACGTGCTCACTGTGCGCTCAGGACTGAAACGAGGGACTTGACGCCATCGACGGGTATGCAAGAGACACTGCCCAACATATATGTGTGACACTTCATCAGATTTTCACTGTGGTTTCCACTTCGCACCAGATCCCTCTCATAAACGCTCCTTTACGGTGACCGTGTTTTGCAGCACTGGCAGAATAATTGAATTTGATTTCAGATGGTTCAAATGGCTCTGAGCACTATGGGACTTAACTACTGAGGTCACCAGTTCCCTAGAACTTAGAACTACTTAAAGCCAACTAACCTAAGGACATCACACACATCCATGCCCGAGGTAGGATTCGAAATTGCGACAGTAGTGGTCACGCGGTTCCAGACTGTAGCGCCTAGAACCGCACGGCCACTCCGGCCGGCAGTTGAATTTGATTTCACATTTGTGGAATGCAAGCCGATCGCCTGTCTCATCTCCTCTTGCAGTGTTAATGAATGTGTGGCTCAGTCGCCAACTTTCAGTCATTGTGCCGATGGAGAGTTACGGGATTAAATAGTTGCCAGATATTTCGAAGACCGAGAGAGAGAGTTAATTCTTAAGAAGACGAGAAGTAATTTCAGTGACAGGAGAGCGACACTGCTTTCCATTTAATCTTAATGCAAAAATGGATAATACGATTGAGGTGTCACCGCCAGACACCACACTTGCTAGGTGGTAGCCTTCAAATCGGCCGCGGTCGGTAGTATACGTCGGACCCGCGTGTCGTCACTATCAGTGATTGCAGACCGAGCGCCGCCACACGGCAGGTGTAGTCTAGAGAGACTCCCTAGCACTCGCCCATTTGTACCGCCAACTTTGCTAGCGATGGTTCACTGACAACTTACGCTCTCATTTGCAGAGACGGCAGTTTAGCATAGTCTTCAGCTACGTCATTTGCTACGACCTAGGAAGGCGCCATATTCAGTTACCATTCTCAACAGATTGTATTGTGAATCATGTACCGTCAGGAGCGACGTTCGTCATTAATGGATTAAAATTAAGTATCAAACTAATTATGTCCGCTTTCTGAATTCTCATTCCTCGTCATGTTCCAGACCTCACGTCAGTATAGTTCTTCCCTCCTCACGCCAGCCTGCGTGAGCTAAAACTCGTGCTTTTCGGCCTTCTCTAGTAACACGGTGTTGGCCCTTCTGCCAATACAACAATGATTGTCATAGGTATTGGAGTATTCATTCTTTTTGTTGGTCCCACAATTGTGTTTATGAATAAAGGGGCTATTGAATTTATCATTGTTTGTCTTTGACCTCTTCATTTATCTTAAGTTGTAGGGGCGAGGTTTGTGTCCAGGGAGATATTAGGTATCAGGACAAAATCTTAACCAAGACGTTACATACATACCGCTAGTCAGAGTGAGCTATTTGTTTTGAGATTTCCTAACTTTAAGAGCTGTGCCTAGGACCTTTCAACTTCGCTCACAATCATTTACAGGTTAGTTCTTAAAGAGGAGAGCTGCCCACAGTTAGTTTTGGAAGGTTAAGGTAGCACTACACCTCGAGCTTTTGCGACTTCCAGCAGTGGGAGCAGGAGCGCGAATGCAGCGAGCTCGCGCTCTTCCCGTCACACGTGCGGCTGCTGTTCGACATGGGACTGGTCAGGTCGCAGTACCCCTTCCGCGAGTCTCTGCTGGTGAATTCTCTGCCGCTGGGCCGAAACTGGCGCTTCCCGCGCCGGGGGGAGCTCTGCATGGCCGCCGGGTGGCAGCGCGCGAACGTCACCGCCGGCAGCACGCTCTACCTGCTGCGATACGTCCTGGTGCACGTGCTCAACAGCCGCCTCTGCCAGCGCCACTACGGCGTGCGTCTCCACAGGTACTGGCAAAGCGTCACAATCACATTACTTACAAATATCAGTTACACATAGTTTATGTGTAGCGTTCAGCGCTAGTCTGAGGACCTTTTCTGTGAAAATACACTGTTGTTGTAGTTGTTGTGGTCTTCAGTCCTGAGACTGGTTTGATGCAGCTCTCCATACTACTCTATCCTGTGCAAGCCTCTTCATCTCCCAGTACTTACTGCAAACTACGTCCTTCTGAATCTGCTTAGTGTATTCATCTCTTGCTCTCCCTCTACGATTTTTACCCTCCACACTGCCCTGCAATGCTAACTTTGTGATCCCTTGGTGCCTCAGAACATGTCCTACCAACCGTTCCCTTCTTCTTGTCAAGTTGTGCCACAAACTCCTCTTCTCCCCAATTCTATTCAGTACCTCATCATTAGATTTGTGATCTACCCATCTAATCTTCAGCATTCTTCTGTAGCACCACATTTCGAAAGCTTCTATTCTCTTCTTGTCCAAACTATTTATCGTCCATGTTTCACTTCCATACATAGCTACACTCCATACAAATACTTTCAGAAACGACTTCCTGATACTGAAATCTATACTTGATGTTAACAAATTTCTCTTCTTCAGAAACGCTTTTCTTGCCATTGCCAGTCTACATTTTATATCCTCTCTACTTCGACCATCATCAGTTATTTTGCTCCCCAGATAGCAAAACTCCGTTAATACTTTAAGTGTCTCATTTCCTAATCTAATTCCCTCAGCATCACCCGACTTAATTCGACCACATTCCATTATCCTCGTTTTGCTTTTGTTGATGTTCTTCTTATATCCTCCTTTCAAGACACTGTCCATTCCATTCAACTGCTCTTCCAAGTCCTTTGCTGTCTCTGACAGAATTAGAATGTCATGGGCGAACCTCAAAGTTTTTATTTCTTCTCCATGGACTTTAATACCTACTCCGAATTTTTCTTTTGTTTCCTTTACACTAAAATAAATAAATAATAAATGGATAAAATAAAAAAGACGTACCACGAAGGGGTTATTTGAACGGAATGTAAATCGGTAGACGTGATGTACACTCACAGACAAACAGATGATTAGCAATGGATGTTTTATTCAAGATAAGAGCTCCAAAAATTTGCCAATAACGCACTGGTTCACATCTGGCCATTATGCAAGTAGTTATTCCGCTTGGCATTTATTGGGAGAGTTGTTCGATGTGCTCCTGAAGGATAACGTGCCAAATTCTCTCTAATTGGCTCGTTAGATCCTCTAGATCCCAAGACGGTTGTAGGGCCATGCCCATGTTGCTCCAAACTTTCTCATCTGGGCAGAGATCCACCGACCTTGGTGGCCAAGGTAGCGTTTGGAGGAGCAGTAGAAACGCTCGCAGTATGCGGACTGGCATTATCTTCCTGAAATGTAAGCCCACGATGTCTTGCCATGAAAGGCGACACAATGGGACGCAGAATATGAGTACTGTGGGTGACAGCAAGAGGGGTCCTGCTGTGAGAAAAAGTGGCACCCCACACCGTTAGTCCTGATTATCGGTCAGCATGGCAGGCGACAATCTTGTTGGTATCCCGTCTGGGTGTGTGCAGACACATCTTCGGCCAGGAATCTCATTGACTGGAGTGGAATCGTCTTCAGTGATGAGTCCCGCTTCGAATCGAACTCCGATGAGCAGCAGGACCCGTTTGGGTAGTCATCTGCGCCGCCCTTACAGTACAGCGGTGCGTCGACCATATTCTACGCTCCGTTTTGTTGGTATTCATGGCAAACCATCCTGGACTTACATTTCAGCAAGATAATGCCCGACCGCACACGGCGGGATTACTGCTTCTCTTTGTGTTTGCCAAACACAGCCTTCGTGAGCAAGCTCGCCGGATATCTCCCCAGTTGAGAATATTTGGAGCATTACGGGCATGGCTCTCCAACGAGCTCGTGATTCTGGCGACCTAACACGCCACTTCGACAGAATTGGGCGCGATATTCCTCAGGAAGACATCCAACAACTCTGTCAATCAATACCAAGCCGAATAACTGCTTGTATAAGGGCCATATCTGGACGAAATGGTTACCGAATTGCTCAATTTGTGAAGCTCTTTCTCTTCAATAAATCATCCAATTTTTCTGACGTTGTAATCATTTGTGTGTGTGGACAGGCACATCACGTCTGATTTCCGTTTCATTCGTATAATTCCTTGTTGGTTCGTCGTTTTTTTCAGGGATGATGTTTAAGGGTAAATGTATAAAATTGACGTAAGGGACACTGGCCAGGAAACGACAGTTCTGTACTACTTTGCGTTAACTTTTCATGAAATGTTTAAATATTAGCCTTTAAAAATTGAAATAGTCAGTCAGGTTCACCAAAAAAGAATTAAAACGCCCAGTAACAGTATCCACAAAACAAGCACCATTTTCCCAATGTTTTAGACTGTGTTGTGTAAATTATTTATTGGAGTATAAAGTGCTCCGTGCGCCTCCTCGACTAATGAAAATGTGGCGCGCCTGCTCGAGGGTTAATTAAATCTGATAAAATGAAGTCAGTTTCAATTTTAATCCTACTTGCGCAGTGACAAGTCTATTTTTTGTTTGTTTTTCTGACAGACTGTATTAACGAGAAACCGTTGGTGTTCTGAGAAAATTTTCACTAATATTTGGCCTGTGTCATTTTTTGTATTGTATCACAAGTTTCCTTCTGAATGATCGTCCTCATTTTACAACGTTACTTACTGTCAGTCGGTAGTCACTATAAATCATCGTACTGGCGCCGATGTTTTTCGGTATCGGCTGGCGGAACACTGCTCAGTATTTACAGCAGAGCTCTTCGCCTTGTATCAGGCCACGCAGTACATCTGGTGACACAGGGTTGTCAATTGGGTCATCTGCTCTGTTTCTCCCAGTACCCTTCAAAGACTCTGTGTGCTGTACACTGTCCATCCCTTAGTGCAACGGGTCCAGGAAAGGTGTCACTTGCTCACTCTTGATGGAGCCACTGTGGTGTTTATGTCGATACCTGGTCACGTCGGTCTAACAGGAAACGAAGCCGCTGACACTGCCGCCAAGGCTGCAGTTCTCGTACCTCAGCCCTGTAGTTCTTACATTCCCTCCGATGATCTCTGCGTTGCCGTCTGTCAGCAGGTGGTGTCACTTTGGCATCACCACTGGTTCCTCCCTTAATGGGAATAAGCTCCGGGCTATTAAGCCCCTCTCACCGACTTGCATGTCCTCCTCTTGGCTCTCTTATCGCGAAGACATCTTTTAACTAGGTTGCGTGTTGGGCACTGTCTTTTTGGCCATCGCCATTTGTTAACTGGTTCTTCGCCACCATGTCGTGCACACTCTGCTCGGCTATTGACGGTCCTCACTTTTTTTTTTTTTTTTTTTAGCAACTTACATTCTTGTTTGTTTCTGCCGTCTGCGTTATCGGCCGTTTCAACGAACTACACGCGGACTGTCGACCGCTTTTTACTTTTTATTCGTCTTACCAGTATGGCGAAGGCCATTTAGTTTTTAGTTCTGGACCTCCGTTTCTCTATGGCGTATTTTATTTTTATTTTTTATTCGTCTTACCAGTATGGCGAAGGCCATTTAGTTTTTAGTTCTGGACCTCCGTTTCTCTATGGCGTATTTTATAGACCTGTTTTTAGCTGTCTTCTGTTCCGTCATTTGGGATTGACGTGTAGTCGTTTTTAATTCATCTTTGTTTTCGTCTTCTACAGTTTTGACGTGGGTGCTTATGACAAAACAAAAGAAACAAAAGATCTCTTTGTAAACTCTAACGCCTCTCGACCACAATGTGACAATGATGGTGCACAGGTTTTATAATGCTCCCTCCGCTTTTTTCGAAGCCTCCTTGGATTTAGGGTATGGAGGATGCTCTTCCTCTCTACTACCACCGGGAGTCCGCATCCTTCAACTTTCGTAAAACTTTCTCGACAACTTGAGGTACAGCACCGCCTTGGCTCCGCCCCCGTACCTGCCTGCTCCGCTTTGTTAGCTTCCCAAGGATGGAACCCCTTCTCTCGTTTATCGTCGGGCATTTGCTGCCCTATGCGAACAAATGAAGGATGCCACATTTATTTACACTGACGGGTCAGAAACATCATTTGGTGGTTGGAGTGCCTATATTGTTGGCAACACCCCTAATCGATTTCGGCTCCCGACCAGTGTTCGTTTTTTACTGCGGAGCTTCACGCTGTTCTCCAGGCTGTCCATACGCCGTTCTCCAGGCTGTCCAATATATCCGTCACCATCAGCGGACACAGTATATTATATGCTGAGATTCGCTCAGCTCTCTCCTCAGTCTCCAAGCTCTCTACCCTGTCCACCCTCTGGTCCACCGGATTCAGGACTGCCTCCACTTGCTCCACTTGGGGGGGGCGTGTCTGTGGCGTTCATCTGGATCCCAGGACACGTTGGTATCCGTGGAAACGAGGCGGCCGATATAGCGACCAAGGCTGCAGTCTCTCTACCTCAGCCTGCTGTTCGCATGGTTCCCCTCACCGACCTACAGAGTGTTTTATGTCGTCGTGTTGCTCTTTTATGGCACGCCCATTGGTCTACAATACCCAATAGTAAATCGCTGGAGGTGAAAGCTCTTACCTGTGCTTGGACCTCTTCCTCCCGACATCATCGTCGGGAGGAGGTAATTTTAACTAGACTACGGATAGGACACTGTCTTTTTAGCCATCGACGTCTTTTAAGTGGCGATCCTCCCCCGCTTTGTCCCCATTGCTCTCAACTGTGGACGGTGAGACACCTTTTACTTGAGTGCCCCTATTTTACTCCGTTACACGCTCTTCTACAGCTGTCGCCTGATATATCTTCCATTTTAGCAGATGACACGCGCTCGGCCGATCGCGTCCTCGAGTTTATTAGTGTCAGTGAGATGACGTCGGTCATTTGAAACTCTTTTTGGGGGAACCACCTCCCCCCCCCGTCCCCTCTTCTATAATGTTTTCTAAGCTTTCATTCTGTTTTTTAGTTTGCCCACTTTTTGAGTTTCGCTCCCATTGCTGCTGATTCCATATTTTTTTTTTTTTACCTTTCCCTAAGCCACAGATCGGTCGCTAATGACCGTAGCAGTTTTGCGCCCTAAAACAAAACAAAAAAAAAGAGATACACCTGTGAGAGGGGGCACAAAAGACGTGGAAAGAAGAGAAGGCATTTTTGCAGACAGTGACCACATAGGCAACTAGAAGCGTTATTGTCTGGATTGCTAAGTATAGATAGAAAGGACCGGTACATATCGACACGATCAGTGACAAGCAGTACCCTAGAGGAACCTATCAGAGGGGCGTGAGTAGATTTATGACTCGACAGGACATGGAGATTACACATTTGGAAAAAGTAAGTATGTTCTAGAAAGGAACATTTTTGGCTGCCGGGTATTCCTTTTGTTTGGCTTATCAGGGTGTCACACAACACGGACGAAAGTTACTAACAAATAATTCGAATGGTGATACGAAGGGACTTATAGAAACATTTGCTAAGCTTTGAGGCAAGATACTCCTTTGTGACACACTAGGCCTTCTAGGCCTCAGGTAAAGCATACCAGCATCTGACGGTAGTTCACTGAAGACACTGGTCTAAGGTTAGGCAAAGACAGCCAGAGACATTGCCAGTAGGTGTCAGTAGTAGCCTAGCTGAGCACTGCCGCAGCCACCGCCCGCACGCGCCGCCTGCTGACGTCAGTCGCAAACACATGGTACCACAGCAGCCCATGACTACCACACCCGTGACTACTGACCGACCGCCGTGTGATGATGACAGGCACCAAAATTCTGCAGAAACACTCCGTCTGCCAGTAGTTTGTTCGTCTGAAAGTCATAACTAACACACAGGTAAGTGACCCTGAGACAATTATTAACTCAATGCTATATTCTTGTTTTTTATCTGTATGTGTCATGGAAATATGTGAATTGCTTGAGAGAAACATACTAAGTAACATTCAAACATTCCAAGGAAAGTAGATAAAGTTTTAGTATTACTAACTTCAAAATTTATCGCACTCTTAACTACTTTCCTGCGTCTGGCGTAGCTAATCGTTTTCTATGATATTAACTGCAAAAGCCGAAACCAAATGCGTTACTTATCATTAGTAAAGGTATGTAATAAATCCATTACCATGTAAATTAATTTACAGAGTAAATGTAACAAATTTCTTTCAACAACTTCCATGTTTTTCGGGGAACAGCTTTCGTTTATTTTTAAATAAGTCTTGCTACTCTACCTGGAAGGCTGTCTATAGCTGTAATACAATGCTTAACTTTCTTGTTTGCATTGAAGCTATATAAAAATTTTATGTCTGTCCTGTTCCTATCTATAGAAACGTATATCCTGCTTGTGAACATATTTTTCTGCATGTGTAAAACTCAACACACGTTTTCTATCTTGAGTGATTCCTAATATGAAAACGAGGCTTTCTGCAAATTGTATTAGGCAGAAAGAAACGTATTTTGTTGCACAGTTAATGCTGTTAAGTCTTGTACGAACCAAGACATTGAAACAAAAACCATTTTTAAATGGCATGCGGTACTCCTTTTACCGGCATTGGAAAGAAGAGCCTAGTGATACGGCGGTTCTTGGTATCAAAACATTTCAGAAAAGTACCGGAGAAGTGTTTCATAACTGAGGAACGAGACGGCAGGAATTCGCTGCTGTGGTGTAAATATTGACCAACGGGGCTCCCGTACAAGGTTCCACAGTCTTTCTTGATTCAGTTCTTACAAGTGTCGCAAATCTCTGTGTCCTTTATTCCCATTTCTTCCAGATCCCTTTGTTCCACTGCGTCCAACATATGTTGGTTCCACATGTGGTTGGGGGCTGTGCCCATAATGCTCCAAACATATCCCATTGGGAGACATCTGGCGACGTGGATGACTATGGTAGGATTTGGAAAGCACGAAGATAAGCAGTGGAAACTGTCCCATAGTACAGGCAGGTATTATCTTGCTGGAATGTTAGCCCAGGATGGCTTGCCATAAAGGGCACCAAAACGAAGCGCAGAAGACCATCGATGTACCGATGTGCTGTATGTGTGCCGCAGATGAAAACTTGAGATCTTACTATGGAGAGAAATGGCTCCGTAGACCATCACTCCTGGTTCTAGGGCTGTATAGTGGGTAACAGGTTGGAATCCCACCGCTGTCTTGGGGTGTCTCCAGACACGTCTACAGTCTGGAACACCATTGACTGGAGTATAACTTTCTTCAGTGATGAGTTACACTTCGAAGTGAGCTCTGACGAACAACGAAGAGTTGTCTGGAGATGACCCAGACAGTGGTGGGATGCCAACTTCACTGTCGCCCGCCATACTGCTTGACAACCTGGACTGATAGTCTTGGGTGCCCTTCTTTTCACAGTAGGAGACCTTTGGTTTTCAACCTCGACACCGTTACAGCACAGCTGTACGTCGACCATATTCTACATTACGGTTTGTTGCCGTTCATGGTAAGCCATGCTGGGTTTTCATTTTAGCGATGTAATTCCCGTCCGCACAGGGCGAGAGTTTGCTACTACTTCACTTCGAGGTTGCCAAACCCAACATTGGTCATCAAGATCGCCGGATCTTTCCCCAATTGAGAACGTTTGCAGCTTAGGGGTTCTGACCACCTAACGCACCACCTGGACAGAATTGGGCATGATGTCCCACAGGAGGACATCCAACAACTGTATCAATCAAGACAGGCTGAACAGCTGCTTGCATAATGGTCAGAGGCGGACCAATGCGTTTTTGAATTGTTCAGTTTGTGGAGGTCCCTCTCTTGAGTAAATCAACAGATTTTTTTCTTAAATGTTAGTCATTTGTTTGTCTATACATATATAAATCACATGTACCGAGTTCCATCCCATTCTACTAATTCGTACGTGATGCGTCGTTTGATGTGTTAGAGTGTGTCATCTAATGTGTTAGCCTCGCCTAGTCCGTTCCAAATATGTGTCCGAAGAACAAGCTCCTTCTGTTCTTGATCATTGCTGAAAGCCTCGTTGCGATATCTTCCACAAATTGTGATACAGGAGGGCTGCTATGTCTAGCGCGACTCGGCCAGTGTAATCGATCCACAGGTTCGACTACATCCTTGCCGTGTCAAGCTGGATATAGAGCGTGTGCCGAACGCCTTGCTGGCACCTCTCGTGTGTCTGCAGGGGCATGCTGTGCGCCAGGGCAGAGGAGGGCAAGTCGCTGTGCTTCGGCGACGGCGGCGCGCCGCTGGTGTGTCGCGGTCTGCTGCTCGGCGTCTCCAAGGCGCTGGTCGACGCCGACCCATCGAGAGACGAGCTGCTCAAGAGCCCGGAGCAGCTGCAGCAGGTCGCCTGCGGCGGAAACCGCACCTTCATGGTGAGTCCCCACCCGTCTCAATCACTCTGTAAGCTAATGCACACCACATGGAAGAGCTCACTTGCTACCAATGCTAGTCAGTCAGTCACAGTCATCTTCGTCAAATGTAGATAGCGTAAATGATTGACTGAATCTGCATCAGTGTCGGTTAGACCGTCAGCGAGAGCGCACTGATAGTTCCTGTTACTAATAAGGCGAGTATACCATTCGCTTGTTACATATTTTTACGAGCTTAAAACAGGAGCGACTTATTTTCAGTTACCTGGGTAGTTAATAGATTATTTCTGTAAACTCTTGTGTGTTTACCTAGGCACAACCTTTTATTTCAGTAACAGTGCGGTGAACAGTACCGCAGTTGCTATCGACCCTCGTATCGTACAGGCTTTTGTTTGTTTGGCTAGAACAGCTCAGTCTCGGTTAGACCGTCAGGGAGAGACCACCTCGAATTCCTGCTGTTAATAAGGCGAGTACACCGCTCGTTTGTTGCATATTTCTACAATCTTCAAACAGGAGCGACTGCAGTAATGGATAGGAACTGTGATTGTTGTGTACAGACGCGAGTTGAGTTGGCGACCCTTCGCTCACAGCTCCAGGCTGCTTTGGCTTCCGTCACACAGCTTGAAGCTGCTGCCAAGGGGCGCCACTGTGGGGGATCGAACGCGGGGATGCGAGGGACGTCGAGCATGTCCCACGCGTCCTCTGATCGGTCCACTGCTGTGGCTGCCCCGGGTACTGCCTGCACTGAGGTTGACCCCTCACCCGTGGTCGAGTGGGAGATCATTCCAAAGTCTGGCAGGCAGCTAAAAAACATTCCAAGGGCCCAATCCTACGTAGGGCCTCCACGGTAGTTTGATGAACAGATTTCGTGCGTTATCCGTGGCTGACGATGACTCTGAGCCGGATGCAGTCGTCCACATTGTTCCAAAGGAAGCTTTTCGGCATGCTAGGTCTGGGCACTCACAGACGGTGGGTTTGCTGGTAGTTGGGAGCTCCAAAGCTAGGCTCGTCATGGGACCCCTTAGGAACATGGCTGCCAAGGAGGGGAAGGAAGCCAGGATGCACTCCGTCTGCATTCCGGCGGGAGTCATTTGGGATGAGCAAAGGGTGCTTCCGGATGCCATGAAGAGTACAGAGTACCGCTAAGAGCAGGTGGTTGCTCATGTCGGTACCAATGACGTGTGTCGCTTTGGATCTGAGCAGATTCTGTCTGGTTTCAGGCGGCTAGCGGAAATGCTAAAAACTGTCAGTCTTGCTTCCGAGATTAAGGGTGAGCTGACCATCTGCTGCATCGTCGATAGAACCGACTGTGATCCTTTGGTGCAGAGCCGAGTGGAGGGTCTGAATCAGAGGCTCAGGCGCTTCTGTGACCGTGTAGGCTGCAGATTCCTTGACTTGGGCCATCGAGTGGTGGGGTTTCGGGTTCCGCTTAATAGGTCAGGAGTCCACTACACACAGGAGGCGGCTACACGGGTAGCACGGGTTGTGTGGAAGGGACTTCGCGCTTTTTTAGGTTAGAGGGTCTCAGGGAACCACAGAAGGGACGTGTGTCTAAAAGTGGGCAGGTAAAACACAGTAAGGTAGTTGTAGAAACGATTGGTATTGTAGTTGTAAATTGTCGTAGCTGTGTTGGGAAAGAAGCAGAGCTTCAGGCCCTAATAGAAAGCACTGAAGCTCAAATAGTTATAGGTACAGAGAGATGGCTAAATCCGCAAGTAAGTTCAGCCGAAATTTTTTCAAACGATCTAACAGTGTTTAGAAAGGATAGATAATATACAGTTAATGGTGGAGGATGTATTGCTGTCAGAGGTAGTTTGCCTTGTAGCGAAATTGAAGTAGATAGTTCGTGTGAAATAGTACGGGTAGAGGTTATACCTGACAATAGGACTAAACTATTAATTGGATCGTTTTACCAAACACCCGGACATAAGGTATTGTTGCTGAACAGTTCAAAGAAAACTTGAGTCTCATTTCGAATAAGTACCCCGCTCATACAATTATAGTCGGTAGTGACTTTAATCTACCCTCGATATGCTGGAAAAATTATACGTTTAAAGCCGGCGGCAGGCATAAAACATCTTCCAAAGTTGTACTGGATGGATTCTCAGAAAATTATTTTGAACAATTAGTTCATGAGCCTACTCGAAGCGAAAATGGTTGCGGAAGCACACTTGACCTCTTAGCAACAAATAATCCTGGACAAAAAGTGAGTATTTTGACGAATACAGGGATTAGCGACAACAAGCAGTTGCTGCTAGGCTGAATACCGTAACACCTGCAACCACCAAACACTAATGCAAAGTATATCTATTTCAAAAATCCGATAAAAATGATCTTAACGCCGTTTTAAGACAGAGTCCTCACTCCTTCCGATCTTATCATGTAAGTGTAGAAAAGTTGTGGAATGTTTTCAAAGAGATAGTATCGACAGCAATTGAAAGATATATACCACATAAATTAATAAGTGATAGTTCTGATCCCCCATCGTACACAAAACGGGTCGGATCGTTTTTGCAGAAGCAACGAAAAAAGCATGCCAAATTTAAAATAACGCAAAATCCCCAAGATTAGCATAGTTTTACAGAAGTTCGAAATTTGACGCGTGCGTAAGTGTGAGATACTTTTAATAATTTCCACAATGAAATTCTGTCTCGAAATCTGGCAGAAAACCCAAAGAGATTCTGGTCATACATAAAGCACGCCAGTGGAAAGACGCTATCAATACCTTCACTGCGCGATAACAACGGTGAAATCACTGATGACAGTGCCACTAAAGCAGAGTTATTAAACACGATTTTCCGAAGCTCCTTCACCAAAGAAGACGAAGTAAATATTCCTGAATTCCAATCAAGAACAAATGCCAAAATGAGAAACATAGAAGTAGATATTCTCGGTGTAAGGAAGCAGCTTAAATCACTTAATAAAGGCTCGCAGAAAGATCCATACCTAAAGACTGGGAAATTTCTCAAGTCACACCAATACCCAAAAAGGAAAGTAGGAGTAATCCGCTGAATTACAGACCTATATCACTAACGTCGATTTGCAGTAGGGTTTTGAAACATATACTGTATTCGAACATTATGAAGTACCTCGAAGAAAACGATTTATTGACACATAGTTAGCACGGTCTCAGAAAATATCGTTATTGTGAAACACAACTAGCTCTTTATACTCATGAAGTAATAAGTGCTATCAAAAGGGGATGTCAAATTGATTCCATATTTTTAGACTTCCAGAAGGCTTTCGATACCGTTCCTCACAAGCGTCTTCTAACCAAACAGCGGGCCCTGGAGTATCGCCTCAGTTGTGCGACGGGATTCGTGATTTCCTGTCAAAAGGTCTCATTTGGTAGTAATAGACGAAAAGTCATCGTTTAAAACAGAAGTATATCATCCGTTCCCTAGGGAATTATTATAGGCCCTCTTTTGTTCCTATCTATATTAATGACAAAGGAGACAATCTGAGTAGCCGTCTTAGATTGTTTGCAGATGATGCTGTCATTTACCGTCTTGTAAAGTCATCAGATGGCCTAAACGACTTGCAAAGTGATTTAGATAAGATATCTGTATGGTGCGAAAAGTAGCAATTGACCCTGAATAAGGAAAAGTGTGAAGTTATTCAAATGAGTACTAAAAGAAATCAGCTAAATTTCGATTATGCGATAAGTCACACAAATCTGAAGGCTCTAAATTCAACTAAATACTTAGGGGCTACAATTACTAATAACCTAAATTGTAACGATCACGTAGATAAGTTTGGGGGTAGAGCAAACCAAAGACTGCGATTCATTGGCAGAACACTTAGAAGGTGCAACAGGTCTACTAAAGAGTAGAGTCTGCTTACACCACTCTTGTCCGCCCTATTCTGGAGTATTGCTGTGCGGTGTGGGATCCGCATCAGGTGGGACTGAGGGATGACATCGAAAAAGTACAAAGAAGGGCAGCTCGTTTTGTATTATCGCGAAATAGGGGAGATAGTGTCTCAGACAAGATTCGTGAATTGGAGTGGCAATCATTAAACTAAGGCGTTTTCGTTGCGATGGGACCTTCTCATGAAATTCCAGTCACCAGTTTTCTCGTCCAATTGCGAAAACATTCTGTTGGTACCCACATACATAGGGAGATCATCACGATAAAATAAGAGAAATCACGTGCCGTTCGAAAGTGGAACGGTAGAGAGACAGCTTGAAGGTGGTTCACTGAACTCTCTGCCAAGGACTTTATTGTGAACAGCAAAGTAATGACGTAGACGTAGACATAGATGTACACTCTCACCTACATCTACATCTTTATCTTTACACTGAAAGCTACTTTATATTTTTGGACATCTACGTTTATATGTACATTTATACTCTTCATGCTATCTCATACTGCATCTACATCTACAACTTCATATTAATCTTCATTTTCATATTATCTTAATCTTCATTTCACATATACGTCCACATATGCAAGCTACATTACAGTTCCTCTACATTTAATTAGGTCGCTGGAGAGTGTTGACTGCACATGTGCACACACATATCACCTAATTTGTGTAAATTACGGGGGGGGGGGGGGGGAGGCAATGAGCTCCGACGTCACATTGAATTACATCCCAGATATATTCGATTGGATCCAGACCTGGCGATTTGGGCAGCCAGTACATCAGTTGGAACTTGCCTCTGTGTTTCTCGAACCACTCCATCACACTCTTGGTCTTGTGACATGGCACACTATCTCGTTGAAAAATGCCAGTGCCGTCAGGAAACCCGATTGTCATGAAGGGGTGTACGTGGTCTTCAACCAGTGTACGATGCTCCTTGGCCGCCATACTACCTTGCACGAGCTCCACTGGCCCAATGGCTGACCACCTGAATGTTCCCCAGAGCATGATGGAGCCGCTGCCAGCTTGTCTCTGTCCCGCAGTACAGGTGTCAATAAGCTGTCCCCTGGAAGATGACAGGTTTGTACTCCCACTTCGACATGATGAAGAAGGTGTCGGGATTCATCAGACCAAGCAACGCTTTGCCACTGCACCAACGTCCAGTGCCGATGGTCACATGCCCATTTCAATCGTAATTGCCGGTGTCGTGGTGTTATCGTTGGCACATGCATGGGTCGTCGTCTCTGGAGGCCTGGCGTTTGTAATCTTCGGTGCACTGTGTGAACAGAAATACTTGTACTGTGTCCAGCCTCAAATTCTGTTGGTTTCACCTTGAAGATACTCACCACAACGTCCCTCGAACACTCGACAAGTCGTGCAGTTTCTGAAATGCTTGTGCCGAACTTCCGGGTCATCACACTCTGGCCTCAGTCAAACTCAGATAGATTCCGCGTCTTCCTCATTCTGCACACGGACAGCACTCTCTCTGATACTATAAGCACTACATGCACCGTGCGTATGTCTGAGTAGCAGTCGCTCGTCACCAGGTGGCTCTGCCATCGCCTGGACGGATTTATATCGATAGTAGTTCGGTGGTCAGTACGTTCTGAGTGATCGGTGTACATGTCTGTGTCTACATCTACATTCACTTCTACGTCTGTGTCTACCTTCTACAAGCTGCCTTACATTGCATCTACATCTGCATCCAATTCTATAACTACACCTGTAGCTGCACGGACATTTATATCTTCATCTGTACCCTGTAATCTACCTTTGCATGTACATCTACATCAGTGCTTTAGTAGTTGCTTTGAAGTACACCTTCATGTACATTTTCATCTTTATCATATTATTCATCACACATACACTCTGCGATCCCCTACTATGTGTCGCGGAGGAAACATTCTGTACCGCCGTCATTTTCCACACGCTTCCCTGTTTGCGATGCGTATGCAGCTGTAACCACTGTCGGTAACTATCTGTATGAGCTCTTAACAGTGTAGGAAAATTAGACTTTTACTGGCCAATAAAAATACACAAGCTGGAAACAATTTTTACTAACTTTAGGTACCCCAGATAAATGTTAAATGAGTATGCAACGATTTCTGGCTTGTGATAAGCTTTTGAGGACCGAAAAACTACGAAATTTTTCGACTTTTTTCAGTTCTTCGCTTTTAAATCGAAAACGATACACCCTACCGAAAATTACTGAAATACCGGGAAAAAACAGTAAAATTTCGCTGCGAATGACCTACTTAAATGTTAAAATCGGTTCAGCAGGTTAGCCACAATCTATAGTCAGAGATTGGCAATTTTTGTCAACTTAGCGGTAAAGTTGTAGAGCATCAAATTCTAACCAAAAAGAGCTTCCTAAATTTTAAAATTCAATCACTCCTTTGCAAATACAAATAAAAACTTGAAAGTATTCGTAGCGCTAAATTTCTGCTAAGACTCTTTTGTTAAATGAAGTTATATTCTGTCCTCAACTCATCCACATTCGTCCAAGTATTTATATTTAAGGGCAATTTAATTAGGTACCTACGAACGTAAGAAGTTAGCTCTATGTGTTAAAATTAACTGTCACGGCAGTCGAAGATGATAATAAGCGAATTTACAAATAAACAAAGGATATGAAACGTTTTATTAATGGAAAAATACTGCAAATTACAATATAAAATTGATGAGGGACACATTTTTACGAACATTTTTGAGGCGATTCCATTAGAGTACAGTTCACATTTTGACATTTCTCTGTGTTTCTAGGACGATGATCCCGGGGAAGGAAAATCCAGTCCTTTGCCTTCTTGTGGCATGGGATCTAGCTCGAATTCCTCTTCCACGATGTCAATCTCATTGTCGATATGCGTCGAATCAAGGAAGATGTCTTCTTTTAGAGAGTTAAAATATAAAATCCCCTTGCAGTTATTGCATATAGCCGAGCACTTTACTGACGCTTTCTTGCAGAAACAATCTGTTTGGCATCAAATCTTACGCGTGTGGAATAGTGTGATGAGCAGTTCGTGGGATATGGGCGGTTGGGTAGTTGCACTGCCAGATCTGAATTTGCAAGCAGACCGTTACGGAGTTCTGACGCACGGTGGCTTCGGTGGGAGGCAAACATACCAAACTGAAGTTATTGTATCTCTATACACCTCTCTGGTACAGTAGCAGACGAATTTTATTGAAATGTTGAAAGCTGCCACCCGTGTATAAACACGCAAAGAACTTAACTTGTGCCTCACCGACCTTATCAGGAGTGGCGTAAAATTCGATTTTACTATATCTAGGAAATGTAGATTTGGTGTCACAGCCATTGAAAACATAAAGAAATAACGCATGTTTTTGACTTCTTGAGAAAGCTCAAAACTGTTGCCAGTGTAAATGAATATTTCGTGGTTCCCTTTTCCAGGTTTCAAAAGGAAGCTATTGGTGCCGGGCTCTTTACGCTGACAACTATTAGCTATGTTGTCAGTTAGTAGCACCAAGAAATTAATATTTTCACAACATTGGACGTTGCCTGCCTGTCTCGATTTTTGGATGACTTATCCAACAATCAGGGGGTTTGTGTCCTCAGTGGACTGTTTGACTCTTCACCACATACTTTTCCCGCCAACCCTGAGATAAGATGTGTATAGTTAAGCACGTTTATTAAGAAACAATATTTTGGCACAGTTGATGACATTCTCTAATCAAATAACACATAAGCGGATGACATAGCGAGGGTTCTTCTGGCACGTTCAGCAGATTTTGTGCTTTTTTCAGCTCTCTCCTCAGCGTATCCATCAATCACTGTAGTATAATTGTAGTGTTCTTGAAGATAGTATATGTACTTTATAAGGATGGAGGAAACCATTTCATCAGTATGCCAGGCAAGTCGGTGTAAGGCGAACCCGGCGTAGGACAAAGTCCGAATTGCTTGTGATTTTAACACTGGCTGGGTTGAACAGTTTAGAAAGATTTGCATCTCTTGTCTTGTACATTATTTCGTCCTCATTAAAATGAGTTAATGTATATGGGGTTAGTTTTGAGAGGAGGTATGACTCGAGGTATTGTGGTGACTCCATATGGAAAGCGACTGACAGGGAGGGAGCAGTCCAACATTCATCTTGACTGTTCACTTCACGTCTCGTAGGGATACTACTCGGTTCTTCCTCGGGAAATGGACTTCCTTAAAGGTTTACCCTTGCATATTTTGAAAAATGAACACAAAACACTATAAATTACCTACTTCAATAATTAAAGTAGTAAATAGAGCTAACTACCTAGGTAGATAGGTCTCAAACTAAATTACCCTTAAATTTAAATATTTGGACGAATTAGTATGATTAGTGTATCAGAAGTAATTTCATTTCACAAGAAAATATGATGAGGAACCAGTGCTAGGTATACTCTCACGTTCTTATCCGTATCTCTGCAAAGGAGTGAATGGATTTCAAAATTTACGAGCCCTTTTTTACGACGAATTTGATGCTCTACAACTTCCACCTATGAAACTTTTGACTTGATGTAGCCGTTTCTTGAGTCAAGGACGTTGGAACATGAGCATAAATCACTTTTCCACCAAGATGGTAAAAATTGC
Organism: Schistocerca gregaria; assembly: GCF_023897955.1. Classification (NCBI taxonomy): domain Eukaryota; kingdom Metazoa; phylum Arthropoda; class Insecta; order Orthoptera; family Acrididae; genus Schistocerca; species Schistocerca gregaria. The sequence goes on from NC_064920.1 coordinate 112,585,043, forward strand.
CGAATATACGAGCATCACTTATGGCTAAGGATAAACCGATTTCAACTTTTAAGTAGCTCATTATAGGCTAAACTGTATTCTCTTCCATTTAGTTTTTTTTGGATGTATCGGTTTGGAGTTATAAGCGACAAACTAAAAAAAATGTGGTTTTTCGGGCATAAGAAGTGTAGCGCAAGCCAGAAATCGTGGCACACTCTTAACTCCTATATGGAATGCCTAACGCCAATTAAAAATATTTCCATCTTGTTCATATTTATTGCTCAACGCGACCTTTTTCTGGTTAAATTTTTTGTGCTATATGTCTGGTTTCCTAGTCGTGGAGAAGCCACGAGAAGCATTTGGCAGGAAATAATATGTTGCCCAACACTTCACAGAGCGTGCAATTTTGGTTATTGTGCACTTGCAAACCGGCCTCGTCCTGCTGTTGATTGTTACATCCACCCCATCTCTTCCATTAATCATAGATTTTAAGTGACCCTAATTAATGAAAAATAGCTAAGAAGCTAACAAGTGACATACAGTCAATAAATCTGAACTCCTGTGTGAATCTTCCAATGAATAACAGTGATAATTTCGTCAACACACAGAAATCAGTTGCAAACGGAGACTTATATTTGACTTTAACCTCTAAGTCCACATGGGAAATGCTATTCCTTTTACTAAAGAAGATACGTTTGGCTAGATACAGGCGGGCTGTGAGAGGAGGAAGAGGCCATCATTTCTCCAATTGAGGTCAAATGTTAAGCAAGGTTTAACGATGAGGACATTAAAAAGAAGTTACAATTCATTATCACACTTGACACAAACATCCATGTGCCACCATATCATTCACCAATGATACTCCTTTTGTAAAACGTTTGTGAGTTATACCTAACACGACACAATATCAGTCCAGATATGCCAACAGACCCTTTAACTCCTCACCGAACGCCCACACTGTCCATCACACTGCACAGCATATAAATCCGAATCATACTTGAGGATATGTCACTCACGGTGACATTAGTCCAAATAAAAAAAAAAAGGTAGTGCTTTTGCCGAAAATGGTGAGAGGTAGGCATGAAGCCTGTAAAAGAAGGAGGAGGCGATTATTTCTCCAGTTTAGGAGAAAAACAGGCAAGTTGAAGCGGAGGACGCTAAAGCGGGTACTCGGACTCAATACTGTCAGATCCCGTTAAAAGTGATGCATGCTACAATGAAGAGATGTCCCCAGGAAGCCGAAATAAGAGTAGAACCTTATTACACAGTACCTTAAGCAAATACTGCTGAGACACCTTCTGAATTAATAGAAGTAAAGATGGTCTTGACATGAAGATAAGAGTATAACACAAACGTAATAACTGTTCCTACATCTCGAAGCAGAGTTTACTTTCTGTCCTAGTAGAGTAACACCGGCGGATGTCAGAGTCCGTATACTCCATGGACGAAGCACCTCGGAGGGTTGGAAGTGGTATGTGAAGACGTAAGGTCTGACAAACGTGGGGCGTGGGAACAACTTACTCTGTCAGCTCTTAACCCAGAGAACAGTAACTGTCAACATCCAGTATCAAATGACTGGAGAGCGGCTGGACTGCATCCTGTGAGGCCGACCAACAGGAAGATGCGCGGAAATCGTGCCAGTGTGAAGAGGCTCGAGGTGGCGAGCTAGTGCCAGAGGTAACATCACTATATCTGGCGGATTTGGTGCACCCTGACACAGCAAAGGCTGCTGCAGACTGCGCCTAGAGATGGCGGAAACTGCGGTACAGAGCTGTGTTGTTGGTGGCTCGTTCCAAAGGCGCCAGCACACTTCTCTTTCCTGCGAAGGAGAGATGGTGGAGCTATCCCAATTTATTACCACAGTGGACATAAACTTTCGCTTGTCACAATGTGCTGCACAATCCATATTCCTCTAGTACAAAAGTTCTGAGTGATAAACAGGAATTCAGCTCAGGAATGTCAGAATTTTCCATAACTTAAACCCACCTGACAGCCCCAACCTTTCTTCACACCGCAATTCACAACAAGGTTCAAGGTACCTTAGAAGACACCTTGTAAGACACATTCGAATTTGACTTATCCTCCGAATTCAGTTCGAAGAAGCTATTGTTATTGCCGAAGAAATCTATATAGTGAGATGAAGGAGGGCTGTAAGGGGAGAAGAACGTCAAAGTTTCACCAACTAAAAAGATATCATAAGCTATGTTTGACGCTTAAGATGTTAATAAAGGTATCAGAGCTTTACATTGCAGTGGAAACATTTTTCACCACGTGCTGCACTATTCATGTTACACTTATAAATTATTTCTGAGACATAAACACGTGTCTTGAGACGTTGCATTATCAGCCCTGGAATCTCACAGTTCTGCAAACCTTCACCCCATCTGAATTCACAAAAAGCCCACCGCGACATGCGTCACACCAAAACGAATGATACTTGAGTAGATATCATTCTCATTGACATTTCAACCAATAATTTGGGATCGGAGAAGCTGATGTTATTGCCGATGAATATTCACTCTTGAGAGGAAGGAAAGCTGCAATGGGAGAAGGAGGCCAAAATTTCTCCAATAAAGGAGAAACATCAAGCTTGCTTTATCGTTGAGGTGTTATTTACCGTATGCCAATTTAACATCACAGCAGACACAAATTTTCAGTAGTAACCCCGTGCTCCATGCGATACTCCTCTTGTAAAATAGATTTGAGTCACCAGTTCCAATCCTAACATTTCCGCACTGGCCGCATTATATACTTTTGTTTTCTGAACCAAAACAGGCAAGAACTATTGTTCAAACGAATCTTATGAAAGAACATTTATTATACAATTTAATTAATTAAATATAATATTAGTGGGGTCTTTGGCTTTTTGTGACTTATCTAACTGAGTCAGTGTTGATGTCAGCTGAAGTTGTTGCTATATGCAAACAGTTTTCCAGATGAACATCAGTAATTCGTTTTCTCATTTGTGATCTGATGTAATTCATGAGGCTAAAAATATTTTCACACACGTGAATGTTTTCAACTGATAAAATCATTTTAGAGCATGTTTGTAAAACGCTGGATATTTCTTCTTGTCCAAATATGTTTTATAGACCTCTTCCAAACCAACGTGATTAAATTTCTCTTTCAACTGTGCATCACAATGCTTTTCTCAGTCTTCCATTTTCAAATGTCATAGAAAATGGCGTAGAAAATACATAAACAAGCAGACAATACATAAACAAGCAGACGATGTTAAGTCATGGAATGGTTTTTCGAATTAGTATTTCAAGACAGATATCAAAGAAGCGCTTTTAATCACTGCCGCCTGACTGACGTCCGATTTCTTTGATGTGTAGGAAAAAGTGTGAAGTTTTTGTTCGTAACTGTTGTTCCCAAAGCCAAAGTTTCATTTGGACTGCGGAAATAAGATCATGCATGACTTCAATGAGCTGATCCTTTCCTTGGAGGCGAGTATTAAAAAAAAGATTGTATTTCTTGTATCAAATAAAACACTCTTTTCAAAATTATTTTCGATCGGGTAAGCAACCCTACTTCTGTATAATAAGAAATGTTCTCTGAATCCAAAAACTTCAGGAATTCTTGGAACTGACGGCGATTCAATCATTTTGACTTGATAATGCAGTGAGAGTATAACATCGACGAATTGCCAACTTTGCGAGCCTCATTTTCACTCAGTTGAACCAAACCATCGTGTTTCCCAGCCATTGCTGGAGCGCCATCCGTTGTTAGCCGCGATAGGTTGTTAAGTTTTAACGAAAAATGACTTAATGGCAAAATAACTGCTTTCAACAAATCTTATGACTTCGTGGTATTCTTAAGTGGCTACGCTGCCGCTAATTCTTCTGTTTTATTAAAATGGCTATCAACACCTCTACCACCACGTGGATGGCATCCGCGACATCTGCGCATTCATCCAAAACTAGAGAATAAACTATAAACTCAGATGCACGATTTGTTAAACTATCTTTAATTTGTCTTCCAATGTCGTCCACAAGTGTAGTAGTAGTTTGACGAGACAGGCTGATCCTTGAGAAATCCTTTTTATTTTCTGGACAGACAGAGGTAATATCCGGCGTTCTCCAAGGAAGTGTTATAGGCCCTCCATTGTTCTTGATCTATATTAACGACATAGGAGACAATATGAGTAGCCGTCTTAGATTGTTTGCAGATGATGCTGTCATTTACCGTCTCGTCAAGTCAACAGATGATCAAAGGGACTTGCAAAATGATTTAGATAAGATATATGTATGGTGTGAAAAGTGGCAGTTGGCCCTGAATAAAGAAAAGTATGAAGCAATTCACATGAGTACTAAAAGGAATCAGATAAATTTCGATTAATTTCAACTAAATACTTGTTGTTGTTGTGGTCTTCAGTCCAGAGAATGGTTTGATGCAGCTCTCCATGCTACTCCACCCTGTGCAAGCTTCTTCATCTCCCAGTACGTACTGCAGCCTACATCCTTCTGAATCTGCTTAGAGTATTCATCTCTTGGTCTCCCTCTGCAACTTTTACCCTCCACGCTGCCCTCCGATACTAAATTGCTGATCCCTTGATGCCTCAGAACATGTCCTACCAACCGATCCCTTCTTCTAGTCAAGTTGTGCCACAAACTCCTCTTTCCCCAATTCTATTCAATACCTCCTCATTAGTTATGTGATCTACCCATCTAATCTTATTAAATACTTAGGGATTACATTTTCAAATAACCTAAGTTGGAACGACCACATAGATAATATTGTGGATAGGGCAAACCAAAGACTGCAATTCATTGGCAGAACATTTAGAAGGTGCAACAGGTCTACTAAAGAGAGTGCTTGCACCCCGCTTGTCCGCCATATTCTGGAGTATTGCTGTGCGGTGTGGTATCTGCATCAGGTGTGACTAACGAAGGGCAGCTCGTTCTGTATTATCACGAAATAGGAGAGATAGTGTCACAGACATGATACGTGAATTGGGGTGGCAATCATTAAAACAAAGGCGTTTTTCGTTGCGACGGGATCTTCTCATGAAATCTCAGTCACCAGTTTTCTCCTCTGATTGCGGAAACATTCTGTTGGCACCCACCTACATAGGGAGCAATGATCATCACGATAAAATAACAGAAATCAGGGCTTGCACTCGTTTTTCCCGAGTGCCGTTCGAGAGTGGAACGGTAGAGAGGCAGCTTGAAGGTGGTTCATTGAACCCTCTGCCAGGTACTTTATTGTGAATAACAGAGTAACCACGTAGAGGTAGATGTAGATGGAGATGTAGACACACAATTTCTACAACACTCTTGGCATTCCTTAACCATTTCGTCATCTGAATGTGACTTTGATTCTTTCCTTTTCAAGTATCAGAGCTACTGCATAGCTCGCTTTCACATAGCATGATGACCCTGAATTCGTCCTTGTAAATACCTGCCGTTGAACAGGAAGTCTTCTTTTTAAGTCGTGTGCCTGGCGTTGTCGAAATTGTTTCTTGTTTCTATCAAACATAACTGCATATGTAGTCTCGTAATGCCGTTTGATGTTGTATTCGTTAGGAACCGAGAGAGATTAATTGCATATCAGACATATGGGTTTTGTTTTATGTTCCACGAAAAAAAAAAAATTGCTCACAGTCCACTTGTCGCGAAAAGTTCTCAACTCCGCTGTCGCTTTCCTCTTCTTAGGTTCTATATACTCACTAGCTGCCATATCAAGTTTACGCCATGAGGCCACACGGTAATTGGAGTTTGGTAATTTTTATATAAACAGGGTGGTCCATTGATAGTGACCGGGCCAAATATCTCACGAAAGAAGTATCAAACAGAAAAACTACAAAGAACGAAACTCGTCTACCTTGAAGGGGGAAACCAGATGGTGATATCGTTGTCCCGCTAGATGGCGCTGCCAAAGGTCAAACGGATATCAACTGCGTTTTTTAAATAGGAACCCCCATTCTTTATTATTCGTGGAGTACGTAAAGATATATGAATGTTTTAGTTGGACCACTTTTTTCGCTTCGTGACAGATGGCGCTGTAATAGTCACAAACGTATAAGTACGTGGTATCACGCAACATTCCGCCAGTGCGGACGGTATTTGCTTCGTGATACATTACCCGTGTTAAAATGGACCGTTTACCAATTGCGGAAAAGATCAATATCGTGGCTATTGTGATCAAAATGCCCAATGGGAGAGTGCTATGTATGTTGCTCGCTATCCTGGACATCATCCAAGTGTCCGGACCGTTCGCTGGATAGTTACGTCATTCATGGTAACAGGAAGTGTTCAGCCACATGTGAAACGTCAACCACGACCTGCAACAAATGATGATGGCCAAGTAGGTGTTTTAGCTGCTGTCGCGGCTAATCCACACATCAGTAGCACGCAAATTGCGCGAGAATCGGGAATCTCAACGTCGATGTTGAGAATCCTACAACAACATCGATTGAACCCGTACCAAATTTCTATGCACCAGGAATTGCATGGCGACGACTCTGAAAGTAGTGTACAGTTTTTCCACTGTGCACAAGAGGAATTACGGAACGATGACGGATTTTTTGCACGCGTTATATTTAGCGACGAAGCGTCATTCACCAACAGCGGTAGCGTAAACCGGCATTATATGCACTATTGGGAAATGGAAAATCCACGATGGCTGCGACAAGTGGAACATCAGGGACCTTGGCGGGTTAATGTATGGTGCGGCATTATGGGAGGAAGGATAACTGGTCCCATTTTATCGATGGCAATCTAAATGGTACAATGTATGCTGATTTCTTACGCAATCCTCTACCGATGTTACTAAAGATGTTTTACTGCATGACAGAATGGCGATGTACTTCCAGCTTGATGGATGTCCAGCACATACCTCGCGTGCGGTTGAAGTGGGACTGAACAGCATATTTCATGACAGGTGGATTGGTCTTCGAGGCACCATACCATGGCCCGCACATTCACCGGGTCTGACGTCCTCGGATTTCTTTCTGTGGGGAAATTTGAAGGATATTTGATATCGTGATCCACAGTCAACGCCTGACAACATGCGTCAGCGCATTGTCGATGCATGTGCGAACATTACGGAAGGCGAACTACTCGCTGTTGAGAGGAATGTCGTTACAAGTATTGCCAAATCCACTGAGGTTGACGGACATCATATTGAGCATTTATTGCATTAACGTGGTATTTACAGGTATTCACGCTGAACAGCATGCGTTCTCAGAAATGCTAAGTTAACAAATGTACATGTATCGCATTGGAACAACCGAAATAAAATGTTCAAACGTACTTACGTTCTGTATTTTAATTTAAAAAAGTACCTGTTACCAACTGTTCGTCTAAAATTGTGAGCCATATGTTTGTGACTATTACAGAACCATCTATCACAAAGCGAAAAAGTGGTCGAACTACAACATTAATATTTCTTTACCTACTACACGAATATGAATAAAAATGGGGGTTCCTATTTAAAACAAAAAAAAAAAAAACGCTGTTGATATCCGTTGACCAATGGCAGCGCCATCTATCGGGCCACCCATAGCGCCATCTGGTTTCCCCCTCAAGCTAGACAAGTTTCGTTCTTTCTAGTTTTTTCCATTTGACGCTTATTTCGTGAGATATTTGGCCCGGTCACGATCAATGGACCAAAGTCAGATATCAGTGGCCTAATGTAGTTTGATGTAACTCTCGAAAATTCCGTACGAAATCATTTTTGAAGTTCCCCGAAGTTGTTTAACACAGTAAAGCAAGTTGACTGTTTTGATGGGCTGTGTGGCTCTGTGATAGGATGCCCGACTGCCACATGGGAGGCCCTCGGTTCCCAGCTGTGGTAAATTTATAAACATACCTTCACGATCCATAGGCATTTCCGTAAAGTATAGGGTACATGAAGACGGAAAAAGTAATTTTTTATGTTTTGATTTTTGTATATATAAAGGATCTGTGATGATTGCTTTACATCTGCAATAATAACTGGGTTTCTGTGTGTGGTAAGTAATTAAAAATAAGAAGACGAGCAATTTTCATAAAAATGAAAATTAAACTTGTGCTAATGAGCATATTTTTGTATGTAGTAGGTATTAGAACAGAGCGAAAAAAAAAACTGAGAGACTAATGACCGGGTCTAGATTCGAACCAGCATTCCAACCATTACGTATCTGGCGCTGCCTTTTTTGTCCAATGTTTGTGTATTTCACGCTTCACGGAAACTTGCAGAGCACGGGATTCTGTTTAAAAATATGCACCTATGTTTCAAAACAGAACTCATCATCACAGCGGAGCTAAACTGCCCATCGAGTTATCGGTCTTTCATTTAAATATTATAGGCGCTAGGAAAACTTTATACTCTGTTCACTCGAGAATTTTTGGGGGTACTATTAAAGCGCTTTAGGAAACCGATATTTTAGTTTTGAACGTAATGTATGATAAATATAAAAAACTACTTATGCTTCACTTAACCTAGCAGCGTTATTTTAAAATTTCGACCCCCCATGTAAACATCTATCGTTATGATTGTTTCTTAAATCTATTATACATTTCAAGTTGGTAACGTCATTAATTGTTGTAAAACAGAGAGAAAGAAAGGTGACTGAAGTTTCACGAGAAGTGACCTTCCTGCCTTTCTAATGAGGAATCCTTAACGTCATCAGTAAAAGCACATTGTTACAATTAAGTATTATTTAATTTTTTACTAATAAGATGAAAAGGATTGTCTGAGGCAGAACCCATTACAAATGTCGATTGGTGTACCTGCTGAGCATAAATGAAAACTTAAAATAAATGTAAGCGTACTAAAATTATTGACAAGCACACAGATTAATTCAAAAAAGATAAACGCTGGCTTTTCTTACCTGAAGCAATGATAGGTCTATCGTGCACCATGAATACATCTGAAGGTCCGTAGCTTTATGGCCGGCAGTGTTGTGAGTTTTCAGTAAAATTAAATATGGATTGACCTGGCTACGCCATATACTCCCCTCACCCGCACAGCGCAACATACGAAACCGGTTGCGAAATTCGTACTGCTGCTTCTCATTGTTGGTTGCATATTGGCGAGGCGAAATATATTTTCTTCAAGACGGCGCGCCATCTCATCAAAATAACTCCAACATAGTGAATTTTTTCAATACAGACGAAAATCCAACAATAGTTGAATCAATGAACTGAGATACTGGTATTGTAATTGGATATGATACGAAAGAAGCTTGATGAAGTGCTCTTTTGGGGTTTTTATGTGAAATAACATATCTCTTTGATACGAAACGCCTCCGTGAGCAAAATATTAGCGAACCATTAGAACCAAAATTCAACATTACTCCGTACGTGACAGAATGCCAATGGTGTTTAATAGATTTCACATCCTATGTCATAAGAGTTTCACCAACGTATTTAGATCGGAAAAAATATTGCTATTTCCGTAAAAGGCTCATCTGGTGCGAGGAGGACGTCGACCAGGAGGAAATACAGTTCTCCTGTAAACGAATAAATGTTGAGTTAGGTTCTACGCTTAGTCTTTAAGGAACGGTATTCAATTTTATTACTACAGCGGACGCAAAGTTTAATTAGTCACTTGGAAGAATAAAACTCATTAACAGAAAACTGAACTTTACAGATCACATGGAAGAATGGCGATTAGTGTTTGAATGTTGCTATTTTCATCGAACGTCTTTTTCTAGAGAGGAAGGAAGCTGTAAACGCACGAGGAAGCCCACAATTTACTCAATTAACAGAGAACGTTAAGCTAGGTTCCTGCTCACAAGGCAAAAAAGAGATGTTCAATTATAATTTGAAAGACGACAATTAATTTTTTGCCTCAACAAGACTCTGCGATGCATATACGCCATGTTAAATATTTCAGAAACATAAATAGTACTACGTACTCTTACTTGTAACAGTCATTTTTTGCGACAACCGGAAGGTTCAAGATGCTTGCAACCGACGATCAAATCTACATCCCACAAAGAACAACTGCTAATAATGTTTTACGAGATATATTTTGCAATGGCATATGTTTTCAAAAACCGAGTTCTGACAGGTGGCAAATCTAGCAATACCTGCAGAAAGCTCTTTCGATTGGACGAAGGAGGGCTGTAAGCGGAGGAGGAAGCCCACATATCTCTAAGTAGTGGAGAAATGTTAAGCTAGGTTCTATGCTCACAGTGCTAAAGAGAGATGTTCCATTTTACCTTGAAAGCCTATGACTAATGAAAGGTAGCATTTATTTTCTGCGGTGTAAATACGCTTTCTTAAGTATTTCTAAAACATAAACAGTACTACGTTCTTTTTCTTTTATCTGTCATTCATTGCCACAATTTTCGGAATCTTCGAGATGCTTTGAACCGACGATCAACTCTACATTCCACAAGGATCAAATGCGAATATTGTTGTACGAGATGAAATTTGCAATGGCATATGTTTTCAAAAAACGAGTTCTGATTGGTGGCAAATGTAGCTATTCCCGCAGAAGCCTCACTCGTTTGGAGGATGAAGGGCTGTAAGCGGAGGAGGAGGCCCACATTTCTCCAAGTACTGGAGAAATGTTAAGCTAGGTTCTATGTTCACACTGCTAAAGAGAGATGTTCCACTTTAATTTGAAAGCCGACGATTAATTATACGCCATAACAAGCTTCTGAGATGTAAATACGCATTCAGAAGTTTTTCTGAAACAGACATAGTGCTAAATCTTTTTTTTTTTTTTGTATCAGTCATTCATTGCCACAACTTTCGGAATCTTCAAAATGCTTGGAACCGACGATCAACTGTACATGTAACAAGGATCAAATGCGCATGTCGTTTTACGAGATGCAATTTGCAATGGTATATGTTTTTAGAAAAAGGATTTCTGATAGGTGGCAAATGTAGCATTTCCTGCAGAAGGCCCACTCGGTTGGAGGAAGGAGGTCTGTAAGCGGAGGAATAGGCCCACACTTCTCCAAGTAGTGGAGAAATGTTAAGCTAGATTTTATGTTCACAGGGCTAAAGAAAGTTGTACCATTTTAAATTGAAAGCCGACAATCAATCATACGCCTCATCAGACTATGCGATGTAAAAACGCATTCTTAAATTTTTCTAAAACAGAAATAGTGCTGCGTTCTTTTTCTTGTATCAGTCATTCACTGCCACAACATTCGGAATCTTGAAGATGCTTGGAACCGACGATCAACTCTACATCTAACAAGGATCAAATGCGATTGTCGATTTACGAGATGCAATTTGCAATGGCATATGTTTTTAAAAAAAGGATTTCTGTAAGATGGTAAATGTAGAATTTCCTGCACAAGGCTCAATCGGTTGGAGGCAGGAGGGCTGTAAGTGGAGGAGCAAGCCCACATTTCTCCAAGTAGTGGAGAAATGTTAAGCTAGGTTCTGTGTTCACAGGGCTAAAGAGAGATGTTCCACTTTAATTTGAAAGCCGACGATTAGTTAAATTTCCTCACAAAGCCTCTGCGATGTAAATACGCAGTCTTAAGTTTTTCTGAATCAGGGATAGTACTACGTTCTTTTTCTTGTATCAGTCATTCATTGCCAAACCTTTTGGAATCTTCAAGATGCTTGGAACCGAGAATCACCTCTACTTCTAACAAGGATCAAATGCGAATGATGTTTATGAGATACATTTTGCAATGGCATATGGTTTTAAAAAAAGGATTTCTGGTGAATGGCAAATGTAGCAATTCCTGAAGAAAGCTCACTGGGGAGGAGGAAGGAGGGCTGTAAGCGGAGGAGGAGGCCCACATTTCCTCAAGTAGTCGAGAAATGTTAAGCTAGGTTCCATGATCACAGGGTTAAAGAGAGATATTCCATTTTAACTTGAAAGCCGATGATCAATTATACGCCTCATCAAGCCTGTGCGATGTAAATACGCATTCTTAAATTTTTCTGAAACAGAGATAGTACTAGGTTCTTTTTATTGAATCAGTCATTCATTGCCACAGCTTTTGGAATCTTCAAGATGCTTGGAACCGACGATCAACTCTACATCTAACAAGGATCATATGCGAATGTTGATTTACGAGATACAATTTGCATTGGCATATACACTCCTGGAAATTGAAATAAGAACACCGTGAATTCATTGTCCCAGGGAGGGGAAACTTTATTGAAACATTCCTTTGGTCAGATAAATCCCATGATCACACTGACAGAACCACAGGCACATAGACACAGGCAACAGAGCATGCACAATGTCGGCACTAGTACAGTGTATATCCACCTTTCGCAGCAATGCGGGCTGCTATTCTCCCATGGAGACGATTGTAGAGATGCTGGATGTAGTTCTGTGGAACGGCTTGCCATGCCATTTCCACCTGGCGCCTCAATTGGACCAGCGTTCGTGCTGGACGTGCAGACCGCGTGAGACGACGCTTCATCCAGTCCCAAACATGCTCAATGGGGGACAGATCCGGAGATCTTGCTGGCCAGGGTAGTTGACTTACACCCTCTAGAGCATGTTTGTGTGGCACGGAATACATGCGGACGTGCATTGTCCTGTTGGAACAGCAAGTTCCCTTGCAGGTCTAGGAATGGTAGAACGATGGGTTCGATGACGGTTTAGATGTACCGTGCACTATTCAGTGTCCCCTCGACGATCACCAGAGGTGTACGGCCAGTGTAGGAGATCGCTCGTCACACCATGATGCCGGGTGTTGGCCCTGTGTGCCTCGGTCGTATGCAGTACTCATTTTGGTGCTCACCTGCACGGTGCCAAACACGCATACGACCATCATTGGCACCAAGGCAGAAGCGACTCTCATCGCTGAAGACGACACGTCTCCATTCGTCCCTCCATTCACGCCTGTCGCGACACCACTGGAGGTGGGCTGCACGATGTTGGGGCGTGAGCGGAAGACGGCCTAACGGTGTGCGGGACCGTAGCCCAGCTTCATGGAGACGGTTGCGAATTGTCCTCGCCGATACCCCAGGAGCAACAGTGTCCCTAAATTGCTGGGAAGTGGCGGTGCGGTCCCCTCCGGCACTGCGTAGGATCCTACGGTCTTGCCGTGCATCCGTGCGTCGCTGCGGTCCGGTCACAGGTCGACGGGCACGTGCACCTTCCGCCGACCACTGGCGACAACATCGATGTACTGTGGAGACCTTACGCCCCACGTGTAGAGCAATTCGGCGGTACGTCCACCCGGCCTCCCGCATGACCACTATACGCCCTCGCTCAAAGTCCGTCATCTGCACATACGGTTCACGTCCACGCTGTCGCGGCTTGCTACCAGTGTTAAAGACTGCGATGGAGCTCCGTATGCCACGGCAAACTGGCTGCCACTGACGGCGGCGGTGCACAAATGCTGCGCAGCTAGCGCGCTTCGACGGCTAACACCGCGGTTCCTGGTTGTGTCCGCTGTGCCGTGCGTGTGATCATTGCTTGTACAGCCCTCTGGCAGTGTCCGGAGCAAGTATGGTGGGTCTGACACACCGGTGTCAATGTGTTCTTTTTTCCATTTCCAGGAGTGTATTTTTATAAAAAGGATTTGTGATAGGTGGCAAATGTAGCAATTCCTGCAGAAGGACACTCGGTTGGAGGGAGGAGGGCTGTAAGCGGAGGAGGAGGCCCACATTTCTCCAAGTAGTGGAGAAATGTTAAGCTAGGTTCTATGTTCACACTGCTAAAGAGGGACGTTCCACTGTAATTTCAAAGCCGACGATCAATTATACGCCTATTCAAGCCTCTGGAATGTAAATACGCATTCTTAAATTTTTCTGAAACAGAGATATTGTTACGTCCTTTTTCTTGTATCAGTCATTCATTGCCACAACTTTCGGATCTTCAAGATACATGAAAACGACGAGCAACTCTACATCTAACAAGGATAAAATACGAATGTTGTTTTACGAGATACAATTAGCAATGGCATATGTTTTTAAAAGAAGGATTTCTGACAGGTCGCAAATGTAGCAATTCCTGCAGAGGGCTCACTCGTTTGGAGGAAGGAGGGCTGTAAGCGGAGGAGGAGGCCCACATTTCTCCAAGTAGTGGAGAAATGTTAAGCTAGGTTCTATGTTCACACTGCTAAAGAGGGACGTTCCACTGTAATTTCAAAGCCGACCATCAATTATACGCCTATTCAAGCCTCTGGAATGTAAATAAGCATTCTTAAATTTTTCTGAAACAGAGATAGTGACACGTTCTTTTTCTTGTATCAGTCATTCATTGCCACAACTTTCGGATCTTCAAGATACATGAAAACGACGAGCAACTCTACAGCTAACAAGGATAAAAAACAATTGTTGTTTTACGAGATACAATTAGCAATGGCATATGTTTTTAAAAGAAGGATTTCTGACAGGTCGCAAATGTAGCAATTCCTGCAGAGGGCTCACTCGTTTGGAGGAAGGAGGGCTGTAAGCGGAGGAGGAGGCCCACATTACTCCAAGTAGTGGAGAAATGTGAAGCTAGGTTCTATGTTCACACTGCTAAAGAGAGATGTTCCACTTTAATTTGAAAGCCGACGATAAATTATACGCCTAATCAAGCCTCTGAGATGTAAATACGCATTCTTAAATTTTTCTGAAACAGAGATACTGTTACGTTCTTTTTCTTGTATCAGTCATTCACTGCCACAACTTTCGAAATCTTCATGAAGCTTGGAACCTACGATCAACAATACATCTAATGAAGATGAAATACGAATGTTGTTTTACGAGATACATTTTGCAATGGCATGTGTTTTTAAAAAAAGTATTTCTGATAGGTGGCAAATGTAGCAATTCTTGCAGAAGGCTCACCCGGTTGGAGGAAGGAGGGCTGTAAGCGGAGGAGGAGGCCCACATTACTCCAAGTAGTGGAGAAATGTGAAGCTAGGTTCTATGTTCACACTGCTAAAGAGAGATGTTCCACTTTAATTTGAAAGCCGACGATCAATTATACGCCTAATCAAGCCGCTGGGATGTAAAAACGCATTCATAAATTTTTCTGAAACAGAGATAGTGTTACATTCTTTTTCTAGTATCAGTCATTCATTGGCACAAGTTTCGGAATCTTCAAAATACATGGAAACGACTAGGCACTCTACATCTAACAAGGAGAAAATACGTATGTTGTTTTACGAGATACAATTAGCAATGGCATGTGTTTTTAAAAAAATGATTTGTGATATGTGGCAAATGTAGCAATTCTTGCAGAAGGCTCACCCGGTTGGAGGAAGGAGGGCTGTAAGTGGAGGAGGAAGCCCACATTTCTCCAAGTAGTGGAGAAATGTTAAGCTAGGTTTTATGTTCACAGGGCTGAGAGGGATGTTCCACTTTAATTTGAAAGCCAACAATCATTTATACGCCTAATCAAGCCTCTGGGATGTATATACGCAGTCTTAAAGTTTTCTGAAACAGAGATAGTGTTATGTTCTTTTTCTTGTATCAGTCATTCATTGCCATAACTTTCGGAATCTTCAAGAAGCTTGGAACCGACGACCAATAATACATCTAACGAAGATCAAATACGAATGTTGTTTTACGAGATATATTTTGCAATGGCATGTGTTTTTAAAAAAATGATTTGTGATATGTGGCAAATGTAGCAATTCCTGCAGAAGGCTCACTCGGTTGGAGGAAGGAGGGCTGTAAGCGGAGGAGGAGGCCCACATTTCTCCAAGTAGTGGAGAAATGTTAAGCTAGGTTCTATGTTCACAGGGCTAAGAGAGATGTCCCACTTTAATTTGAAAGCCGACGATCAATTATACGCCTAATCTAGCCTCTGGGATGTATATACGCAGTCTTAAAGTTTTCTGAAACAGAGATAGTGTTATGTTCCTTTTCTTGTATCAGTCATTCTTTGCCATAACTTTCGGAATCTTCAAGAAGCTTGGAACCGACGACCAATAATACATCTAACGAAGATCAAATACGAATGTTGTTTTACGAGATACATTTTGCAATGGCATGTGTATTTAAAAAAAGGATTTGTGATATGTAGAAAATGTAGCAATTCCTGCAGAAGGCTCACTCGGTTGGAGGAAGGAGGGCTGTAAGTGGAGGAGGAGGCCCACATTTCTCCAAGTAGTGGAGAAATGTTAAGCTAGGTTTTATGTTCACAGGGCTGAGAGGGATGTTCCACTTTAATTTGAAAGCCGACAATCATTTATACGCCTAATCAAGCCTCTGGGATGTATATACGCAGTCTTAAAGTTTTCTGAAACAGAGATAGTGTTACGTTCTTTTTCTTGTATCAGTCATTCATTGCCATAACTTTCGGAATCTTCAAGAAGCTTGGAACCGACGACCAATAATACATCTAACGAAGATCAAATACGAATGTTGTTTTACGAGATACATTTTGCAATGGCATGTGTTTTTAAAAAAAGGATTTGTGATAGGTAGCAAATGTAGCAATTCCTGCAGAAGGCTCACTCGGTTGGAAGAAGGAGGGCTGTAAGTGGAGGAGGAGGCCCACATTTCTCCAAGTAGTGGAGAAATGTTAAGCTAGGTTTTATGTTCACAGGGCTGAGAGGGATGTTCCACTTTAATTTGAAAGCCGACGATCATTTATACGCCTAATCAAGCCTCTGGGATGTATATACGCAGTCTTAAAGTTTTCTGAAACAGAGATAGTGTTGCGTTCTTTTTTTGTATCAGTCATTCATTGCCATAACTTTCGGAATCTTCAAGAAGCTTGGAACCGACGACCAATAATACATCTAACGAAGATCAAATACGAATGTTGTTTTACGAGATACATTTTGCAATGGCATGTGTTTTTAAAAAAAGGATTTGTGATATGTATCAAATGTAGCAATTCCTGCAGAAGGCTCACCCGGTTGAAGGAAGGAGGGCTGTAAGCGGAGGAGGAGGCCTACATTTCTCCAAGTAGTGGAGAAATGTTAAGCTAGGTTCTATGTTCACAGGGCTAAGAGAGATGTCCCACTTTAATTTGAAAGCCGACGATCAATTATACGCCTAATCTAGCCTCTGGGATGTATATACGCAGTCTTAAAGTTTTCTGAAACAGAGATAGTGTTACGTTCTTTTTCTTGTATCAGTCATTCATTGCCATAACTTTCGGAATCTTCAAGAAGCTTGGAACCGACGACCAATAATACATCTAACGAAGATCAAATACGAATGTTGTTTTACGAGATATATTTTGCAATGGCATGTGTTTTTAAAAAAATGATTTGTGATATGTGGCAAATGTAGCAATTCCTGCAGAAGGCTCACTCGGTTGGAGGAAGGAGGGCTGTAAGCGGAGGAGGAGGCCCACATTTCTCCAAGTAGTGGAGAAATGTTAAGCTAGGTTCTATGTTCACAGGGCTGAGAGGGATGTTCCACTTTAATTTGAAAGCCGACGATCATTTATACGCCAATCAAGCCTCTGGGATGTATATACGCAGTCTTAAAGTTTTCTGAAACAGAGATAGTGTTACGTTCTTTTTCTTGTATCAGTCATTCATTGCCATAACTTTCGGAATCTTCAAGAAGCTTGGAACCGACGACCAATAATACATCTAACGAAGATCAAATACGAATGTTGTTTTACGAGATACATTTTGCAATGGCATGTGTTTTTAAAAATAGGATTTGTGATAGGTAGCAAATGTAGCAATTCCTGCAGAAGGCTCACTCGGTTGGAGGAAGGAGGGCTGTAAGCGGAGGAGGAGGCCCACATTTCACCAAGTAGTGGAGAAATGTTAAGCTAGGTTCTATGTTCACAGGGCTAAGAGAGATGTCCCACTTTAATTTGAAAGCCGACGATCATTTATACGCCTAATCAAGCCTCTGGGATGTATATACGCAGTCTTAAAGTTTTCTGAAACAGAGATAGTGTTACGTTCTTTTTCTTGTATCAGTCATTCATTGCCATAACTTTCGGAATCTTCAAGAAGCTTGGAACCGACGACCAATAATACATCTAACGAAGATCAAATACGAATGTTGTTTTACGAGATACATTTTGCAATGGCATGTGTTTTTAAAAAAAGGATTTGTGATAGGTAGCAAATGTAGCAATTCCTGCAGAAGGCTCACTCGGTTGGAGGAAGGAGGGCTGTAAGTGGAGGAGGAGGCCCACATTTCTCCAAGTAGTAGAGAAATGTGTAGCTAGGTTCTATGTTCACACTGCTAAAGAGAGATGTTCCACTTTAATTTGAAAGCCGACGATCAATTATACGCCTAATCAAGCCGCTGGGATGTAAATACGCATTCTTAACTTTTTCTGAAACAGAGATAGTGTTACATTCTTTTTCTAGTATCAGTCATTCATTGGCACAACTTTCGGAATCTTTAAAATACATGGAAACGACTAGGCACTCTACATGTAACAAGGAGAAAATACGTATGTTGTTTTACGAGATACAATTAGCAATGGCATGTGTTTTTAAAAAAAGGATTTCTGATAGGTGGCAAATGTAGCAATTCCTGCAGAAGGCTCACCCGGTTGGAGGAAGGAGGGCTGTAAGCGGAGGAGGAGGCCCACATTTCTCCAAGTAGTGGAGAAATGTTAAGCTAGGTTCTATGTTCACAGGGCTGAGAGGGATGTTCCACTTTAATTTGAAAGCCGACGATCATTTATACGCCTAATCAAGCCTCTGGGATGTATATACGCAGTCTTAAAGTTTTCTGAAACAGAGATAGTGTTACGTTCTTTTTCTTGTATCAGTCATTCATTGCCATAACTTTCGGAATCTTCAAGAAGCTTGGAACCGACGACCAATAATACATCTAACGAAGATCAAATAAGAATGTTGTTTTACGAGATACATTTTGCAATGGCATGTGTTTTTAAAAAAAGGATTTCTGATAGGTGGCAAATGTAGCAATTCCTGCAGAAGGCTCACCCGGTTGGAGGAAGGAGGGCTGTAAGTGGAGGAGGAGGCCCACATTTCTCCAAGTAGTGGAGAAATGTTAAGCTAGGTTCTATGTTCACAGGGCTGAGAGGGATGTTCCACTTTAATTTGAAAGCCGACGATCATTTATACGCCTAATCAAGCCTCTGGGATGTATATACGCAGTCTTAAAGTTTTCTGAAGCAGAGATAGTGTTGCGTTCTTTTTTTGTATCAGTCATTCATTGCCATAACTTTCGGAATCTTCAAGAAGCTTGGAACCGACGTCCAATAATACATCTAACGAAGATCAAATAAGAATGTTGTTTTACGAGATACATTTTGCAATGGCATGTGTTTTTAAAAAAAGGATTTCTGATAGGTGGCAAATGTAGCAATTCCTGCAGAAGGCTCACCCGGTTGGAGGAAGGAGGGCTGTAAGTGGAGGAGGAGGCCCACATTTCTCCAAGTAGTGGAGAAATGTTAAGCTAGGTTCTATGTTCACAGGGCTGAGAGGGATGTTCCACTTTAATTTGAGAGCCGACAATCATTTATACGCCTAATCAAGCCTCTGGGATGTAAATACGAGATACATTTTGCAATGGCATGTGTTTTTCGAAAAAGGATTTGTGATAGGTAGCAAATGTAGCAATTCCTGCAGAAGGCTCACCCGGTTGGAGGAAGGAGGGTTGTAAGCGGAGGAGGAGGCCTACATTTCTCCAAGTAGTGGAGAAATGTTAAGCTAGGTTCTATGTTCACAGGGCTAAGAGAGATGTCCCACTTTAATTTGAAAGCCGACGATCATTTATACGCCTAATCAAGCCTCTGGGATGTATATACGCAGTCTTAAAGTTTTCTGAAACAGAGATAGTGTTACGTTCTTTTTCTTGTATCAGTCATTCATTGCCATAACTTTCGGAATCTTCAAGAAGCTTGGAACCGACGACCAATAATACATCTAACGAAGATCAAATAAGAATGTTGTTTTACGAGATACATTTTGCAATGGCATGTGTTTTTAAAAAAAGGATTTGTGATAGGTAGCAAACGTAGCAATTCCTGCAGAAGGCTCACTCGGTTGGAAGAAGGAGGGTTGTAAGCGGAGGAGGAGGCCTACATTTCTCCAAGTAGTGGAGAAATGTTAAGCTAGGTTCTATGTTCACAGGGCTGAGAGGGATGTTCCACTTTAATTTGAAAGCCGACGATCATTTATACGCCTAATCAAGCCTCTGGGATGTATATACGCAGTCTTAAAGTTTTCTGAAACAGAGATAGTGTTACGTTCTTTTTCTTGTATCAGTCATTCATTGCCATAACTTTCGGAATCTTCAAGAAGCTTGGAACCGACGACCAATAATGCATCTAACGAAGATCAAATACGAATGTTGTTTTACGAGATACATTTTGCAATGGCATGTGTTTTTAAAAAAAGGATTTGTGATAGGTAGCAAATGTAGCAATTCCTGCAGAAGGCTCACTCGGTTGGAGGAAGGAGGGCTGTAAGTGGAGGAGGAGGCCCACATTTCTCCAAGTAGTAGAGAAATGTGTAGCTAGGTTCTATGTTCACACTGCTAAAGAGAGATGTTCCACTTTAATTTGAAAGCCGACGATCAATTATACGCCTAATCAAGCCGCTGGGATGTAAATACGCATTCTTAACTTTTTCTGAAACAGAGATAGTGTTACATTCTTTTTCTAGTATCAGTCATTCATTGGCACAACTTTCGGAATCTTTAAAATACATGGAAACGACTAGGCACTCTACATGTAACAAGGAGAAAATACGTATGTTGTTTTACGAGATACAATTAGCAATGGCATGTGTTTTTAAAAAAAGGATTTCTGATAGGTGGCAAATGTAGCAATTCCTGCAGAAGGCTCACCCGGTTGGAGGAAGGAGGGCTGTAAGTGGAGGAGGAGGCCCACATTTCTCCAAGTAGTGGAGAAATGTTAAGCTAGGTTCTATGTTCACAGGGCTGAGAGGGATGTTCCACTTTAATTTGAAAGCCGACGATCATTTATACGCCTAATCAAGCCTCTGGGATGTATATACGCAGTCTTAAAGTTTTCTGAAGCAGAGATAGTGTTGCGTTCTTTTTTTGTATCAGTCATTCATTGCCATAACTTTCGGAATCTTCAAGAAGCTTGGAACCGACGACCAATAATACATCTAACGAAGATCAAATACGAATGTTGTTTTACGAGATACATTTTGCAATGGCATGTGTTTTTAAAAAAAGGATTTGTGATAGGTAGCAAATGTAGCAATTCCTGCAGAAGGCTCACCCGGTTGAAGGAAGGACGGCTGTAAGCGGAGGAGGAGGCCCACATTTCTCCAAGTAGTGGAGAAATGTTAAGCTAGGTTCTATGTTCACAGGGCTAAGAGAGATGTCCCACTTTAATTTGAAAGCCGACGATCAATTATACGCCTAATCAAGCCTCTGGGATGTATATACGCAGTCTTAAAGTTTTCTGAAACAGAGATAGTGTTACGTTCCTTTTCTTGTATCAGTCATTCATTGCCATAACTTTCGGAATCTTCAAGAAGCTTGGAACCGACGACCAATAATACATCTAACGAAGATCAAATACGAATGTTGTTTTACGAGATATATTTTGCAATGGCATGTGTTTTTAAAAAAATGATTTGTGATATGTGGCAAATGTAGCAATTCCGGCAGAAGGCTCACTCGGTTGGAGGAAGGAGGGCTGTAAGCGGAGGAGGAGGCCCACATTTCTCCAAGTAGTGGAGAAATGTTAAGCTAGGTTCTATGTTCACAGGGCTGAGAGGGATGTTCCACTTTAATTTGAAAGCCGACGATCATTTATACGCCTAATCAAGCCTCTGGCATGTATATACGCAGTCTTAAAGTTTTCTGAAACAGAGATAGTGTTACGTTCTTTTTCTTGTATCAGTCATTCATTGCCATAACTTTCGGAATCTTCAAGAAGCTTGGAACCGACGACCAATAATACATCTAACGAAGATCAAATACGAATGTTGTTTTACGAGATACATTTTGCAATGGCATGTGTTTTTAAAAAAAGGATTTGTGATAGGTAGCAAATGTAGCAATTCCTGCAGAAGGCTCACTCGGTTGGAGGAAGGAGGGCTGTAAGTGGAGGAGGAGGCCCACATTTCTCCAAGTAGTGGAGAAATGTTAAGCTAGGTTCTATGTTCACAGGGCTGAGAGGGATGTTCCACTTTAATTTGAAAGCCGACGATCATTTATACGCCTAATCAAGCCTCTGGGATGTATATACGCAGTCTTAAAGTTTTCTGAAACAGAGATAGTGTTACATTCTTTTTCTTGTATCAGTCATTCATTGCCATAACTTTCGGAATCTTCAAGAAGCTTGGAACCGACGACCAATAATACATCTAACGAAGATCAAATACGAATGTTGTTTTACGAGATACATTTTGCAATTGCATGTGTTTTTAAAAAAAAGTATTTGTCATAGGTAGCAAATGTAGCAATTCCTGCAGAAGGCTCACTCGGTTGGAGGAAGGAGGGCTGTAAGTGGAGGAGGAGGCCCACATTTCTCCAAGTAGTGGAGAAATGTGAAGCTAGGTTCTATGTTCACAGGGCTGAGAGGGATGTTCCACTTTAATTTGAAAGCCGACGATCATTTATACGCCTAATCAAGCCTCTGGGATGTATATACGCAGTCTTAAAGTTTTCTGAAACAGAGATAGTGTTACGTTCTTTTTCTTGTATCAGTCATTCATTGCCATAACTTTCGGAAACTTCAAGAAGCTTGGAAC
This sequence comes from Schistocerca gregaria, assembly GCF_023897955.1. Classification (NCBI taxonomy): domain Eukaryota; kingdom Metazoa; phylum Arthropoda; class Insecta; order Orthoptera; family Acrididae; genus Schistocerca; species Schistocerca gregaria. The sequence goes on from NC_064920.1 coordinate 112,607,520, forward strand.
CGACGACCAATAATACATCTAACGAAGATCAAATACGAATGTTGTTTTACGAGATACATTTTGCAATGGCATGTGTTTTTAAAAATAGGATTTGTGATAGGTAGCAAATGTAGCAATTCCTGCAGAAGGCTCACTCGGTTGGAGGAAGGAGGGCTGTAAGCGGAGGAGGAGGCACACATTTCTCCAAGTAGTGGAGAAATGTTAAGCTAGGTTCTATGTTCACAGGGCTAAGAGAGATGTCCCACTTTAATTTGAAAGCCGACGATCAATTATACGCCTAATCAAGCCTCTGGGATGTAAATACGCATTCTTAATATTTTCTGAAACAGAGATAGTGTTACGTTCTTTTTCTTGTATCAGTCATTAATTGCCACAACTTTCGGAATCTTCATGAAGCTTAGAACCTACGATCAACAATACATCTAATGAAGATCAAATACGAATGTTGTTTTACGAGATACATTTTGCAATGGCATGTGTTTTTAAAAAAAGGATTTCTGATAGGTGGCAAATGTAGCAATTCCTGCAGAAGGCTCACCCGGTTGGAGGAAGGAAGGTTGTAAGCGGAGGAGGAGGGCCACATTTCTCCAAGTAGTGGAGAAATGTTTAGCTAGGTTCTATGTTCACAGGGCTGAGAGGGATGTTCCACTTTAATTTGAAAGCCGACGATCATTTATACGCCTAATCGAGCCTCTGGAATGTATATACGCAGTCTTAAAGTTTTCTGAAACAGAGATAGTGTTACGTTCTTTTTCTTGTATCAGTCATTCATTGCCATAACTTTCGGAATCTTCAAGAAGCTTGGAACCGACGACCAATAATACATCTAACGAAGATCAAATACGAATGTTGTTTTAGGAGATACATTTTGCAATGGCATGTGTTTTTAAAAAAAGGATTTCTGATAGGTGGCAACTGTAGCAATTCCTGCAGAAGGCTGACTCGGTTGGAGGAAGGAGGGCTGTAAGCGGAGGAGGAGGCCCACATTTCTCCAAGTAGTGGAGAAATGTTAAGCTAGGTTCTATGTTCACACTGCTAAGAGAGATGTTCCACTTTAATTTGAAAGCCCCGGATCAATTATACGCCTAATGAAGCCTCTGGGATGTAATACGCATTCTTAACGTTTTGTGAAACAGAGATAGTGTTACGTTCTCTTTCTTGTATCAGTCATTCATTACCACATCTTTCGGAATCTTCAAGAAGCTTCGAACCTACGATCAACAATACATCTACGAACATCAAATACGAATGTCGTTTTACGAGATACATTTTGCAATGGCATGTTTTTTTAAAAAAAAGGATTTGTGATAGGTGGCAAATGTAGCAATTCCTGCAGAAGGTTCACTCGGATGGAGGAAGGAGGGCTGTAAGCGGAGGAGGAGGCCCACATTTCTCCAAGTAGTGGAGAAATGTTAAGCTAGGTTCTATGTTCACAGAGCTAAAGAGAGATATTCCACTTTAATTTGAAAGCCGAAGATCAATTATAATTCTCATCAATCCTCTGGAATCTAAATACGCATTCTTAAATTTTTCAGAAATGGAGATAGTGCTACGTTCTTTTTCTTGTATAAGTCATTCAATTCCACAACTTTCAGCATCTTCATGAAGCTTGGAACCTACGATCAACAATACATCTAACGATGATCAAATACGAATGTTGTTTTACGTGGTACATTTTGCAATGGCATGTGTTTTTAAAAAAACGATTTCTGAACGGTGGCAAATGTAGCAATTCCTGCAGAAGGCTCACTCGGAAGGAGGAAAGAGGGCTGTAAGCGGAGGAGGAGGCCCACATTTTTCCACGTAAAGGAGAAATGTTAAGCTAGGTTCTATGTTCACAGTGCTAAAGAGAGATGTTCCACTTTAATTAGAAAGCCGACGATCATTTATACGAATAATCAAGCCTCTGGGATGTAAATACGCATTCTTAAAGTTTCCTGAAACAGAGATAGTGTTACGTTCTTTTTCTTGTATCAGTCATTCATTGCCACAACTTTCGGAATCTACACGAAGCTTGGAACCGACGATCAACAATACATCTAACGAAGATCAAATACGAATGTTGTTTTACGAGATACATTTAGCAATGGCATGTGTTTTTAAAAAAAGGATTTCTGATAGGTGGCAAATGTGGCAATTCCTGCAGAAGGCTGACTCGGTTGGAGGAAGGAGGTCTGTAAGCGGAGGAGGAGGCCCAGATATCTCCAAGTAGTGGAGAAATGTTAAGCTAGGTTCTATGTTCACAGGGCTAAGAGAGATGTTCCACTTTAATTTGAAAGCCGACGATCAATTACACACCTAATCAAGCCTCTGGGATGTAAATATGCATTCTTAAATTTTTCTGAAACCGAGATTGTGTTACGTTTTTTTTCTTGTATCAGTCATTCATTGCGACAACTTTCGGAATCATCAAGAAGCTTGGAACCGACGATCAACAATATATCTAACGAAGATCAAATACGAATGTTGTTTTACGAGATACATTTTGCAATGGCATGTGTTTTTAAAAAAAGGATTTCTGATTGATGGCAAATGTAGCAATTCCTGCAGAAGGCTCACTTGGTTGGAGGACGGAGGGCTGTAAGAGGAGGAGGAGGCCCACATTTCTCCAAGTAGTTTAGAAATGTTAAGCTAGGTTCTGTGTTCACAGGGCTAAGAGAGATGTTCCACTTTAATTTGAAAGCCGGCGATCAATTATACGCCTAATCAAGCCTCTGGGTTGTAAATACGCATTCTTAAATTTTCCTGAAACAGAGATAGTGTTACGTTTTTTTTCTTGTATCAGTCATTCATTGCCACAACTTTTGGAATCTTCAAGAAGCTTGGAACCGACGATCAACAATACATCTAACGAAGATCAAATACGAATGTTGTTTTACGAGATACATTTAGCAATGGCATGTGTTTTTAAAAAAAGGATTTCTGATAGGTGGCAAATGTAGCAATTCCTGCAGAAGGCTGACTCGGTTGGAGGAAGGAGGGCTGTAAGCGGAGGAGGAGGCCCACATTTCTCCAAGTAGTGGAGAAATGTTAAGCTAGGTTCTATGTTCACAGGGCTAAGAGAGATGTTCCACTTTAATTTGAAAGCCGACGATCAATTACACACCTAATCAAGCCTATGGGATGTAAATACGCATTCTTAAATTTTTCTGAAACAGAGATTGTGTTACGTTTTTTTTCTTGTATCAGTCATTCATTAGCACAACTTTCGGAATCTTCAAATAGCTTGGAACCTACGATCAACAATACATCTAACGAAGATCAAATACGAATGTTGTTTAACGATACACATTTTGCAATGGCAAGAGTTTTTAAAAAAAGGATTTCTGATAGGTGGCAAATGTATCAATTCCTGCAGAAGGCTCACTCGGTTGGAGGAAGGAGGGCTGTAAGTAGAGGAGGAGGCCCACATTTTTCCAAGTAGTGGAGAAATGTTAAGCTAGGTTCTATGTTCACAGGGCTAAGAGAGATGTTCCACTTTAATTTGAAAGCCGCGGATCAATTATATGCCTAATCAAGCCTCTGGGATGTAAATAAGCATTCTTAAATGTTTCTGAAACAGAGATAGTGTTACGTTTTTTTTCTTGTATCAGTCATTCATTGCCGAAATTTTCGGAATCTTCAAGAAGCTTGGAACCGACGATCAACAATACATCTAACGAAGATCAAATACGAATGCTGTTTTACGAGATACATTTTGCAATGGCAAGTGTTTTTAAAAAAAGGATTTCTGATAGGTGGCAAATGTAGCAATTCCTGCAGAAGGCTCACTCGGTTGGAGGAAGGAGGTCTGTAGGTAGAGGAGGAGGCCCACATTTCTCCAAGTAGTGGAGAAATGTTAAGCTAGGTTCTATGTTCACAGGGCTAAGAGAGATGTTCAACTTTAATTTGAAAGCCGCGGATCAATTATATGCCTAATCAAGCCTCTGGGATGTAAATAAGCATTCTTAAATGTTTCTGAAACAGAGATAGTGTTACGTTTTTTTTCTTGTATCAGTCATTCATTGCCGAAATTTTCGGAATCTTCACGAAGCTTGGAACCGACGATCAACAATACATCTAACGAAGATCAAATACGAATGTTGTTTTACGAGATACATTTAGCAATGGCATGTGTTTTTAAAAAAAGCATTTCTGATAGGTGGCAAATGTGGCAATTCCTGCAGAAGGCTGACTCGGTTGGAGGAAGGAGGGCTGTAAGCGGAGGAGGAGGCCCACATTTCTGCAAGTAGTGGAGAAATGTTAAGCTAGGTTCTATGTTCACAGGGCTAAGAGAGATGTTCCACTTTAATTTGAAAGCCGACGATCAATTACACACCTAATCAAGCCTGTGGGATGTAAATACGCATTCTTAAATTTTTCTGAAACAGAGATTGTGTTACGTTTTTTTTCTTGTCTCAGTCATTCATTGCCACAACTTTCGGAATCTTCAAATAGCTTAGAACCTACGATCAACAATACATCTAACGAAGATCAAATACGAATGTTGTTTAACGATACATATTTTGCAATGGCAAGTGTTTTTAAAAAAAGGATTTCTGATAGGTTGCAAATGTATCAATTCCTGCAGAAGGCTCACTCTGTTGGTGGAAGGAGGGCTGTAAGTAGAGGAGGAGGCCCACATTTCTCCAAGTAGTGGAGAAATGTTAAGCTAGTTTCTATATTCACAGGGCTAAGAGAGATGTGCCACTTTAATTTGAAAGCCGCGGATCAATTATATGCCTAATCAAGCCTCTGGGATGTAAATAAGCATTCTTAAATGTTTCTGAAACAGAGATAGTGTTACGTTTTTTTTCTTGTATCAGTCATTCATTGCCGAAATTTTCGGAATCTTCAAGAAGCTTGGAACCGACGATCAACAATACATCTAACGAAGATCAAATACGAATGTTGTTTTACGAGATACATTTTGCAATGGCAAGTGTTTTTAAAAAAAGGATTTCTGATAGGTGGCAAATGTAGCAATTCCTGCAGAAGGCTCACTCGGTTGGAGGAAGGAGGGCTGTAAGTAGAGGAGGAGGCCCACATTTCTCCAAGTAGTGGAGAAATGTTAAGCTAGGTTCTATGTTCACAGGGCTAAAAGAGATGTTCCACTTTAATTTGAAAGCCGCGGATCAATTATATGCCTAATCAAGCCTCTGGGATGTAAATAAGCATTCTTAAATTTTCTGAAACAGAGATAGTGTTACGTTTTTTTTCTTGTATCAGTCATTCATTGCCGAAATTTTCGGAATCTTCACGAAGCTTGGAACCGACGATCAACAATACATCTAACGAAGATCAAATACGAATGTTGTTTTACGAGATACATTTAGCAATGGCATGTGTTTTTAAAAAAAGGATTTCTGATAGGTGGCAAATGTGGCAATTCCTGCAGAAGGCTGACTCGGTTGGAGGAAGGAGGGCTGTAAGCGGAGGAGGATGCCCACATTTCTCCAAGTAGTGGAGAAATGTTAAGCTAGGTTCTATGTTCACACTGCTAAAGAAAGATGTTCCCCTTTAATTTGAGGCCGACTATCATTTATACGCCTAACCACGCCTCTGGGATGTAAATACGCATTCTTAAAGTTTCCTGAAACAGAGATAGTGTTACGTTCTTTTTCTTATATCAGTCATTCATTGCCACAACTTTCGGAAACTTCATGATACATGAAAACGACGAGCAACTCTACAGGTAACAAGCATATAATACAAATGTTGTTTACGAGATACAATTAGCAATGGCATGTGTTTTTAAAAAAAGGATTTGTGATAGGTGGCAAATGTAGCAATTCCTGCAGAAGGCTCACTCGGAAGGAGGAAAGAGGGCTGTAAGCGGAGGAGGAGGCCCACATTTTTCCAAGTAGTGGAGAAATGTTAAGCTAGGTTCTATGTTCACACTGCTAAAGACAGATGTTCCACTTTAATTTGAAAGCCGACGATGAATTATACGCCTAATCAAGCCTCTGGGATGTAAATACGCATTCTTAAATTTTTTAAGACAGAGATAGTGTTACGTTCTTTTTCTTGCATCAGTCTTTCATTGCCATAACTTTAGGAATCTTCAAGAAGCTTGGAACCGACGATCAACAATACATCTCACAAGGATTAAATGCTAATGTTTTTTTACGAAATACATTTTGCAATGGCATATGTTTTAAAAAAGAGGATATCTGATTGATGGCAAATGTAGCAATTCCTGCAGAAGGCTTACTCGTTTGGAGGTAGGAGGGCCGTAAGCGGAGGAGGAGGCCCACATTTCTCCAAGTAGTGGAGATATGTTAAGCTATGTTCTATGTTCACAAGGCTAAGCGAGATGTTCCACTTTGTCTTGAAAACCGCCGATCAATTGTACGGCTAATGAAGCCTCTGGGATGTAGATACGCATTCTTAAATTTTTCTGAAACATAGATATCGTTATGTTTTTGTTATTGTATCAGTCATTCATTGCCACAACCTTCGGAATCTTCAAGATACATGAAAACGGCGAGCAACACTACATCTAACAAGGATAAAATACGGATGTTGTTTTACGAGATACAACTAGCAATGGCATATGTTTTTAAAAAAAGTATTTGTGATTGATGGCAAATGTAGCAATTCTTACAGAAGGCTCAATTGGTTGGAGGAAGCAGGGCTGTAAGCGGAGGAGGAGGCCCAGATTTCTCCAAGTAGTGGAGAAATGTTAAGCTAGGTTCTATGTTCACACTGCTAAAGAGAGATGTTCCACTTTAATTTGAAAGCCGACGATCAATTACAAACCTAATCAATCCTCTGGGATGTAAATACGCATTCTTTGATTTTTCTGAAACAGAGATAGTGCAACGTTCTTTTTCGTGTATCAGTCATTCATTGCCACAACTTTCGGAGTCTTCAAGATGCATGAATCGACGAGAAACTCTTTATCTAACAAGGACCAAATGCGAATGTTGGTTTTTGTGATACAATTTGCAATGGCATATGTTTTTTAAAAAAGGATTTCTGATTGATGGCAAATGTAGCAATTCCTGCAGAAGGCTCACTTGGTTGGAGGACGGAGGGCTGTAAGCGGAGGAGGAGGCCCACATTTCTCCAAGTAGTGGAGAAATGTTAAGCTAGGTTCTATGTTCACAGTGCTAAGAGAGATGTTCCACATTAATTTGAAAGCCGACGATCAATTATACGCCTAATCAAGCCTCTGAGATGTAAATACGCATTCTTAAATTTTTCTGAAATAGAGATAGTATTACGTTATTTTTCTTGTATCAGTAATTCATTGCCACAACTTTCGTAATATTCAAGAAGCTTCGAACCTACGATCAACAATACATCTAACGAAGATCAAATACGAATGTTGTTTTACGAGATACATTTTGCAATGGCATGTGTTTTTAAAATAGGGTTTGTGATAGGTGGCAAATTTAGCAATTCCTGCAGAAGGCTCACTCGGATGGAGGAAGGAAGGCTGTAAGTGGAGGAGGAGGCCCACATTTCTCCAAGTAGTGGAGAAATGTTAAGCTAGGTTCTATATTCACAGGGCTAAGAGAGATGATCCACTTTAATTTGGAAGCCTCGGATCATTTATATGCCTAATCAAGCCTCTGGGATGTAAATAAGCAATCTTAAATGTTTCTGAAACAGAGATAGTGTTACGTTCTTTTTCTTGTATCAGTCATCCATTGCCGAAATTTTTGGAATCTTCAAGAAGCTTGGAACCGACGATCAACAATATATCTAACGAAGTTCAAATACGAATGTTGTTTTACGAGATACATTTTGCAATGGCATGTGTTTTTAAAAAAAGGATTTCTGATTGATGGCAAATGTAGCAATTCCAGCAGAAGGGTCACTTGGTTGGAGGACGGAGGGCTGTAGCGGAGGAGGAGGCCCACATTTCTCCAAGTAGTTTAGAAATGTTAAGCTAGGTTCTATGTTCACAGGGCTAAGAGAGATGTTCCACTTTAATTTGAAAGCTGCGGATCAATTATACGTCTAATCAAGCCTCTGGGATGTAAATACGCATTCTTAAATTTTTCTGAAACAGAGATAGTATTACGTTATTTTTCTTGTATCAGTCATTCATTGCCACAACTTTCGGAATATTCAAGAAGCTTCGAACCTACGATCAACAATACATCTAACGAAGATCAAATACGAATGTTGTTTTACGAGATACATTTTGCAATGGCATGTGTTTTTAAAAAAAAGGATTTGTGATAGGTGGCAAATTTAGCAATTCCTGCAGAAGGCTCACTCGGATGGAGGAAGGAAGGCTGTAAGTGGAGGAGGAGGCCCACATTTCTCCAAGTAGTGGAGAAATGTTAAGCTAGGTTCTATGTTCACACTCCTAAAGAGAGATGTTCCACATTAATTTGAAAGCCGACGATCAATTACAAACCTGATCAAGCCTCTGGGATGTAAATACGCATTCTTAAATTTTTCTGAAACAGAGATTGTGTTACGTTTTTTTTCTTGTATAAGTCATTCATTGCCACAACTTTCGGAATCTTCAAGAAGCTTCTAACCGACGATCAACAATATATCTAACGAAGATCAAATACGAATGTTGTTTTACGAGATACATTTTGCAATGGCATGTGTTTTTAAAAAAAAAAGATTTCTGATTGATGGCAAATGTAGCAATTCCTGCAGAAGGCTCACTTGGTTGGAGGACGGAGGGCTGTAAGTGGAGGAGGAGGCCCACATTTCTCCAAGTAGTTTAGAAATGTTAAGCTAGGTTCTACGTTCACAGGGCTAAGAGAGATGTTCCACTTTAATTTGAAAGCCGGCGATCAATTATACGCCTAATCAAGCCTCTGGGATGTAAATACGCATTCTTAAATTTTTCTGAAACAGAGATAGTGTTACGTTTTTTTTCTTGTATCAGTCATTCTTTGCCACAACTTTCGGAATCTTCAAGAAGCTTGGAACCTACGATCAACAATACATATAACGAAGATCAAATACGAATGTTGTTTAACGATATACATTTTGCAATGGCAAGTGTTTTTAAAAAAAGAATTTCTGATAGGTGGCAAATGTATCAATTCCTGCAGAAGGCTCACTCGGTTGGAGGAAGGAGGGCTGTAAGCGGATGAGGAGGCCCACATTTCTCCAAGTCGTGGAGAAATGTTAAGCTAGGTTCTATGTTCACAGGGCTAAGAGAGATGTTCCACTTTAATTTTGAAGCTGCGGATCAATTATATGCCTAATCAAGCCTCTGGGATGTAAATAAGCATTCTTAATTGTATCTGAAACAGAGATAGTGTTACGTTCTTTTTCTTGTATCACTCATTCATTGCCGAAATTTTCGGAATCTTCAAGAAGCTTGGAACCGACGATCAACAATACATCTAACAAGGATCAAATGCGATTGTTGTTTTACGAGATACAATTGCAACGCTATATTTTTTTTAAAAAGGTTTTTCCAATAGCTGGCAAATGTAGCAATTCCTGCAGAGGGCTCACTCGGTTGGAGGAAGGAGGGCTGTAAGCGGAGGAGGAGGCCCACATTTCTCCAAGTAGTGGAGAAATGTTATGCTAGGTTCTATGTTCACACTGCTAAAGAGAGATGTTCCACTTTAATTTGAAAGCCGACGATCAATTACAAGCCTAATCAAGCCTCTGGGATGTAAATCCGCTTTCTTAAATTTTTCTGGAACAGAGATAGTGTTACGTTATTTTTCTTGTATCAGTCATTCATTGCCACAACTTTCGGAATATTCAAGAAGCTTGGAACCGACGAACAACAATACATCTAACAAGGATCAAATGCGATTGTTGTTTTACGAGATACATTTTGCAACGCTATATGTTTTTTAAAAAAGGTTTTCCAATAGCTGGCAAATGTAGCAATTCCTGCAGAGGGCTCACTCGGTTGGAGGAAGGAGGGCTGGAAACGGAGGAGGAGGCCCACATTTCTCCAAGTAGTGGAGAAATGTTAAGCTAGGTTCTATGTTCACACTGCTAAAGAGAGATGTTCCACTTTAATTTGAAAGCCGACGATCAATTACAAGCCTAATGGAGCCTCTGGGATGTATATCCGCTTTCTTAAATTTTTCTGAAACAGAGATAGTGTTACGTTCTTTTTCTTGTATCAGTCATTCATTGCCACAACTTTCGGAATCTTCAAGAAGCTTGGAACTACGATCAACAATACGTCTAACGAAGATAAAATACGAATGTTGTTTTACGAGATACATTTTGCAATGGCGTCTGTTTTAATGAAAAGGATTACTGACAGGTGGCAATTGTAGCAATTCCTGCAGAAGGTTCACTTGGTTGGAGGAAGGAGGGCAGTAAGCGGAGGAGAAGGTCCACATTTTTCCAACTAGTGGAGAAATGTTAAGCTAGGTTCGATGTTCACAGGACTAAGAGAGATGTTCCATTCAATTTGAAAGCCGTGGATCAATTATACGCCTAATCAAGCCTCTGGGATGTAAATAAGCATTCTTAAATGTTTCTGAAACAGAGCTAGTGTTATGTTGTTTCTCTTGTATCAGTCATTCATTGTCACAATTTTCGGAATCTTCAAGAAGCTTTGAACCGACGATCAACAATACATCTAACGAAGATCAAATACGAATGTTAATTTACGAGATACGTTTTGCAATGGCATATGTTTTTAAAAAAAGGATTTGTGATGGGTTGCAAATGTAGCAATTCCTGCAGGTGGCTCACTCGGATGGAGGAAGTAGTGCTGTAAGCGGAGGAGGAGGCCCACATTTCTCCAAGTAGTGGAGAAATGTTAAGCTAGGTTCTATATTCACAGGGCTAAGAGAGATGTTCCACTTTAATTTGAAAGCCGACGATCATTTATACGCCTTATCAAGCCTCTGTGATGTAAATACGCATTCTTAAAGTTTCCTGAAACACAGATAGTGTTACGTTCTTTTTCTTGTATCAGTCGTTCATTGCCACAACTTTCGGAATCTTCAAGAAGCTTGGAACCTACGATCAACAATACATCTAACGAAGATCAAATACGAATGTCGTTTTACGAGATACATTTTGCAATGGCATGTGTTTTTAAAAAAAGGATTTGTGATAGGTGGCAAATGTAGCAATTCCTGCAGGTGGCTCACTCGGATGGAGGAAGTAGTGCTGTAAGCGGAGGAGGAGGCCCACATTTCTCCAAGTAGTGGAGAAATGTTAAGCTAGGTTCTATATTCACAGGGCTAAGAGAGATGTTCCACTTTAATTTGAAAGCCGACGATCATTTATACGCCTAATCAAGCCTCTGGAATGTAAATGCGCATCCTTAAAGTTTCCTGAAACAGAGATAGTGTTACGTTCTTTTTCTTGTATCAGTCATTCATTGCCACAACTTTCGGAATCTTCAAGAAGCTTCGAACCTACGATGAACAATACACCTAACGAAAATCAAATACGACTGTCGTTTTACGAGATACATTTTGCAATGGCATGTGTTTTTAAAAAAAGGATTTGTGATAGGTGTCAAACGTAGCAATTCCTGCAGAAGGCTCACTCGGATGGAGGAAGGAGGGCAGTAAGCGGAGGAGGAGGCCCACATTTCTCCCAGTAGTGGAGAAATGTTAAGCTAGGTTCTATATTCACAGGGCTAAGAGAGATGTTCCACTTTAATTTGAAAGCCGACGATCATTTATACGCCTAATCAAGCCTCTGGGATGTAAATACGCATTCTTAATGTTTCCTGAAACAGAGATAGTGTTACGTTCTTTTTCTTGTATCAGTCATTCATTGCCACATCTTTCGGAATCTTCAAGAAGCTTCGAACCTACGATCAACAATACATCTAACGAAGATCAAATACGAATGTTGTTTTACGAGATACATTTTGCAATGGCATGTGTTTTTAAAAAAAGGATTTGTGATAGGTGGCAAATATAGCAATTCCTGCAGAAGGCTCACTCGGATGGAGGAAGGAGGGCTGTAAGCGGAGGAGGAGGCCCACATTTCTCCCAGTAGTGGAGAAATGTTAAGCTAGGTTCTATATTCACAGGGCTAAGAGAGATGTTCCACTTTAATTTGAAAGCCGACGATCATTTATACGCCTAATCAAGCCTCTGGGATGTAAATACGCATTCTTAAAGTTTCCTGAAACAGAGATAGTGTTACGTTCTTTTTCTTGTATCAGTCATTCATTGCCACATCTTTCGGAATCTTCAAGAAGCTTCGAACCTACGATCAACAATACATCTAACGAAGATCAAATACGAATGTCGTTTTACGAGATACATTTTGGAATGGCATGTGTTTTTAAAAAAAGGATTTGTGATAGGTGGCAAATATAGCAATTCCTGCAGAAGGCTCACTCGGATGGAGGAAGGAGGGCAGTAAGCGGAGGAGGAGGCCCACATTTCTCCCAGTAGTGGAGAAATGTTAAGCTAGGTTCTATATTCACAGGGCTAAGAGAGATGTTCCACTTTAATTTGAAAGCCGACGATCATTTATACGCCTAATCAAGCCTCTGGGATGTAAATACGCATTCTTAAAGTTTCCTGAAACAGAGATAGTGTTACGTTCTTTTTCTTGTATCAGTCATTCATTGCCACATCTTTCGGAATCTTCAAGAAGCTTCGAACCTACGATCAACAATACATCTAACGAAGATCAAATACGAATGTTGTTTTACGAGATACATTTTGCAATGGCATGTGTTTTTAAAAAAAGGATTTCTGATAGGTGTCAAACGTAGCAATTCCTGCAGAGAGCTCACTCGGATGGAGGAAGGAGGGCTGTAAGCGGAGGAGGAGGCCCACATTTCTCCAAGTTGTGGAGAAATGTTAAGCTAGGATCTATGTTCACAGAGCTAAGAGAGATGATCCACTTTAATTTGAAAGCCGACGATCATTTATATGGCTAATTAAGCCTCTGGGATGTAAATACGCGTTCTTAATGTTTTGTGAAACGGAGATAGTGTTATTTTCTTTTTCTTGTATCAGTCATTCATTGCCACAATTTTCGGAATCTTCAAGAAGCTTGGAACCAACGATCAACAATACATCTAACGAAGATCAAATACGAATGTTGTTTTACGAGATACATTTTGCAATGGCATGTGTTTTTAAAAAAAGGATTTGTGATATGTATCAAATGTAGGAATTCCTGCAGAAGGCTCACTCGGTTGGAGGAAGGAGAGCTATAAGCGGAGGGGTAGGCCCATATTTCTGCAAGAAGTGGAGAAATGTTAAGCTAGGTTCTATGTTCACAATGCTAAGAGACATGTTCCACTTTAATTTGAAAGAAGCAGATCAATTATAAGCCTAATCAAGCCTCTGGGATGTAAATACGCATTCTTAAAGTTTTGTGAAACAGAGATAGTGTTACGTTCTTTTTCTTGTATCAGTCATTCATTGCCACATCTTTCGGAATCTTCAAGAAGCTTCGAACCTACGATCAACAATACATCTAACGAAAATCAAATACGACTGTCGTTTTACGAGATACATTTTGCAATGGCATGTGTTTTTAAAAAAAGGATTTGTGATAGGTGGCAAATGTAGCAATTCCTGCAGAAGGCTCACTCGGATGGAGGAAGGAGGGCAGTAAGCGGAGGAGGAGGCCCACATTTTTCCAAGTAGTGGAGAAATGTTAAGCTAGGTTCTATGTTCACAGAGCTAAGAGAGATGATCCACTTTAATTTGAAAGCCGACGATCATTTATACGGCTAATTAAGCCTCTGGGATGTAAATACGCGTTCTTAATGTTTTGTGAAACGGAGATAGTGTTATTTTCTTTTTCTTGTATCAGTCATTCATTGCCACAATTTTCGGAATCTTCAAGAAGCTGGGAACCAACGATCAACAATACATCTAACGAAGATCAAATACGAATGTTGTTTTACGAGATACATTTTGCAATGGCATGTGTTTTTAAAAAAAGGATTTGTGATATGTATCAAATGTAGGAATTCCTGCAGAAGGCTCACTCGGTTGGAGGAAGGAGAGCTGTAAGCGGAGGGGTAGGCCCATATTTCTGCAAGAAGTGGAGAAATGTTAAGCTAGGTTCTATGTTCACAATGCTAAGAGACATGTTCCACTTTAATTTGAAAGAAGCAGATCAATTATAAGCCTAATCAAGCCTCTGGGATGTAAATACGCATTCTTAAAGTTTTGTGAAACAGAGATAGTGTTACGTTCTTTTTCTTGTATCAGTCATTCATTGCCACATCTTTCGGAATCTTCAAGAAGCTTCGAACCTACGATCAACAATACATCTAACGAAAATCAAATACGACTGTCGTTTTACGAGATACATTTTGCAATGGCATGTGTTTTTAAAAAAAGGATTTGTGATAGGTGGCAAATGTAGCAATTCCTGCAGAAGGCTCACTCGGATGGAGGAAGGAGGGCAGTAAGCGGAGGAGGAGGCCCACATTTTTCCAAGTAGTGGAGAAATGTTAAGCTAGGTTCTATGTTCACAGAGCTAAGAGAGATGATCCACTTTAATTTGAAAGCCGACGATCATTTATACGGCTAATCAAGCCTCTGGGATGTAAATACGCGTTCTTAAAGTTTTGTGAAACGGAGATAGTGTTATGTTCTTTTTCTTGTATCAGTCATTCATTGCCACAATTTTCGGAATCTTCAAGAAGCTTGGAACCAACGATCAACAATACATCTAACGAAGATCAAATACGAATGTTGTTTTACGAGATACATTTTGCAATGGCATGTGTTTTTAAAAAAAGGATTTGTGATATGTATCAAATGTAGGAATTCCTGCAGAAGGCTCACTCGGTTGGAGGAAGGAGAGCTGTAAGCGGAGGGGTAGGCCCATATTTCTGCAAGAAGTGGAGAAATGTTAAGCTAGGTTCTATGTTCACAATGCTAAGAGACATGTTCCACTTTAATTTGAAAGAAGCAGATCAATTATAAGCCTAATCAAGCCTCTGGGATGTAAATACGCATTCTTAAAGTTTTGTGAAACAGAGATAGTGTTACGTTCTTTATCTTGTATCAGTCATTCATTGCACAACTTTCGGAATCTTCAAGAAGCTAGGAACATACAATCAACAATACATCTAACGAAGATCAAATAACGAATGTTGTTTTACGAGATACATTTTGCAATGGCATGAGTTTTAAAGAAAAGGATTTCTGATGGGAGGCAAATGTAGCAATTCCTGCAGAAGGCTCACTCGGTTGGAGGAAGGAGGGCTGCAAGCGGAGGAGGAGGCCCACATTTCTCCAAGTAGTGGAGAAATGTTAAGCTAGGTTCTATATTCACAGGGCTAAGAGAGATGTTCCACTTTAATTTGAAAGCCGACGATCATTTATACGCCTAATCAAGCCTCTGGGATGTAAATACGCATCCTTAAAGTTTCCTGAAACAGAGATAGTGTTACGTTCTTTTTCTTGTATCAGTCATTCATTGCCACATCTTTCGGAATTTTCAAGAAGCTTCGAACCTACGATCAACAATACATCTAACGGAAATCAAATACGACTGTCGTTTTACGAGATACATTTTGCAATGGCATGTGTTTTTAAAAAAAGGATTAGTGATAGGTGGCAAATGTACCAATTCCTGCGGAAGGCTCACTCGGATGGAGGAAGGAGTGCTGTAAGCGGAGGAGGAGGCCCACATTTCTCCCAGTAGTGGAGAAATGTTAAGCTAGGTTCTATATTCACAGGGCTAAGAGAGATGTTCCACTTTAATTTGAAAGCCGACGATCATTTATACGCCTAATCAAGCCTCTGGGATGTAAATACGCATTCTTAAAGTTTCCTGAAACAGAGATAGTGTTACGTTCTTTTTCTTGTATCAGTCATTCATTGCCACATCTTTCGGAATCTTCAAGAAGCTTCGAACCTACGATCAACAATACATCTAACGAAGATCAAATACGAATGTTGTTTTACGAGATACAATTTGCAATGGCATGTGTTTTTAAAAAAAGGATTTGTGATAGGTGGCAAACGTAGCATTTCCTGCAGAAGGCTCACTCGGATGGAGGAAGGAGGGCTGTAAGCGGAGGAGGAGGCCCACATTTCTCCAAGTAGTGGAGAAATGTTAAGCTAGTTTCTATATTCACAGGGCTAAGAGAGATGTTCCACTTTAATTTGAAAGCCGACGATCATTTATACACCTAATCAAGCCTCTGGGATGTAAATACGCATCCTTAAAGTTTCCTGAAACAGAGATAGTGTTACGTTCTTTTTCTTGTATCAGTCATCCATTGCCGAAATTTTTGGAATCTTCAAGAAGCTTGGAACCGACGATCAACAATATATCTAACGAAGTTCAAATACGAATGTTGTTTTACGAGATACATTTTGCAATGGCATGTGTTTTTAAAAAAAGGATTTCTGATTGATGGCAAATGTAGCAATTCCAGCAGAAGGGTCACTTGGTTGGAGGACGGAGGGCTGTAGCGGAGGAGGAGGCCCACATTTCTCCAAGTAGTTTAGAAATGTTAAGCTAGGTTCTATGTTCACAGGGCTAAGAGAGATGTTCCACTTTAATTTGAAAGCTGCGGATCAATTATACGTCTAATCAAGCCTCTGGGATGTAAATACGCATTCTTAAATTTTTCTGAAACAGAGATAGTATTACGTTATTTTTCTTGTATCAGTCATTCATTGCCACAACTTTCGGAATATTCAAGAAGCTTCGAACCTACGATCAACAATACATCTAACGAAGATCAAATACGAATGTTGTTTTACGAGATACATTTTGCAATGGCATGTGTTTTTAAAAAAAAGGATTTGTGATAGGTGGCAAATTTAGCAATTCCTGCAGAAGGCTCACTCGGATGGAGGAAGGAAGGCTGTAAGTGGAGGAGGAGGCCCACATTTCTCCAAGTAGTGGAGAAATGTTAAGCTAGGTTCTATGTTCACAGGGCTAAGAGAGATGTTCCACTTTAATTTGAAAGCTGCGTATCAATTATACGTCTAATCAAGCCTCTGGGATATAAATACGCGTTCTTAAAGTTTTCTGAAACAGAGATTGAGTTACGTTTTTTTTTCTTG
The DNA here is from genome assembly GCF_023897955.1 of Schistocerca gregaria. NCBI lineage: Eukaryota > Metazoa > Arthropoda > Insecta > Orthoptera > Acrididae > Schistocerca > Schistocerca gregaria. The sequence goes on from NC_064920.1 coordinate 112,624,439, forward strand.
TATCAGTCATTCATTGCCAAAACTTTCGGAATATTCAAGAAGCTGCGAACCTACGATCAACAATACATCTAACGAAGATCAAATACGAATGTTGTTTTACGAGATACATTTTGCAATGGCATGTGTTTTTAAAAAAAGGATTTGTGATAGGTGGCAAATTTAGCAATTCCTGCAGAAGGCTCACTGGGATGGAGGAAGGAAGGCTGTAAGTGGAGAAGGAGGCCCACATTTCTCCAAGTAGTGGAGAAATGTTAAGCTAGGTTCTATGTTCACACTCCTAAAGAGAGATGTTCCACATTAATTTGAAAGCCGACGATCAATTACAAACCTGATCAAGCCTCTGGGATGTAAATACGCATTCTTAAATTTTTCTGAAACAGAGATTGTGTTACGTTTTTTTTCTTGTATAAGTCATTCATTGCCACAACTTTCGGAATCTTCAAGAAGCTTCTAACCGACGATCAACAATATATCTAACGAAGATCAAATACGAATGTTGTTTTACGAGATACATTTTGCAATGGCATGTGTTTATTAAAAAAAAAGATTTCTGATTGATGGCAAATGTAGCAATTCCTGCAGAAGGCTCACTTGGTTGGAGGACGGAGGGCTGTAAGTGGAGGAGGAGGCCCACATTTCTCCAAGTAGTTTAGAAATGTTAAGCTAGGTTCTACGTTCACAGGGCTAAGAGAGATGTTCCACTTTAATTTGAAAGCCGGCGATCAATTATACGCCTAATCAAGCCTCTGGGATGTAAATACGCATTCTTAAATTTTTCTGAAACAGAGATAGTGTTACGTTTTTTTTCTTGTATCAGTCATTCTTTGCCACAACTTTCGGAATCTTCAAGAAGCTTGGAACCTACGATCAACAATACATATAACGAAGATCAAATACGAATGTTGTTTAACGATATACATTTTGCAATGGCAAGTGTTTTTAAAAAAAGAATTTCTGATAGGTGGCAAATGTATCAATTCCTGCAGAAGGCTCACTCGGTTGGAGGAAGGAGGGCTGTAAGCGGATGAGGAGGCCCACATTTCTCCAAGTAGTGGAGAAATGTTATGCTAGGTTCTATGTTCACACTGCTAAAGAGAGATGTTCCACTTTAATTTGAAAGCCGACGATCAATTACAAGCCTAATCAAGCCTCTGGGATGTAAATCCGCTTTCTTAAATTTTTCTGGAACAGAGATAGTGTTACGTTATTTTTCTTGTATCAGTCATTCATTGCCACAACTTTCGGAATATTCAAGAAGCTTGGAACCGACGAACAACAATACATCTAACAAGGATCAAATGCGATTGTTGTTTTACGAGATACATTTTGCAACGCTATATGTTTTTTAAAAAAGGTTTTCCAATAGCTGGCAAATGTAGCAATTCCTGCAGAGGGCTCACTCGGTTGGAGGAAGGAGGGCTGGAAACGGAGGAGGAGGCCCACATTTCTCCAAGTAGTGGAGAAATGTTAAGCTAGGTTCTATGTTCACACTGCTAAAGAGAGATGTTCCACTTTAATTTGAAAGCCGACGATCAATTACAAGCCTAATGGAGCCTCTGGGATGTATATCCGCTTTCTTAAATTTTTCTGAAACAGAGATAGTGTTACGTTCTTTTTCTTGTATCAGTCATTCATTGCCACAACTTTCGGAATCTTCAAGAAGCTTGGAACTACGATCAACAATACGTCTAACGAAGATCAAATACGAATGTTGTTTTACGAGATACATTTTGCAATGGCGTCTGTTTTAATGAAAAGGATTACTGACAGGTGGCAATTGTAGCAATTCCTGCAGAAGGTTCACTTGGTTGGAGGAAGGAGGGCAGTAAGCGGAGGAGAAGGTCCACATTTTTCCAACTAGTGGAGAAATGTTAAGCTAGGTTCGATGTTCACAGGACTAAGAGAGATGTTCCATTCAATTTGAAAGCCGTGGATCAATTATACGCCTAATCAAGCCTCTGGGATGTAAATAAGCATTCTTAAATGTTTCTGAAACAGAGCTAGTGTTATGTTGTTTCTCTTGTATCAGTCATTCATTGTCACAATTTTCGGAATCTTCAAGAAGCTTTGAACCGACGATCAACAATACATCTAACGAAGATCAAATACGAATGTTAATTTACGAGATACGTTTTGCAATGGCATATGTTTTTAAAAAAAGGATTTGTGATGGGTTGCAAATGTAGCAATTCCTGCAGGTGGCTCACTCGGATGGAGGAAGTAGTGCTGTAAGCGGAGGAGGAGGCCCACATTTCTCCAAGTAGTGGAGAAATGTTAAGCTAGGTTCTATATTCACAGGGCTAAGAGAGATGTTCCACTTTAATTTGAAAGCCGACGATCATTTATACGCCTTATCAAGCCTCTGTGATGTAAATACGCATTCTTAAAGTTTCCTGAAACACAGATAGTGTTACGTTCTTTTTCTTGTATCAGTCGTTCATTGCCACAACTTTCGGAATCTTCAAGAAGCTTGGAACCTACGATCAACAATACATCTAACGAAGATCAAATACGAATGTCGTTTTACGAGATACATTTTGCAATGGCATGTGTTTTTAAAAAAAGGATTTGTGATAGGTGGCAAATGTAGCAATTCCTGCAGGTGGCTCACTCGGATGGAGGAAGTAGTGCTGTAAGCGGAGGAGGAGGCCCACATTTCTCCAAGTAGTGGAGAAATGTTAAGCTAGGTTCTATATTCACAGGGCTAAGAGAGATGTTCCACTTTAATTTGAAAGCCGACGATCATTTATACGCCTAATCAAGCCTCTGGAATGTAAATGCGCATCCTTAAAGTTTCCTGAAACAGAGATAGTGTTACGTTCTTTTTCTTGTATCAGTCATTCATTGCCACAACTTTCGGAATCTTCAAGAAGCTTCGAACCTACGATGAACAATACACCTAACGAAAATCAAATACGACTGTCGTTTTACGAGATACATTTTGCAATGGCATGTGTTTTTAAAAAAAGGATTTGTGATAGGTGTCAAACGTAGCAATTCCTGCAGAAGGCTCACTCGGATGGAGGAAGGAGGGCAGTAAGCGGAGGAGGAGGCCCACATTTCTCCCAGTAGTGGAGAAATGTTAAGCTAGGTTCTATATTCACAGGGCTAAGAGAGATGTTCCACTTTAATTTGAAAGCCGACGATCATTTATACGCCTAATCAAGCCTCTGGGATGTAAATACGCATTCTTAAAGTTTCCTGAAACAGAGATAGTGTTACGTTCTTTTTCTTGTATCAGTCATTCATTGCCACATCTTTCGGAATCTTCAAGAAGCTTCGAACCTACGATCAACAATACATCTAACGAAGATCAAATACGAATGTTGTTTTACGAGATACATTTTGCAATGGCATGTGTTTTTAAAAAAAGGATTTGTGATAGGTGGCAAATATAGCAATTCCTGCAGAAGGCTCACTCGGATGGAGGAAGGAGGGCTGTAAGCGGAGGAGGAGGCCCACATTTCTCCCAGTAGTGGAGAAATGTTAAGCTAGGTTCTATATTCACAGGGCTAAGAGAGATGTTCCACTTTAATTTGAAAGCCGACGATCATTTATACGCCTAATCAAGCCTCTGGGATGTAAATACGCATTCTTAAAGTTTCCTGAAACAGAGATAGTGTTACGTTCTTTTTCTTGTATCAGTCATTCATTGCCACATCTTTCGGAATCTTCAAGAAGCTTCGAACCTACGATCAACAATACATCTAACGAAGATCAAATACGAATGTCGTTTTACGAGATACATTTTGGAATGGCATGTGTTTTTAAAAAAAGGATTTGTGATAGGTGGCAAATATAGCAATTCCTGCAGAAGGCTCACTCGGATGGAGGAAGGAGGGCAGTAAGCGGAGGAGGAGGCCCACATTTCTCCCAGTAGTGGAGAAATGTTAAGCTAGGTTCTATATTCACAGGGCTAAGAGAGATGTTCCACTTTAATTTGAAAGCCGACGATCATTTATACGCCTAATCAAGCCTCTGGGATGTAAATACGCATTCTTAAAGTTTCCTGAAACAGAGATAGTGTTACGTTCTTTTTCTTGTATCAGTCATTCATTGCCACATCTTTCGGAATCTTCAAGAAGCTTCGAACCTACGATCAACAATACATCTAACGAAGATCAAATACGAATGTTGTTTTACGAGATACATTTTGCAATGGCATGTGTTTTTAAAAAAAGGATTTCTGATAGGTGTCAAACGTAGCAATTCCTGCAGAAAGCTCACTCGGATGGAGGAAGGAGGGCTGTAAGCGGAGGAGGAGGCCCACATTTCTCCAAGTTGTGGAGAAATGTTAAGCTAGGATCTATGTTCACAGAGCTAAGAGAGATGATCCACTTTAATTTGAAAGCCGACGATCATTTATACGGCTAATTAAGCCTCTGGGATGTAAATACGCGTTCTTAATGTTTTGTGAAACGGAGATAGTGTTATTTTCTTTTTCTTGTATCAGTCATTCATTGCCACAATTTTCGGAATCTTCAAGAAGCTTGGAACCAACGATCAACAATACATCTAACGAAGATCAAATACGAATGTTGTTTTACGAGATACATTTTGCAATGGCATGTGTTTTTAAAAAAAGGATTTGTGATATGTATCAAATGTAGGAATTCCTGCAGAAGGCTCACTCGGTTGGAGGAAGGAGAGCTATAAGCGGAGGGGTAGGCCCATATTTCTGCAAGAAGTGGAGAAATGTTAAGCTAGGTTCTATGTTCACAATGCTAAGAGACATGTTCCACTTTAATTTGAAAGAAGCAGATCAATTATAAGCCTAATCAAGCCTCTGGGATGTAAATACGCATTCTTAAAGTTTTGTGAAACAGAGATAGTGTTACGTTCTTTTTCTTGTATCAGTCATTCATTGCCACATCTTTCGGAATCTTCAAGAAGCTTCGAACCTACGATCAACAATACATCTAACGAAAATCAAATACGACTGTCGTTTTACGAGATACATTTTGCAATGGCATGTGTTTTTAAAAAAAGGATTTGTGATAGGTGGCAAATGTAGCAATTCCTGCAGAAGGCTCACTCGGATGGAGGAAGGAGGGCAGTAAGCGGAGGAGGAGGCCCACATTTTTCCAAGTAGTGGAGAAATGTTAAGCTAGGTTCTATGTTCACAGAGCTAAGAGAGATGATCCACTTTAATTTGAAAGCCGACGATCATTTATACGGCTAATTAAGCCTCTGGGATGTAAATACGCGTTCTTAATGTTTTGTGAAACGGAGATAGTGTTATTTTCTTTTTCTTGTATCAGTCATTCATTGCCACAATTTTCGGAATCTTCAAGAAGCTGGGAACCAACGATCAACAATACATCTAACGAAGATCAAATACGAATGTTGTTTTACGAGATACATTTTGCAATGGCATGTGTTTTTAAAAAAAGGATTTGTGATATGTATCAAATGTAGGAATTCCTGCAGAAGGCTCACTCGGTTGGAGGAAGGAGAGCTGTAAGCGGAGGGGTAGGCCCATATTTCTGCAAGAAGTGGAGAAATGTTAAGCTAGGTTCTATGTTCACAATGCTAAGAGACATGTTCCACTTTAATTTGAAAGAAGCAGATCAATTATAAGCCTAATCAAGCCTCTGGGATGTAAATACGCATTCTTAAAGTTTTGTGAAACAGAGATAGTGTTACGTTCTTTTTCTTGTATCAGTCATTCATTGCCACATCTTTCGGAATCTTCAAGAAGCTTCGAACCTACGATCAACAATACATCTAACGAAAATCAAATACGACTGTCGTTTTACGAGATACATTTTGCAATGGCATGTGTTTTTAAAAAAAGGATTTGTGATAGGTGGCAAATGTAGCAATTCCTGCAGAAGGCTCACTCGGATGGAGGAAGGAGGGCAGTAAGCGGAGGAGGAGGCCCACATTTTTCCAAGTAGTGGAGAAATGTTAAGCTAGGTTCTATGTTCACAGAGCTAAGAGAGATGATCCACTTTAATTTGAAAGCCGACGATCATTTATACGGCTAATTAAGCCTCTGGGATGTAAATACGCGTTCTTAATGTTTTGTGAAACGGAGATAGTGTTATTTTCTTTTTCTTGTATCAGTCATTCATTGCCACAATTTTCGGAATCTTCAAGAAGCTGGGAACCAACGATCAACAATACATCTAACGAAGATCAAATACGAATGTTGTTTTACGAGATACATTTTGCAATGGCATGTGTTTTTAAAAAAAGGATTTGTGATATGTATCAAATGTAGGAATTCCTGCAGAAGGCTCACTCGGTTGGAGGAAGGAGAGCTGTAAGCGGAGGGGTAGGCCCATATTTCTGCAAGAAGTGGAGAAATGTTAAGCTAGGTTCTATGTTCACAATGCTAAGAGACATGTTCCACTTTAATTTGAAAGAAGCAGATCAATTATAAGCCTAATCAAGCCTCTGGGATGTAAATACGCATTCTTAAAGTTTTGTGAAACAGAGATAGTGTTACGTTCTTTTTCTTGTATCAGTCATTCATTGCCACATCTTTCGGAATCTTCAAGAAGCTTCGAACCTACGATCAACAATACATCTAACGAAAATCAAATACGACTGTCGTTTTACGAGATACATTTTGCAATGGCATGTGTTTTTAAAAAAAGGATTTGTGATAGGTGGCAAATGTAGCAATTCCTGCAGAAGGCTCACTCGGATGGAGGAAGGAGGGCAGTAAGCGGAGGAGGAGGCCCACATTTTTCCAAGTAGTGGAGAAATGTTAAGCTAGGTTCTATGTTCACAGAGCTAAGAGAGATGATCCACTTTAATTTGAAAGCCGACGATCATTTATACGGCTAATCAAGCCTCTGGGATGTAAATACGCGTTCTTAAAGTTTTGTGAAACGGAGATAGTGTTATGTTCTTTTTCTTGTATCAGTCATTCATTGCCACAATTTTCGGAATCTTCAAGAAGCTTGGAACCAACGATCAACAATACATCTAACGAAGATCAAATACGAATGTTGTTTTACGAGATACATTTTGCAATGGCATGTGTTTTTAAAAAAAGGATTTGTGATATGTATCAAATGTAGGAATTCCTGCAGAAGGCTCACTCGGTTGGAGGAAGGAGAGCTGTAAGCGGAGGGGTAGGCCCATATTTCTGCAAGAAGTGGAGAAATGTTAAGCTAGGTTCTATGTTCACAATGCTAAGAGACATGTTCCACTTTAATTTGAAAGAAGCAGATCAATTATAAGCCTAATCAAGCCTCTGGGATGTAAATACGCATTCTTAAAGTTTTGTGAAACAGAGATAGTGTTACGTTCTTTATCTTGTATCAGTCATTCATTGCACAACTTTCGGAATCTTCAAGAAGCTAGGAACATACAATCAACAATACATCTAACGAAGATCAAATAACGAATGTTGTTTTACGAGATACATTTTGCAATGGCATGAGTTTTAAAGAAAAGGATTTCTGATGGGAGGCAAATGTAGCAATTCCTGCAGAAGGCTCACTCGGTTGGAGGAAGGAGGGCTGCAAGCGGAGGAGGAGGCCCACATTTCTCCAAGTAGTGGAGAAATGTTAAGCTAGGTTCTATATTCACAGGGCTAAGAGAGATGTTCCACTTTAATTTGAAAGCCGACGATCATTTATACGCCTAATCAAGCCTCTGGGATGTAAATACGCATCCTTAAAGTTTCCTGAAACAGAGATAGTGTTACGTTCTTTTTCTTGTATCAGTCATTCATTGCCACATCTTTCGGAATTTTCAAGAAGCTTCGAACCTACGATCAACAATACATCTAACGGAAATCAAATACGACTGTCGTTTTACGAGATACATTTTGCAATGGCATGTGTTTTTAAAAAAAGGATTAGTGATAGGTGGCAAATGTACCAATTCCTGCGGAAGGCTCACTCGGATGGAGGAAGGAGTGCTGTAAGCGGAGGAGGAGGCCCACATTTCTCCCAGTAGTGGAGAAATGTTAAGCTAGGTTCTATATTCACAGGGCTAAGAGAGATGTTCCACTTTAATTTGAAAGCCGACGATCATTTATACACCTAATCAAGCCTCTGGGATGTAAATACGCATCCTTAAAGTTTCCTGAAACAGAGATAGTGTTACGTTCTTTTTCTTGTATCAGTCATTCATTGCCACATCTTTCGGAATCTTCAAGAAGCTTCGAACCTACGATCAACAATACATCTAAAAAAAATCAAATACGACTGTCGTTTTACGAGATACATTTTGCAATGGCATGTGTTTTTAAAAAAAGGATTTGTGATAGGTGGCAAATGTAGCAATTCCTGCAGAAGGCTCACTCGGATGGAGGAAGGAGGGCTGCAAGCGGAGGAGGAGGCCCACATTTCTCAAAGTAGTGGAGAAATGTTAAGCTAGGATCTATATTCACAGGGCTAAGAGAGTTGTTCCACTTTAATTTGAAAGCCGACGATCATTTATACGCCTAATCAAGCCTCTGGGATGTAAATACGCATCCTTAAAGTTTCCTGAAACAGAGATAGTGTTACGTTCTTTTTCTTGTATCAGTCATTCATTGCCACATCTTTCGGAATCTTCAAGAAGCTTCGAACCTACGATCAACAATACATCTAACGAAGATCAAATACGAGTGTTGTTTTACGAGATACATTTTGCAATGGCATGTGTTTTTAAAAAAAGGATTTGTGATAGGTGGCAAATTTAGCAATTCCTGCAGAAGGCTCACTCGGATGGAGGAAGGAAGGCTGTAAGTGGAGGAGGAGGCCCACATTTCTCCAAGTAGTGGAGAAATGTTAAGCTAGGTTCTATGTTCACACTGCAAAGAGAGATGTTCCACTTTAATTTGAAAGCCGACGATCAATTACAAACCTAATCAAGCCTCTGGGATGTAAATACGCTTTCTTAAATTTTTCTGAAACAGAGATAGTGTTACGTTTTTTTTCTTGTATCAGTCATTCATTGCCACAACTTTCGGAATCTTCAAGAAGCTTGGAACCTACGATCAACAATACATATAACGAAGATCAAATACGAATGTTGTTTAACGATATACATTTTGCAATGGCAAGTGTTTTTAAAAAAAGAATTTCTGATAGGTGGCAAATGTATCAATTCCTGCAGAAGGCTCACTCGGTTGGAGGAAGGAGGGCTGTAAGTGGAGGAGGAGGCCCACATTTCTCCAAGTCGTGGAGAAATGTTAAGCTAGGTTCTATGTTCACAGGCCTAAGAGAGATGTTCCACTTTAATTTTGAAGCTGCGGATCAATTATATGCCTAATCAAGCCTCTGGGATGTAAATAAGCATTCTTAATTGTTTCTGAAACAGAGATAGTGTTACGTTCTTTTTCTTGTATCACTCATTCATTGCCGAAATTTTCGGAATCTTCAAGAAGCTTGGAACCGACGATCAACAATACATCTAACAAGGATCAAATGCGATTGTTGTTTTACGAGATACAATTGCAACGCTATATGTTTTTAAAAAAAGTTTTTCCAATAGCTGGCAAATGTAGCAATTCCTGCAGAGGGCTCACTCGGTTGGAGGAAGGAGGGCTGTAAGCGGAGGAGGAGGCCCACATTTCTCCAAGTAGTGGAGAAATGTTAAGCTAGGTTCTATGTTCACACTGCTAAAGAGAGATGTTCCACTTTAATTTGAAAGCCGACGATCAATTACAAGCCTAATCAAGCCTCTGGGATGTAAATCCGCTTTGTTAAATTTTTCTGAAACAGAGATAGTGTTACGTTATTTTTCTTGTATCAGTCATTCATTGCCACAACTTTCGGAATATTCAAGAAGCTTGGAACCGACTATCAACAATACATCTAACAAGGATCAAATGCGATTGTTGTTTTACGAGATACATTTTGCAACGCTATATGTTTTTTAAAAAAGGTTTTCCAATAGCTGGCAAATGTAGCAATTCCTGCAGAGGGCTCACTCGGTTGGAGGAAGGAGGGCTGGAAACGGAGGAGGAGGCCCACATTTCTCCAAGTAGTGGAGAAATGTTTAGCTAGGTTCTATGTTCACACTGCTAAAGAGAGATGTTCCACTTTAATTTGAAAGCCGACGATCAATTACAAGCCTAATCAAGCCTCTGGGATGTAAATCCGCTTTCTTAAATTTTTCTGAAACAGAGATAGTGTTACGTTCTTTTTCTTGTATCAGTCATTCATTGCCACAACTTTCGGAATCTTCAAGAAGCTTGGAACTACGATGTAAGGAATACGTCTAACGAAGATCAAATACGAATGTTGTTTTACGAGATACACTTTGCAATGGCGTCGGTTTTAATAAAAAGGATTACTGACAGGTGGCAAATGTAGCAATTCCTGCAGAAGGTTCACTTGGTTGGAGGAAGGAGGGCAGTAAGCGGTGGAGGAGGTCCACATTTTTCCAACTAGTGGAGAAATGTTAAGCTAGGTTCGATGTTCACAGGGCTAAGAGAGATGTTCCCCTTCAATTTGAAAGCCGTGGATCAATTATACGTCTAATGCAGCCTCTGGGATGTAAATACGCATTCTCAAAGTTTTGTGAAACGGAGATAGTGTAACGTTCTTTTTCTTGTATCAGTAATTCATTGCCACATCTTTCGGAATCTTCAAGAAGCTTCGAACCTACGATCAACAATACATCTAACGAAGATCAAATACGAATGTCGTTTTACGAGATACATTTTGCAATGGCATGTGTTTTTAAAAAAAGGATTTGTGATAGGTGGCAAATGTAGCAATTCCTGCAGAAGGCTCACTCGGATGGAGGAAGTAGTGCTGTAAGCGGAGGAGGAGGCCCACATTTCTCCAAGTAGTGGAGAAATGTTAAGCTAGGTTCTATATTCACAGGGCTAAGAGAGATGTTCCACTTTAATTTGAAAGCCGACGATCATTTATACGCCTAATCAAGCCTCTGGGATGTAAATGCGCATCCTTAAAGTTTCCTGAAACAGAGATAGTGTTACGTTCTTTTTCTTGTATCAGTCATTCATTGCCACAACTTTCGGAATCTTCAAGAAGCTTCGAACCTACGATCAACAATACATCTAACGAAAATCAAATACGACTGTCGTTTTACGAGATACATTTTGCAATGGCATGTGTTTTTAAAAAAAGGATTTGTGATAGGTGGCAAATGTAGCAATTCCTGCAGAAGGCTCACTCGGATGGAGGAAGGAGGGCTGTAAGCGGAGGAGGAGGCCCACATTTCTCCCAGTAGTGGAGAAATGTTAAGCTAGGTTCTGTATTCACAGGGCTAAGAGCGATGTTCCACTTTAATTTGAAAGCCGACGATCATTTATACGCCTAATCGAGCCTCTGGGATGTAAATACGCATTCTTAAAGTTTCCTGAAACAGAGATAGTGTTACGTTCTTTTTCTTGTATCAGTCATTCATTGCCACATCTTTCGGAATTTTCAAGAAGCTTCGAACCTACGATCAACAATACATCTAACGAAGATCAAATACGAGTGTTGTTTTACGAGATACATTTTGCAATGGCATGTGTTTTTAAAAAAAAGGATTTGTGATAGGTGGCAAATGTAGCTATTCCTGCCGAAGGCTCACTCGGATGGAGGAAGGAGGGCAGTAAGCGGAGGAGGAGGCCCACATTTTTCCAAGTAGTGGAGAAATGTTAAGCTAGGTTCTATGTTCACAGGGCTAAGAGAGATGATCCACTTTAATTTGAAAGCCGACGATCATTTATACGGCTAATCAAGCCTCTGGGATGTAAATACGCGTTCTTAAAGTTTTGTGAAACGGAGATAGTGTTATGTTCTTTTTCTTGTATCAGTCATTCATTGCCACAATTTTCGGTATCTTCAAGAAGCTTGGAACCAACGATCAACAATACATCTAACGAAGATCAAATACGAATGTTGTTTTACGAGATACATTTTGCAATGGCATGTGTTTTTAAAAAAAGGATTTGTGATATGTATCAAATGTAGGAATTCCTGCAGAAGGCTCACTCGGTTCGAGGAAGGAGAGCTGTAAGCGGAGGGGTAGGCCCATATTTCTGCAAGAAGTGGAGAAATGTTAAGCTAGGTTCTATGTTCACAATGCTAAGAGACATGTTCCACTTTAATTTGAAAGAAGCAGATCAATTATAAGCCTAATCAAGCCTCTGGGATGTAAATACGCATTCTTAAAGTTTTGTGAAACAGAGATAGTGTTACGTTCTTTATCTTGTATCAGTCATTCATTGCACAACTTTCGGAATCTTCAAGAAGCTAGGAACATACAATCAACAATACATCTAACGAAGATCAAATAACGAATGTTGTTTTACGAGATACATTTTGCAATGGCATGTGTTTTAAAGAAAAGGATTTCTGATGGGTGGCAAATGTAGCAATTCCTGCAGACGGCTCACTCGGTTGGAGGAAGGAGGGCTGCAAGCGGAGGAGGAGGCCCACATTTCTCCAAGTAGTGGAGAAATGTTAAGCTAGGTTCTATATTCACAGGGCTAAGAGAGATGTTCCACTTTTATTTGAAAGCCGACGATCATTTATACGCCTAATCAAGCCTCTGGGATGTAAATGCGCATCCTTAAAGTTTCCTGAAACAGAGATAGTGTTACGTTCTTTTTCTTGTATCAGTCATTCATTGCCACAACTTTCGGAATCTTCAAGAAGCTTCGAATCTACGATCAACAATACATCTAACGAAAATCAAGTACGACTGTCGTTTTACGAGATACATTTTGCAATGGCATGTGTTTTTAAAAAAAGGATTTGTGATAGGTGGCAAATGTAGCAATTCCTGCAGAAGGCTCACTCGGATGGAGGAAGGAGGGCTGTAAGCGGAGGAGGAGGCCCACATTTTTCCAAGTAGTGGAGAAATGTTAAGCTAGGTTCTATGTTCAGAGGGCTAAGAGAGATGTTCCACTTTAATCTGAAAGCCGACGATCATTTGTACGCCTAATCAAGACTCTGGGATGTAAATACGCATTCTTAAAGTTTCCTGAAACACAGATAGTGTTACGTTCTTTTTCTTGTATCAGTCATTCATTGCCACATCTTTCGGAATCTTCAAGAAGCTTCGAACCTACGATCAACAATACATGTAACGAAGATCAAATACGAATGTTGTTTTACGAGATACATTTTGCAATGGCATGTGTTTTTAAAAAAAGGATTTCTGATAGGTGTCAAATGTAGCAATTCCTGCAGAAGGCTCACTCGGATGGAGGAAGGAGGGCTGTAAGCGGAGGAGGAGGCCCACATTTCTCCAAGTAGTGGAGAAATGTTAAGCTAGGTTCTATATTCACAGGGCTAAGAGAGATGTTCCACTTTAATTTGAAAGCCGACGATCATTTATACGCCTAATCAAGCCTCTGGGATGTAAATACGCATCCTTAAAGTTTCCTGAAACAGAGATAGTGTTACGTTCTTTTTCTTGTATCAGTCATTCATTGCCACATCTTTCGGAATCTTCAAGAAGCTTCGAACCTACGATCAACAATACATCTAACGAAAATCAAATACGACTGTCGTTTTACGAGATACATTTTGCAATGGCATGTGTTTTTAAAAAAAGGATTTCTGATAGGTGTCAAATGTAGCAATTCCTGCAGAAGGCTCACTCGGATGGAGGAAGGAGGGCTGTAAGCGGAGGAGGAGGCCCACATTTTTCCAAGTAGTGGAGAAATGTTAAGCTAGGTTCTATGTTCAGAGGGCTAAGAGAGATGTTCCACTTTAATCTGAAAGCCGACGATCATTTGTACGCCTAATCAAGACTCTGGGATGTAAATACGCATTCTTAAAGTTTTGTGAAACAGAGATAGTGTTACGTTCTTTTTCTTGTATCAGCCATTCATTGCCATAACTTTCGGAATGATCAATAAGCTTGGAACCTACGATCAACAGTACATCTAACGAAGATCAAATACGAATGTTGTTTTACGAGATACATTTTGCAATATCATGTGTTTTTAAAAAAAGGATTTGTGATAGGTGGCAAATGTAGCAATTCCTGCAGAAGGCTCACTCGGATGGAGGAAGGAGGGCTGTAAGCGGAGGAGGAGGCCCACATTTCTCCAAGTAGTGGAGAAATGTTAAGCTAGGTTCTATGTTCACAGGGCTAAGAGAGATGTTCCACTTTAATCTGAAAGCCGACGATCATTTGTACGCCTAATCAAGACTCTGGGATGTAAATACGCATTCTTAAAGTTTTCTGAAACAGAGATAGTGTTACGTTCTTTTTCTTGTATCAGCCATTCATTGCCATAACTTTCGGAATGATCAATAAGCTTGGAACCTACGATCAACAGTACATCTAACGAAGATCAAATACGAATGTTGTTTTACGAGATACATTTTGCAATATCATGTGTTTTTAAAAAAAGGATTTGTGATAGGTGGCAAATGTAGCAATTCCTGCAGAAGGCTCACTCGGATGGAGGAAGTAGTGCTGTAAGCGGAGGAGGAGGCCCACATTTCTCCAAGTAGTGGAGAAATGTTAAGCTAGGTTCTATATTCACAGGGCTAAGAGAGATGTTCCACTTTAATTTGAAAGCCGACGATCATTTATACGCCTAATCAAGCCTCTGGGATGTAAATACGCATTCTTAAAGTTTCCTGAAGCAGAGATAGTGTTACGTTCTTTTTCTTGTATCAGTCGTTCATTGCCACAACTTTCGGAATCTTCAAGAAGCTTGGAACCTACGATCAACAATACATCTAACGAAGATCAAATACGACTGTCGTTTTACGAGATACATTTTGCAATGGCATGTGTTTTTAAAAAAAGGATTTGTGATAGGTGGCAAATGTAGCAATTCCTGCAGAAGGCTCACTCGGATGGAGGAAGGAGGGCTGTAAGCGGAGGAGGAGGCCCACATTTTTCCAAGTAGTGGAGAAATGTTAAGCTAGGTTCTATATTCACAATGCTAAGAGACATGTTCCACTTTAATTTGAAAGAAGCAGATCAATTATAAGCCTAATCAAGCCTCTGGGATGTAAATACGCATTCTTAAAGTTTTGTGAAACAGAGATAGTGTTACGTTCTTTATGTTGTATCAGTCATTCATTGCCACAACTTTCGGAATCTTCAAGAAGCTTGGAACATACAATCAACAATACATCTAACGAAGATCAAATAACGAATGTTGTTTTACGAGATACATTTTGCAATGGCATGTGTTTTAAAGAAAAGGATTTCTGATGGGTGGCAAATGTAGCAATTCCTGCAGAAGGCTCACTCGGTTGGAGGATGGAGGGCTGCAAGCGGAGGAGGAGGCCCACATTTCTCCAAGTAGTGGAGAAATGTTAAGCTAGGTTCTATATTCACAGGGCTAAGAGAGATGTTCCACTTTAATTTGAAAGCCGACGATCATTTATACGCCTAATCAAGCCTCTGGGATGTAAATACGCATCCTTAAAGTTTCCTGAAACAGAGATAGTGTTACGTTCTTTTTCTTGTATCAGTCATTCATTGCCACATCTTTCGGAATCTTCAAGAAGCTTCGAACTTACGATCAACAATACATCTAACGGAAATCAAATACGACTGTCGTTTTACGAGATACATATTGCAATGGCATGTGTTTTTAAAAAAAGGATTAGTGATAGGTGGCAAATGTAGCAATTCTTGCAGAAGGCTCACTCAGATGGAAGAAGGAGGGCTGTAAGCAGAGGAGGAGGCCCACATTTTTCCAAGTAGTGGAGAAATGTTAAGCTAGGTTCTATGTTCACAGGGCTAAGAGAGATGTTCCACTTTAATTTGAAAGCCGACGATCATTTATACGCCTAATCAAGCCTCTGGGATGTAAATACGCGTCCTTAAAGTTTCCTGAAACAGAGATAGTGTTACGTTCTTTTTCTTGTATTAGTCATTCTTTGCCACATCTTCGGAATCTTCAAGAAGCTTGGAACATACAATCAACAATACATCTAACGAAGATCAAATAACGAATGTTGTTTTACGAGATACATTTTGCAATGGCATGTGTTTTTAAAAAAAGGATTTGTGATATGTGGCAAATGTAGGAATTCCTGCAGAAGGCTCACTCGGTTGGAGGAAGGAGGGTTGTAAGCGGAAGGGTAGGCCCATATTTCTCCAAGTAGTGGAGAAATGTTAAGCTAGGTTCTATGTTCACAATGCTAAGAGACATGTTCCTCTTTAATTTGAAAGAAGCAGATCAATTATATGCCTAATCAAGCCTCTGGGATGTAAATACGCATTCTTAAAGTTTCCTGAAACAGAGATAGTGTTACGTTCTTTTTCTTGTATCAGTCATTCATTGCCACAACTTTCGGAATCTTCAAGAAGCTTCGAACCTACGATCAACAATACATCTAACGAAAATCAAATACGACTGTCGTTTTACGAGATACATTTTGCAATGGCATGTGTTTTTAAAAAAAGGATTTGTGATTGGTGGCAAATGTAGCAATTCCTGCAGAAGGCTCACTCGGATGGAGGAAGGAGGGCTGTAAGCGGAGGAGGAGGCCCACATTTTTCCAAGTAGTGGAGAAATGTTAAGCTAGGTTCTATGTTCACAGGGCTAAGAGAGATGATCCACTTTAATTTGAAAGCCGACGATCATTTATACGGCTAATCAAGCCTCTGGGATGTAAATACGCGTTCTTTAAGTTTTGTGAAACGGAGATAGTGTTATGTTCTTTTTCTTGTATCAGTCATTCATTGCCACAATTTTCGGAATCTTCAAGAAGCTTGGAACCAACGATCAACAATACATCTAACGAAGATCAAATACGAATGTTGTTTTACGAGATACATTTTGCAATGGCATGTGTTTTTAAAAAAAGGATTTGTGATATGTATCAAATGTAGGAATTCCTGCAGAAGGCTCACTCGGTTGGAGGAAGGAGAGCTGTAAGCGGAGGGGTAGGCCCATATTTCTGCAAGAAGTGGAGAAATGTTAAGCTAGGTTCTATGTTCACAATGCTAAGAGACATGTTCCACTTTAATTTGAAAGAAGCAGATCAATTATAAGCCTAATCAAGCCTCTGGGATGTAAATACGCATTCTTAAAGTTTTGTGAAACAGAGATAGTGTTACGTTCTTTATCTTGTATCAGTCATTCATTGCACAACTTTCGGAATCTTCAAGAAGCTAGGAACATACAATCAACAATACATCTAACGAAGATCAAATAACGAATGTTGTTTTACGAGATACATTTTGCAATGGCATGTGTTTTAAAGAAAAGGATTTCTGATGGGTGGCAAATGTAGCA
Organism: Schistocerca gregaria; assembly: GCF_023897955.1. Taxonomy (NCBI): domain Eukaryota; kingdom Metazoa; phylum Arthropoda; class Insecta; order Orthoptera; family Acrididae; genus Schistocerca; species Schistocerca gregaria. Next base: position 112,641,579 of record NC_064920.1, read on the forward strand.
ATTCCTGCAGACGGCTCACTCGGTTGGAGGAAGGAGGGCTGCAAGCGGAGGAGGAGGCCCACATTTCTCCAAGTAGTGGAGAAATGTTAAGCTAGGTTCTATATTCACAGGGCTAAGAGAGATGTTCCACTTTAATTTGAAAGCCGACGATCATTTATACGGCTAATTAAGCCTCTGGGATGTAAATACGCATCCTTAAAGTTTCTTGAAACAGAGATAGTGTTACGTTCTTTTTCTTGTATCAGTCATTCATTGCCACATCTTTCGGAATCTTCAAGAAGCTTCGAACCTACGATCAACAATTCATCTAACGTAAATCAAATACGACTGTCGTTTTACGAGATACATTTTGCAATGGCATGTGTTTTTAAAAAAAGGATTAGTGATAGGTGGCAAATGTACCAATTCCTGCAGAAGGCTCACTCGGATGGAGGAAGGTGGGCTGCAAGCGGAGGAGGAGGCCCACATTTCTCAAAGTAGTGGAGAAATGTTAAGCTAGGATCTATATTCACAGGGCTAAGAGAGATGTTCCACTTTAATTTGAAAGCCGACGATCATTTATACGCCTAATCAAGCCTCTGGGATGTAAATACGCATTCTTAAAGTGTCCTGAAACAGAGATAGTGTTACGTTCTTTTTCTTGTATCAGTCATTCATTGCCACATCTTTCGGAATCTTCAAGAAGCTTCGAATCTACGATCAACAATACATCTAATGAAGATCAAATACGAATGTTGTTTTACGACATACATTTTGCAATGGCATGTGTTTTTAAAAAAAGGATTTCTGATAGGTGGCAAATGTAGCAATTCCTGCAGGTGGCTCACTCGGATGGAGGAAGTAGTGCTGTAAGCGGAGGAGGAGGCCCACATTTCTCCAAGTAGTGGAGAAATGTTAAGCTAGGTTCTATATTCACAGGGCTAAGAGAGATCTTCCACTTTAATTTGAAAGCCGACGATCATTTATACGCCTAATCAAGCCTCTGGGATGTAAATACGCATCCTTAAAGTTTTGTGAAACAGAGATAGTGTTACGTTCTTTTTCTTGTATCAGTCATTCATTGCCACATCTTTCGGAATCGTCAAGAAGCTTCGAACCTACGATCAACAATACATCTAACGAAGATCAAATACGAATGTCGTTTTACGAGATACATTTTGCAATGGCATGTGTTTTTAAAAAAAAGGATTTGTGATAGGTTGCAAATGTAGCAATTCCTGCAGAAGGCTCACTCGGATGGAGGAAGGAGGGCTGTAAGCGGAGGAGGAGGCCCACATTTCTCCAAGTAGTGGAGAAATGTTAAGCTAGGTTCTATATTCACAGGGCTAAGAGAGATGTTCCACTTTAATTTGAAAGCCGACGATCATTTATACGCCTAATCAAGCCTCTGGGATGTAAATGCGCATCCTTAAAGTTTCCTGAAACAGAGATAGTGTTACGTTCTTTTTCTTGTATCAGTCATTCATTGCCACAACTTTCGGAATCTTCAAGAAGCTTCGAATCTACGATCAACAATACATCTAACGAAAATCAAGTACGACTGTCGTTTTACGAGATACATTTTGCAATGGCATGTGTTTTTAAAAGAAGGATTTGTGATAGGTGGCAAATGTAGCAATTGCTGCAGGAGGCTCACTCGGATGGAGGAAGGAGGGCTGTAAGCGGAGGAGGAGGCCCACATTTCTCCCAGTAGTGGACAAATGTTAAGCTAGGTTCTATATTCACAGGGCTAAGAGAGATGTTCCACTTTAATTTGAAAGCCGACGATAATTTATACGCCTAATCAAGCCTCTGGGATGTCAATACGCATTCTTAAAGTTTCCTGAAACACAGATAGTGTTACGTTCTTTTTCTTGTATCAGTCATTCATTGCCACATCTTTCGGAATCTTCAAGAAGCTTCGAACCTACGATCAACAATACATGTAACGAAGATCAAATACGAATGTTGTTTTACGAGATACATTTTGCAATGGCATGTGTTTTTAAAAAAAGGATTTCTGATAGGTGTCAAATGTAGCAATTCCTGCAGAAGGCTCACTCGGATGGAGGAAGGAGGGCTGTAAGCGGAGGAGGAGGCCCACATTTCTCCAAGTAGTGGAGAAATGTTAAGCTAGGTTCTATATTCACAGGGCTAAGAGAGATGTTCCACTTTAATTTGAAAGCCGACGATCATTTATACGCCTAATCAAGCCTCTGGGATGTAAATACGCATCCTTAAAGTTTCCTGAAACAGAGATAGTGTTACGTTCTTTTTCTTGTATCAGTCATTCATTGCCACATCTTTCGGAATCTTCAAGAAGCTTCGAACCTACGATCAACAATACATCTAACGAAAATCAAATACGACTGTCGTTTTACGAGATACATTTTGCAATGGCATGTGTTTTTAAAAAAAGGATTTGTGATAGGTGGCAAATGTAGCAATTCCTGCAGAAGGCTCACTCGGATGGAGGAAGGAGGGCTGTAAGCGGAGGAGGAGGCCCACATTTCTCCAAGTAGTGGAGATATGTTAAGCTAGGTTCTGTATTCAATGGGCCAAGAGAGATGTTCCAATTTAATTTGAAAGCCAACGATCATTTATACGCCTAATCAAGCCCCTGGGATGTAAATACGCATTCTTAAAGTTTCCTGAAACAGAGATATTGTTACGTTCTTTTTCTTGTATCAGTAATGCATTGCCACATCTTTCGGAATCTTCAAGAAGCTTCGAACCTACGATCAACAATACATCTAACGAAGATCAAATACCAATGTCGTTTTACGAGATACATTTTGCAATGGCATGTGTTTTTAAAAAAAGGATTTGTGGTAGGTGGCAAATGTAGCAATTCCTGCAGGTGGCTCACTCGGAACGAGGAAGTAGTGCTGTAAGCGGAGGAGGAGGCCCACATTTCTCCAAGTAGTGGAGAAATGTTAAGCTAGGTTCTATATTCACAGGGCTAAGAGAGATGTTCCACTTTAATTTGAAAGCCGACGATCATTTATACGCCTAATCAAGCCTCTGGGATGTAAATACGCATTCTTAAAGTTTCCTGAAGCAGAGATAGTGTTACGTTCTTTTTCTTGTATCAGTCGTTCATTGCCACAACTTTCGGAATCTTCAAGAAGCTTGGAACCTACGATCAACAATACATCTAACGAAGATCAAATACGACTGTCGTTTTACGAGATACATTTTGCAATGGCATGTGTTTTTAAAAAAAGGATTTGTGATAGGTGGCAAATGTAGCAATTCCTGCAGAAGGCTCACTCGGATGGAGGAAGGAGGGCTGTAAGCGGAGGAGGAGGCCCACATTTTTCCAAGTAGTGGAGAAATGTTAAGCTAGGTTCTATGTTCAGAGGGCTAAGAGAGATGTTCCACTTTAATCTGAAAGCCGACGATCATTTGTACGCCTAATCAAGACTCTGGGATGTAAATACGCATTCTTAAAGTTTTGTGAAACAGAGATAGTGTTACGTTCTTTTTCTTGTATCAGCCATTCATTGCCATAACTTTCGGAATGATCAATAAGCTTGGAACCTACGATCAACAGTACATCTAACGAAGATCAAATACGAATGTTGTTTTACGAGATACATTTTGCAATATCATGTGTTTTTAAAAAAAGGATTTGTGATAGGTGGCAAATGTAGCAATTCCTGCAGAAGGCTCACTCGGATGGAGGAAGGAGGGCTGTAAGCGGAGGAGGAGGCCCACATTTCTCCAAGTAGTGGAGAAATGTTAAGCTAGGTTCTATGTTCACAGGGCTAAGAGAGATGTTCCACTTTAATCTGAAAGCCGACGATCATTTGTACGCCTAATCAAGACTCTGGGATGTAAATACGCATTCTTAAAGTTTTCTGAAACAGAGATAGTGTTACGTTCTTTTTCTTGTATCAGCCATTCATTGCCATAACTTTCGGAATGATCAATAAGCTTGGAACCTACGATCAACAGTACATCTAACGAAGATCAAATACGAATGTTGTTTTACGAGATACATTTTGCAATATCATGTGTTTTTAAAAAAAGGATTTGTGATAGGTGGCAAATGTAGCAATTCCTGCAGAAGGCTCACTCGGATGGAGGAAGGAGGGCTGTAAGCGGAGGAGGAGGCCCACATTTCTCCAAGTAGTGGAGATATGTTAAGCTAGGTTCTGTATTCAATGGGCCAAGAGAGATGTTCCAATTTAATTTGAAAGCCGACGATCATTTATACGCCTAATCAAGCCCCTGGGATGTAAATACGCATTCTTAAAGTTTCCTGAAACAGAGATATTGTTACGTTCTTTTTCTTGTATCAGTAATTCATTGCCACATCTTTCGGAATCTTCAAGAAGCTTCGAACCTACGATCAACAATACATCTAACGAAGATCAAATACCAATGTCGTTTTACGAGATACATTTTGCAATGGCATGTGTTTTTAAAAAAAGGATTTGTGGTAGGTGGCAAATGTAGCAATTCCTGCAGGTGGCTCACTCGGAACGAGGAAGTAGTGCTGTAAGCGGAGGAGGAGGCCCACATTTCTCCAAGTAGTGGAGAAATGTTAAGCTAGGTTCTATATTCACAGGGCTAAGAGAGATGTTCCACTTTAATTTGAAAGCCGACGATCATTTATACGCCTAATCAAGCCTCTGGGATGTAAATACGCATTCTTAAAGTTTCCTGAAGCAGAGATAGTGTTACGTTCTTTTTCTTGTATCAGTCGTTCATTGCCACAACTTTCGGAATCTTCAAGAAGCTTGGAACCTACGATCAACAATACATCTAACGAAGATCAAATACGACTGTCGTTTTACGAGATACATTTTGCAATGGCATGTGTTTTTAAAAAAAGGATTTGTGATAGGTGGCAAATGTAGCAATTCCTGCAGAAGGCTCACTCGGATGGAGGAAGGAGGGCTGTAAGCGGAGGAGGAGGCCCACATTTTTCCAAGTAGTGGAGAAATGTTAAGCTAGGTTCTATATTCACAATGCTAAGAGACATGTTCCACTTTAATTTGAAAGAAGCAGATCAATTATAAGCCTAATCAAGCCTCTGGGATGTAAATACGCATTCTTAAAGTTTTGTGAAACAGAGATAGTGTTACGTTCTTTATGTTGTATCAGTCATTCATTGCCACAACTTTCGGAATCTTCAAGAAGCTTGGAACATACAATCAACAATACATCTAACGAAGATCAAATAACGAATGTTGTTTTACGAGATACATTTTGCAATGGCATGTGTTTTAAAGAAAAGGATTTCTGATGGGTGGCAAATGTAGCAATTCCTGCAGAAGGCTCACTCGGTTGGAGGATGGAGGGCTGCAAGCGGAGGAGGAGGCCCACATTTCTCCAAGTAGTGGAGAAATGTTAAGCTAGGTTCTATATTCACAGGGCTAAGAGAGATGTTCCACTTTAATTTGAAAGCCGACGATCATTTATACGCCTAATCAAGCCTCTGGGATGTAAATACGCATCCTTAAAGTTTCCTGAAACAGAGATAGTGTTACGTTCTTTTTCTTGTATCAGTCATTCATTGCCACATCTTTCGGAATCTTCAAGAAGCTTCGAACTTACGATCAACAATACATCTAACGGAAATCAAATACGACTGTCGTTTTACGAGATACATATTGCAATGGCATGTGTTTTTAAAAAAAGGATTAGTGATAGGTGGCAAATGTAGCAATTCTTGCAGAAGGCTCACTCAGATGGAAGAAGGAGGGCTGTAAGCAGAGGAGGAGGCCCACATTTTTCCAAGTAGTGGAGAAATGTTAAGCTAGGTTCTATGTTCACAGGGCTAAGAGAGATGTTCCACTTTAATTTGAAAGCCGACGATCATTTATACGCCTAATCAAGCCTCTGGGATGTAAATACGCGTCCTTAAAGTTTCCTGAAACAGAGATAGTGTTACGTTCTTTTTCTTGTATTAGTCATTCTTTGCCACATCTTTCGGAATCTTCAAGAAGCTTGGAACATACAATCAACAATACATCTAACGAAGATCAAATACGAATGTTGTTTTACGAGATACATTTTGCAATGGCATGTGTTTTTAAAAAAAGGATTTGTGATATGTGGCAAATGTAGGAATTCCTGCAGAAGGCTCACTCGGTTGGAGGAAGGAGGGCTGTAAGCGGAGGGGTAGGCCCATATTTCTCCAAGTAGTGGAGAAATGTTAAGCTAGGTTCTATGTTCACAATGCTAAGAGACATGTTCCTCTTTAATTTGAAAGAAGCAGATCAATTATATGCCTAATCAAGCCTCTGGGATGTAAATACGCATTCTTAAAGTTTCCTGAAACAGAGATAGTGTTACGTTCTTTTTCTTGTATCAGTCATTCATTGCCACAACTTTCGGAATCTTCAAGAAGCTTCGAACCTACGATCAACAATACATCTAACGAAAATCAAATACGACTGTCGTTTTACGAGATACATTTTGCAATGGCATGTGTTTTTAAAAAAAGGATTTGTGATTGGTGGCAAATGTAGCAATTCCTGCAGAAGGCTCACTCGGATGGAGGAAGGAGGGCTGTAAGCGGAGGAGGAGGCCCACATTTCTCCCAGTAGTGGAGAAATGTTAAGCTAGGTTCTATATTCACAGGGCTAAGAGAGATGTTCCACTTTAATTTGAAAGCCGACGATCATTTATACGCCTAATCAAGCCTCTCGGATGTAAATACGCATCCTTAAAGTTTCCTGAAACAGAGATAGTGTTATGTTCTTTTTCTTGTATCAGTCATTCATTGCCACATCTTTCGGAATCTTCAAGAAGCTTCGAACCTACGATCAACAATACATCTAACGAAAATCAAATACGACTGTCGTTTTACGAGATACATTTTGCAATGGCATGTGTTTTTAAAAAAAGGATTTGTGATAGGTGGCAAATGTAGCAATTCCTGCAGAAGGCTCACTCGGATGGAGGAAGGAGGGCTGTAAGCGGAGGAGGAGGCCCACATTTTTCCAAGTAGTGGAGAAATGTTAAGCTAGGTTCTATGTTCACAGGGCTAAGAGAGATGTTCCACTTTAATTTGAAAGCCGACGATCATTTATACGGCTAATCAAGCCTCTGGGATGTAAATACGCGTTCTTAAAGTTTTGTGAAACGGAGATAGTGTTATGTTCTTTTTCTTGTATCAGTCATTCATTGCCACAATTTTCGGAATCTTCAAGAAGCTTGGAACCAACGATCAACAATACATCTAACGAAGATCAAATACGAATGTTGTTTTACGAGATACATTTTGCAATGGCATGTATTTTTAAAAAAAGGATTTGTGATAGGTGGCAAATGTAGGAATTCCTGCAGAAGGCTCACTCGGTTGGAGGAAGGAGGGCTGTAAGCGGAGGGGTAGGCCCATATTTCTCCAAGTAGTGGAGAAATGTTAAACTAGGTTCTATGTTCACAATGCTAAGAGACATGTTCCACTTTAATTTGAAAGAAGCAGATCAATTATAAGCCTAATCAAGCCTTTGGGATGTAAATACGCATTCTTAAAGTTTTGTGAAACAGAGATAGTGTTACGTTCTTTATGTTGTATCAGTCATTCATTGCCACAACTTTCGGAATCTTCAAGAAGCTTGGAACAAACAATCAACAATACATCTAACGAAGATCAAATAACGAATGTTGTTTTACGAGATACATTTTGCAATGGCATGTGTTTTAAAGAAAAGGATTTCTGATGGGTGGCAAATGTAGCAATTCCTGCAGAAGGCTCACTCGGTTGGAGGATGGAGGGCTGCAAGCGGAGGAGGAGGCCCACATTTTTCCAAGTAGTGGAGAAATGTTAAGCTAGGTTCTATGTTCACAGGGCTAAGAGAGATGTTCCACTTTAATTTGAAAGCCGACGATCATTTATACGCCTAATCAAGCCTTTGGGATGTAAATACGCGTTCTTAAAGTTTTGTGAAACGGAGATAGTGTTATGTTCTTTTTCTTGTATCAGTCATTCATTGCCACAATTTTCGGAATCTTCAAGAAGCTTGGAACCAACGATCAACAATACATCTAACGAAGATCAAATACGAATGTTGTTTTACGAGATACATTTTGCAATGGCATGTATTTTTAAAAAAAGGATTTGTGATAGGTGGCAAATGTAGGAATTCCTGCAGAAGGCTCACTCGGTTGGAGGAAGGAGGGCTGTAAGCGGAGGGGTAGGCCCATATTTCTCCAAGTAGTGGAGAAATGTTAAACTAGGTTCTGTCTTCACAATGCTAAGAGACATGTTCCACTTTAATTTGAAAGAAGCAGATCAATTATAAGCCTAATCAAGCCTCTGGGATGTAAATACGCATTCTTAAAGTTTTGTGAAACAGAGATAGTGTTACGTTCTTTATGTTGTATCAGTCATTCATTGCCACATATTTCGGAATCTTCAAGAAGTTTCGAATCTACGATCAACAATATATCTAACGAAAATCAAATACGAATGTCGTTTTACGAGATACATTTTGCAATGGCATGTGTTTTTAAAAAAAGGATTTCTGATAGGTGGCAAATGTAGCAATTCCTGCAGAAGGCTCACTCGGATGGAGGAAGGAGGGCTGTAAACGGAGGAGGAGGCACACATTTTTCTAAGTAGTGGGGAAATGTTAAGCTAGTTTCTATATTCACAGGGCTAAGAGAGATGTTCCACTTTAATTTGAAAGCCGACGATCATTTATAGGCCTAATCAAGCCTCTGGGATGTAAATACGCGTCCTTAAAGTTTCCTGAAACAGAGATAGTGTTACGTTCTTTTTCTTGTAACAGTCATTCTTTGCCACATCTTTCGGAATCTTCAAGAAGCTTGGAACATACAATCAACAATACATCTAACGAAGATCAAATACGAATGTTGTTTTACGAGATACATTTTGCAATGGCATGTGTTTTTAAAAAAAGGATTTGTGATATGTGGCAAATGTAGGAATTCCTGCAGAAGGCTCACTCGGTTGGAGGAAGGAGGGCTGTAAGCGGAGGGGTAGGCCCATATTTCTCCACGTAGTGGAGAAATGTTAAGCTAGGTTCTATGTTCACAATGCTAAGAGACAAGTTCCTCTTTAATTTGAAAGAAGCAGATCAATTATATGCCTAATCAAGCCTCTGGGATGTAAATACGCATTCTTAAAGTTTCCTGAAACAGAGATAGTGTTACGTTCTTTTTCTTGTATCAGTCATTCATTGCCACAACTTTCGGAATCTTCAAGAAGCTTCGAACCTACGATCAACAATACATCTAACGAAAATCAAATACGACTGTCGTTTTACGAGATACATTTTGCAATGGCATGTGTTTTTAAAAAAAGGATTTGTGATTGGTGGCAAATGTAGCAATTCCTGCAGAAGGCTCACTCGGATGGAGGAAGGAGGGCTGTAAGTGTAGGAGGAGGCCCACATTTCTCCCAGTAGTGGAGAAATGTTAAGCTAGGTTCTATATTCACAGGGCTAAGAGAGATGTTCCACTTTAATTTGAAAGCCGACGATCATTTATACGCCTAATCAAGCCTCTCGGATGTAAATACGCATCCTTAAAGTTTCCTGAAACAGAGATAGTGTTACGTTCTTTTTCTTGTATCAGTCATTCATTGCCACATCTTTCGGAATCTTCAAGAAGCTTCGAACCTACGATCAACAATACATCTAACGAAAATCAAATACGACTGTCGTTTTACGAGATACATTTTGCAATGGCATGTGTTTTTAAAAAAAGGATTTGTGATAGGTGGCAAATGTAGCAATTCTTGCAGAAGGCTCACTCGGATGGAGGAAGGAGGGCTGTAAGCGGAGGAGGGGGCCCACATTTTTCCAAGTAGTGGAGAAATGTTAAGCTAGGTTCTATGTTCACAGGGCTAAGAGAGATGTTCCACTTTAATTTGAAAGCCGACGATCATTTATACGGCTAATCAAGCCTCTGGGATGTAAATACGCGTTCTTAAAGTTTTGTGAAACGGAGATAGTGTTATGTTCTTTTTCTTGTATCAGTCATTCATTGCCACAATTTTCGGAATCTTCAAGGAGCTTGGAACCAACGATCAACAATACATCTAACGAAGATCAAATACGAATGTTGTTTTACGTGATACATTTTGCAATGGCATGTATTTTTAAAAAAAGGATTTGTGATAGGTGGCAAATGTAGGAATTCCTGCAGAAGGCTCACTCGGTTGGAGGAAGGAGGGCTGTAAGCGGAGGGGTAGGCCCATATTTCTCCAAGTAGTGGGGAAATGTTAAGCTAGGTTCTATGTTCACAATGCTAAGAGACATGTTCCACTTTAATTTGAAAGAAGCAGATCAATTATAAGCCTAATCAAGCCTCTGGGATGTAAATACGCATTCTTAAAGTTTTGTGAAACAGAGATAGTGTTACGTTCTTTATGTTGTATCAGTCATTCATTGCCACAACTTTCGGAATCTTCAAGAAGCTTGGAACATACAATCAACAATACATTTAACGAAGATCAAATAACGAATGTTGTTTTACGAGATACATTTTGCAATGGCATGTGTTTTAAAGAAAAGGATTTCTGATGGGTGGCAAATGTAGCAATTCCTGCAGAAGGCTCACTCGGTTGGAGGATGGAGGGCTGCAAGCGGAGGAGGAGGCCCACATTTCTCCAAGTAGTGGAGAAATGTTAAGCTAGGTTCTATATTCACAGGGCTAAGAGAGATGTTCCACTTTAATTTGAAAGCCGACGATCATTTATACGCCTAATCAAGCCTCTGGGATGTAAATACGCATCCTTAAAGTTTCCTGAAACAGAGATAGTGTTACGTTCTTTTTCTTGTATCAGTCATTCATTGCCACATCTTTCAGAATCTTCAAGAAGCTTCGAACTTACGATCAACAATACATCTAACGGAAATCAAATACGACTGTCGTTTTACGAGATACATATTGCAATGGCATGTGTTTTTAAAAAAAGGATTAGTGATAGGTGGCAAATGTAGCAATTCTTGCAGAAGGCTCACTCAGATGGAAGGAGGAGGGCTGTAAGCAGAGGAGGAGGCCCACATTTTTCCAAGTAGTGGAGAAATGTTAAGCTAGGTTCTATGTTCACAGGGCTAAGAGAGATGTTCCAATTTAATTTGAAAGCCGACGATCATTTATACGCCTAATAAAGACTCTGGGATGTAAATACGCATTCTTAAAGTTTCTTGAAACAGAGATAGTGTTACGTTCTTTTTCTTGTATCAGTCATTCATTGCCACATATTTCGGAATCTTCAAGAAGCTTCGAACCTACGATCAACAATACATCTAACGAAAATCAAATACGAATGTCGTTTTACGAGATACATTTTGCAATGGCATGTGTTTTTAAAAAAAGGATTTCTGATAGGTGGCAAATGTAGCAATTCCTGCAGAAGGCTCACTCGGATGGAGGAAGGAGGGCTGTAAACGGAGGAGGAGGCACACATTTTTCTAAGTAGTGGGGAAATGTTAAGCTAGTTTCTATATTCACAGGGCTAAGAGAGATGTTCCACTTTAATTTGAAAGCCGACGATCATTTATACGCCTAATCAAGCCTCTGGGATGTAAATACGCGTCCTTAAAGTTTCCTGAAACAGAGATAGTGTTACGTTCTTTTTCTTGTATCAGTCATTCGTTGCCACATCTTTCGGAATCTTCAAGAAGCTTGGAACATACAATCAACAATACATCTAACGAAGATCAAATACGAATGTTGTTTTACGAGATACATTTTGCAATGGCATGTGTTTTTAAAAAAAGGATTTGTGATATGTGGCAAATGTAGGAATTCCTGCAGAAGGCTCACTCGGTTGGAGGAAGGAGGGCTGTAAGCGGAGGGGTAGGCCCATATTTCTCCAAGTAGTGGAGAAATGTTAAGCTAGGTTCTATGTTCACAATGCTAAGAGACATGTTCCACTTTAATTTGAAAGAAGCAGATCAATTATATGCCTAATCAAGCCTCTGGGATGTAAATACGCATTCTTAAAGTTTCCTGAAACAGAGATAGTGTTATGTTCTTTTTCTTGTATCAGTCATTCATTGCCACAACTTTCGGAATCTTCAAGAAGCTTCGAACCTACGATCAACAATACATCTAACGAAAATCGAATACGACTGTCGTTTTACGAGATACATTTTGCAATGGCATGTGTTTTTAAAAAAAGGATTTGTGATTGGTGGCAAATGTAGCAATTCCTGCAGAAGGCTCTCTCGGATGGAGGAAGGAGGGCTGTAAGCGGAGGAGGAGGCCCACATTTCTCCCAGTAGTGGAGAAATGTTAAGCTAGGTTCTATATTCACAGGGCTAAGAGAGATGTTCCACTTTAATTTGAAAGCCGACGATCATTTATACGCCTAATCAAGCCTCTGGGATGTAAATATGCATTCTTAAAGTTTCCTGAAACAGAGATAGTGTTACGTTCTTTTTCTTGTATCAGTCATTCATTGCCACATCTTTCGGAATCTTCAAGAAGCTTCGAACCTACGATCAACAATACATCTAACGAAGATCAAATACGAATGTTGTTTTACGAGATACATTTTGCAATGGCATGTGTTTTTCAAAAAAGGATTTCTGATAGGTGTCAAATGTAGCAATTCCTGCAGAAGGCTCACTCGGATGGAGGAAGGAGGGCTGTAAGCGGAGGAGGAGGCCCACATTTCTCCAAGTAGTGGAGAAATGTTAAGCTAGTTTCTATATTCACAGGGCTAAGAGAGATGTTCCACTTTAATTTGAAAGCCGACGATCATTTATACGCCTAATCAAGCCTCTGGGATGTAAATACGCATCCTTAAAGTTTCCTGAAACAGAGATAGTGTTATGTTCTTTTTCTTGTATCAGTCATTCATTGCCACATCTTTCGGAATCTTCAAGAAGCTTCGAACCTACGATCAACAATACATCTAACGAAAATCAAATACGACTGTCGTTTTACGAGATACATTTTGCAATGGCATGTGTTTTTAAAAAAAGGATTTGTGATAGGTGGCAACTGTAGCAATTCCTGCAGAAGGCTCACTCGGATGGAGGAAGGAGGGCTGTAAGCGGAGGAGGAGTCTCACATTTTTCCAAGTAGTGGAGAAATGTTAAGCTAGGTTCTATGTTCACAGGGCTAAGAGAGATGTTCCACTTTAATTTGAAAGCCGACGATCATTTATACGGCTAAACAAGCCTCTGGAATGTAAATACGCGTTCTTAAAGTTTTGTGAAACGGAGATAGTGTTATGTTCTTTTTCTTGTATCAGTCATTCATTGCCACAATTTTCGGAATCTTCAAGAAGCTTCGAACCAACGATCAACAATACATCTAACGACGATCAAATACGAATGTTGTTTTACGAGATACATTTTGCAATGGCATGTGTTTTTAAAAAAAGGATTTGTGATATGTGGCAAATGTAGGAATTCCTGCAGAAGGCTCACTCGGTTGGAGGAAGGAGGGCTGTAAGCGGAGGGGTAGGCCCATATTTCTCCAAGTAGTGGAGAAATGTTAAGCTAGGTTCTATGTTCACAATGCTAAGAGACAAGTTCCTCTTTAATTTGAAAGAAGCAGATCAATTATATGCCTAATCAAGCCTCTGGGATGTAAATACGCATTCTTAAAGTTTCCTGAAACAGAGATAGTGTTACGTTCTTTTTCTTGTATCAGTCATTCATTGCCACAACTTTCGGAATCTTCAAGAAGCTTCGAACCTACGATCAACAATACATCTAACGAAAATCAAATACGACTGTCGTTTTACGAGATACATTTTGCAATGGCATGTGTTTTTAAAAAAAGGATTTGTGATTGGTGGCAAATGTAGCAATTCCTGCAGAAGGCTCACTCGGATGGAGGAAGGATGCTGTAAGTGTAGGAGGAGGCCCACATTTCTCCCAGTAGTGGAGAAATGTTAAGCTAGGTTCTATATTCACAGGGCTAAGAGAGATGTTCCACTTTAATTTGAAAGCCGACGATCATTTATACGCCTAATCAAGCCTCTCGGATGTAAATACGCATCCTTAAAGTTTCCTGAAACAGAGATAGTGTTACGTTCTTTTTCTTGTATCAGTCATTCATTGCCACATCTTTCGGAATCTTCAAGAAGCTTCGAACCTACGATCAACAATACATCTAACGAAAATCAAATACGACTGTCGTTTTACGAGATACATTTTGCAATGGCATGTGTTTTTAAAAAAAGGATTTGTGATAGGTGGCAAATGTAGCAATTCTTGCAGAAGGCTCACTCGGATGGAGGAAGGAGGGCTGTAAGCGGAGGAGGGGGCCCACATTTTTCCAAGTAGTGGAGAAATGTTAAGCTAGGTTCTATGTTCACAGGGCTAAGAGAGATGTTCCACTTTAATTTGAAAGCCGACGATCATTTATACGGCTAATCAAGCCTCTGGGATGTAAATACGCGTTCTTAAAGTTTTGTGAAACGGAGATAGTGTTATGTTCTTTTTCTTGTATCAGTCATTCATTGCCACAATTTTCGGAATCTTCAAGGAGCTTGGAACCAACGATCAACAATACATCTAACGAAGATCAAATACGAATGTTGTTTTACGTGATACATTTTGCAATGGCATGTATTTTTAAAAAAAGGATTTGTGATATGTGGCAAATGTAGGAATTCCTGCAGAAGGCTCACTCGGTTGGAGGAAGGAGGGCTGTAAGCGGAGGGGTAGGCCCATATTTCTCCAAGTAGTGGAGAAATGTTAAGCTAGGTTCTATGTTCACAATGCTAAGAGACATGTTCCACTTTAATTTGAAAGAAGCAGATCAATTATAAGCCTAATCAAGCCTCTGGGATGTAAATACGCATTCTTAAAGTTTTGTGAAACAGAGATAGTGTTACGTTCTTTATGTTGTATCAGTCATTCATTGCCACAACTTTCGGAATCTTCAAGAAGCTTGGAACATACAATCAACAATACATCTAACGAAGATCAAATAACGAATGTTGTTTTACGAGATACATTTTGCAATGGCATGTGTTTTAAAGAAAAGGATTTCTGATGGGTGGCAAATGTAGCAATTCCTGCAGAAGGCTCACTCGGTTGGAGGATGGAGGGCTGCAAGCGGAGGAGGAGGCCCACATTTCTCCAAGTAGTGGAGAAATGTTAAGCTAGGTTCTATATTCACAGGGCTAAGAGAGATGTTCCACTTTAATTTGAAAGCCGACGATCATTTATACGCCTAATCAAGCCTCTGGGATGTAAATACGCATCCTTAAAGTTTCCTGAAACAGAGATAGTGTTACGTTCTTTTTCTTGTATCAGTCATTCATTGCCACATCTTTCAGAATCTTCAAGAAGCTTCGAACTTACGATCAACAATACATCTAACGGAAATCAAATACGACTGTCGTTTTACGAGATACATATTGCAATGGCATGTGTTTTTAAAAAAAGGATTAGTGATAGGTGGCAAATGTAGCAATTCTTGCAGAAGGCTCACTCAGATGGAAGGAGGAGGGCTGTAAGCAGAGGAGGAGGCCCACATTTTTCCAAGTAGTGGAGAAATGTTAAGCTAGGTTCTATGTTCACAGGGCTAAGAGAGATGTTCCAATTTAATTTGAAAGCCGACGATCATTTATACGCCTAATAAAGACTCTGGGATGTAAATACGCATTCTTAAAGTTTCTTGAAACAGAGATAGTGTTACGTTCTTTTTCTTGTATCAGTCATTCATTGCCACATATTTCGGAATCTTCAAGAAGCTTCGAACCTACGATCAACAATACATCTAACGAAAATCAAATACGAATGTCGTTTTACGAGATACATTTTGCAATGGCATGTGTTTTTAAAAAAAGGATTTCTGATAGGTGGCAAATGTAGCAATTCCTGCAGAAGGCTCACTCGGATGGAGGAAGGAGGGCTGTAAACGGAGGAGGAGGCACACATTTTTCTAACTAGTGGGGAAATGTTAAGCTAGTTTCTATATTCACAGGGCTAAGAGAGATGTTCCACTTTAATTTGAAAGCCGACGATCATTTATACGCCTAATCAAGCCTCTGGGATGTAAATACGCGTCCTTAAAGTTTCCTGAAACAGAGATAGTGTTACGTTCTTTTTCTTGTATCAGTCATTCGTTGCCACATCTTTCGGAATCTTCAAGAAGCTTGGAACATACAATCAACAATACATCTAACGAAGATCAAATACGAATGTTGTTTTACGAGATACATTTTGCAATGGCATGTGTTTTTAAAAAAAGGATTTGTGATATGTGGCAAATGTAGGAATTCCTGCAGAAGGCTCACTCGGTTGGAGGAAGGAGGGCTGTAAGCGGAGGGGTAGGCCCATATTTCTCCAAGTAGTGGAGAAATGTTAAGCTAGGTTCTATGTTCACAATGCTAAGAGACATGTTCCACTTTAATTTGAAAGAAGCAGATCAATTATATGCCTAATCAAGCCTCTGGGATGTAAATACGCATTCTTAAAGTTTCCTGAAACAGAGATAGTGTTATGTTCTTTTTCTTGTATCAGTCATTCATTGCCACAACTTTCGGAATCTTCAAGAAGCTTCGAACCTACGATCAACAATACATCTAACGAAAATCGAATACGACTGTCGTTTTACGAGATACATTTTGCAATGGCATGTGTTTTTAAAAAAAGGATTTGTGATTGGTGGCAAATGTAGCAATTCCTGCAGAAGGCTCTCTCGGATGGAGGAAGGAGGGCTGTAAGCGGAGGAGGAGGCCCACATTTCTCCCAGTAGTGGAGAAATGTTAAGCTAGGTTCTATATTCACAGGGCTAAGAGAGATGTTCCACTTTAATTTGAAAGCCGACGATCATTTATACGCCTAATCAAGCCTCTGGGATGTAAATATGCATTCTTAAAGTTTCCTGAAACAGAGATAGTGTTACGTTCTTTTTCTTGTATCAGTCATTCATTGCCACATCTTTCGGAATCTTCAAGAAGCTTCGAACCTACGATCAACAATACATCTAACGAAGATCAAATACGAATGTTGTTTTACGAGATACATTTTGCAATGGCATGTGTTTTTCAAAAAAGGATTTCTGATAGGTGTCAAATGTAGCAATTCCTGCAGAAGGCTCACTCGGATGGAGGAAGGAGGGCTGTAAGCGGAGGAGGAGGCCCACATTTCTCCAAGTAGTGGAGAAATGTTAAGCTAGTTTCTATATTCACAGGGCTAAGAGAGATGTTCCACTTTAATTTGAAAGCCGACGATCATTTATACGCCTAATCAAGCCTCTGGGATGTAAATACGCATCCTTAAAGTTTCCTGAAACAGAGATAGTGTTATGTTCTTTTTCTTGTATCAGTCATTCATTGCCACATCTTTCGGAATCTTCAAGAAGCTTCGAACCTACGATCAACAATACATCTAACGAAAATCAAATACGACTGTCGTTTTACGAGATACATTTTGCAATGGCATGTGTTTTTAAAAAAAGGATTTGTGATAGGTGGCAACTGTAGCAATTCCTGCAGAAGGCTCACTCGGATGGAGGAAGGAGGGCTGTAAGCGGAGGAGGAGGCTCACATTTTTCCAAGTAGTGGAGAAATGTTAAGCTAGGTTCTATGTTCACAGGGCTAAGAGAGATGTTCCACTTTAATTTGAAAGCCGACGATCATTTATACGGCTAAACAAGCCTCTGGAATGTAAATACGCGTTCTTAAAGTTTTGTGAAACGGAGATAGTGTTATGTTCTTTTTCTTGTATCAGTCATTCATTGCCACAATTTTCGGAATCTTCAAGAAGCTTCGAACCAACGATCAACAATACATCTAACGACGATCAAATACGAATGTTGTTTTACGAGATACATTTTGCAATGGCATGTGTTTTTAAAAAAAGGATTTGTGATAGGTGGCAAATGTAGCAATTCCTGCAGAAGGCTCACTCGGTTGAAGGAAGGAGGGCTGTAAGCGTAGGGGTAGGCCCATATTCCTCCAAGTAGTGGAGAAATTTTAAGCTAGGTTCTATGTTCACAATGCTAAGAGACATGTTCCACTTTAATTTGAAAGAAGCAGATCAATTATAAGCCTAATCAAGCCTCTGGGATGTAAATACGCATTCTTAATGTTTTGTGAAACAGAGATAGTGTTACGTTCTTTATGTTGTATCAGTCATTCATTGCCACAACTTTCGGAATCTTCAAGAAGCTTGCAACATACAATCAACAATACATCTAACGAAGATCAAATAACGAATGTTGTTTTACGAGATACATTTTGCAATGGCATGTGTTTTAAAGAAAAGGATTTCTGATGGGTGGCAAATGTAGCAATTCCTGCAGAAGGCTCACTCGGTTTGAGGAAGGAGGGCTGCAAGCGGAGGAGGAGGCCCACATTTCTCCAAGTAGTGGAGAAATGTTAAGCTAGGTTCTATATTCACAGGGCTAAGAGAGATGTTCCACTTTAATTTGAAAGCCAACGATCATTTATACGCCTAATCAAGCCTCTGGGATATAAATACGCATCCTTAAAGTTTCCTGAAACAGAGATAGTGTTACGTTCTTTTTCTTGTATCGGTCATTCATTGCCACATCTTTCGGAATCTTCAAGAAGCTTCGAACCTACGATCAACAATACATCTAACGGAAATCAAATACGACTGTCGTTTTACGAGATACATTTTGCAATGGCATGTGTTTTTAAAAAAAGGATTAGTGATAGGTGGCAAATGTAGCAATTCCTGCAGAAGGCTCACTCAGATGGAAGAAGGAGGGCTGTAAGCAGAGGAGGAGGCCCACATTTTTCCAAGTAGTGGAGAAATGTTAAGCTAGGTTCTATGTTCACAGGGCTAAGAGAGATGTTCCACTTTAATTTGAAAGCCGACGATCATTTATACGCCTAATCAAGCCTCTGGGATGTAAATACGCATTCTTAAAGTTTTGTGAAACAGAGATAGTGTTATGTTCTTTTTCTTGTATCAGTCATTCATTGCCACAATTTTCGGAATCTTCAAGAAGCTTGGAACCAACGATCAACAATACATCTAACGAAGATCAAATACGAATGTTGTTTTACGAGATACATTTTGCAATGGCATGTGTTTTTAAAAAAAGGATTTGTGATAGGTGTCAAATGTAGCAATTCCTGCAGAAGGCTCACTCGGATGGAGGAAGGAGGGCTGTAAGCGGAGGAGGAGGCCCACATTTCTCCAAGTAGTGGAGAAATGTTAAGCTAGTTTCTATATTCACAGGGCTAAGAGAGATGTTCCACTTTAATTTGAAAGCCGACGATCATTTATACGCCTAATCAAGCCTCTGGGATGTAAATACGCGTCCTTAAAGTTTCCTGAAACAGAGATAGTGTTACGTTCTTTTTCTTGTATCAGTCATTCATTGCCACATCTTTCGGAATCTTCAAGAAGCTTCGAACCTACGATCAACAATACATCTAACGAAAATCAAATACGACTGTCGTTTTACGAGATACATTTTGCAATGGCATGTGTTTTTAAAAAAAGGATTTGTGATAGGTGGCAAATGTAGCAATTCCTGCAGAAGGCTCACTCGGATGGAGGAAGGAGGGCTGTAAGCGGAGGAGGAGGCCCACATATCTCCCAGTAGTGGAGAAATGTTAAGCTAGGTTCTATATTCACAGGGCTAAGAGAGATGTTCCACTTTAATTTGAAAGCCGACGATCATATATACGGCTAATCAAGCCTCTGGGATGTAAATACGCATTCTTAAAGTTTCCTGAAACAGAGATAGTGTTACGTTCTTTTTCTTGTATCAGTCATTCATTGCCACATCTTTCGGAATCTTCAAGAAGCTTGGAACCTACGATCAACAATACATCTAACGAAGATCAAATACGAATGTTGTTTTACGAGATACATTTTGCAATGGCATGTGTTTTTAAAAAAAGGATTTCTGATATGTGTCAAATGTAGCAATTCCTGCAGAAGGCTCACTCGGATGGAGGAAGGAGGGCTGTAAGCGGTGGAGTAGGCCCACATTTTTCCAAGTAGTGGAGAAATGTTAAGCTAGGTTCTATGTTCACAGGGCTAAGAGAGATGTTCCACTTTAATTTGAAAGCCGACGATCATTTATACGCCTAATCAAGCCTCTGGGATGTAAATACGCATTCTTAAAGTTTTGTGAAACAGAGATAGTGTTATGTTCTTTTTCTTGTATCAGTCATTCATTGCCACAATTTTCGGAATCTTCAAGAAGCTTGGAACCAACGATCAACAATACATCTAACGAAGATCAAATACGAATGTTGTTTTACGAGATACATTTTGCAATGGCATGTGTTTTTAAAAAAAGGATTTGTGATAGGTGTCAAATGTAGCAATTCCTACAGAAGGCTCACTCGGATGGAGGAAGGAGGGCTGTAAGCGGAGGAGGAGGCCCACATTTCTCCAAGTAGTGGAGAAATGTTAAGCTAGTTTCTATATTCACAGGGCTAAGAGAGATGTTCCACTTTAATTTGAAAGCCGACGATCATTTATACGCCTAATCAAGCCTCTGGGATGTAAATACGCGTCCTTAAAGTTTCCTGAAACAGAGATAGTGTTACGTTCTTTTTCTTGTATCAGTCATTCATTGCCACATCTTTCGGAATCTTCAAGAAGCTTCGAACCTACGATCAACAATACATCTAACGAAAATCGAATACGACTGTCGTTTTACGAGATACATTTTGCAATGGCATTTGTTTTTAAAAAAAGGATTTGTGATAGGTGGCAAATGTAGCAATTCCTGCAGAAGGCTCACTCGGATGGAGGAAGGAGGGCTGTAAGCGGAGGAGGAGGCCCACTTTTTTCCAAGTAGTGGAGAAATGTCAAGCTAGGTTCTATGTTCACAGGGCTAAGAGAGATGTTCCACTTTAATTTGAAAGCCGACGATCATTTATACGGCTAATCAAGCCTCTGGGATGTAAATACGCGTTCTTTAAGTTTTGTGAAACGGAGATAGTGTTATGTTCTTTTTCTTGTATCAGTCATTCATTGCCACAATTTTCGGAATCTTCAAGAAGATTGGAACCAACGATCAACAATACATCTAACGAAGATCAAATACGAATGTTGTTTTACGAGATACATTTTGCAATGGCATGTGTTTTAAAAAAAAGGATTTGTGATATGTGGCAAATGTAGGAATTCCTGCAGAAGGCTCACTCGGTTGGAGGAAGGAGGGCTGTAAGCGGAGGGGTTAGCCCATATTTCTCCAAGTAGTGGAGAAATGTTAAGCTAGGTTCTATGTTCACAATGCTAAGAGACATGTTCCACTTTAATTTGAAAGAAGCAAATCAATTATAAGCCTAATCAAGCCTCTGGGATGTAAATACGCATTCTTAAAGTTTCCTGAAACAGAGATAGTGTTACGTTCTTTTTCTTGTATCAGTCATTCATTGCCACATCTTTCAGAATCTTCAAGAAGCTTCGAACCTACGATCAACAACACATCTAACGAAAATCAAATACGACTGTCGTTTTACGAGATACATTTTGCAATGGCATGTGTTTTTAAAAAAAGGATTTCTGATAGGTGGCAAATGTAGCAATTCCTGCAGAAGGCTCACTCGGATGGAGGAAGGAGGGCTGTAAGCGGAGGAGGAGGCCCACATTTCTCCCAGTAGTGGAGAAATGTTAAGCTAGGTTCTATATTCACAGGGCTAAGAGAGATGTTCCACTTTAATTTGAAAGCCGACGATCATATATACGGCTATTCAAGCCTCTGGGATGTAAATACGCATTCTTAAAGTTTCCTGAAACAGAGATAGTGTTACGTTCTTTTTCTTGTATCAGTCATTCATTGCCACATCTTTCGGAATCTTCAAGAAGCTTCGAACCTACGATCAACAATACATCTAACGAAGATCAAATACGGATGTTGTTTTACGAGATACATTTTGCAATGGCATGTGTTTTTAAAAAAAGGATTTGTGATAGGTGTCAAATGTAGCAATTCCTGCAGAAGGCTCACTCGGATGGAGGAAGGAGGGCTGTAAGCGGAGGAGGAGGCCCACATTTCTCCAAGTAGTGGAGAAATGTTAAGCTAGTTTCTATATTCACAGGGCTAAGAGAGATGTTCCACTTTAATTTGAAAGCCGACGATCATTTATACGCCTAATCAAGCCTCTGGGATGTAAATACGCATCCTTAAAGTTTCCTGAAACAGAGATAGTGTTATGTTCTTTTTCTTGTATCAGTCATTCATTGCCACATCTTTCGGAATCTTCAAGAAGCTTCGAACCTACGATCAACAATACATCTAACGAAAATCAAATACGACTGTCGTTTTACGAGATACATTTTGCAATGGCATGTGTTTTTAAAAAAAGGATTTGTGATAGGTGGCAACTGTAGTAATTCCTGCAGAAGGCTCACTCGGATGGAGGAAGGAGGGCTGTAAGCGGAGGAGTAGGCCCACATTTTTCCAAGTAGTGGAGAAATGTTAAGCTAGGTTCTATGTTCACAGGGCTAAGAGAGATGTTCCACTTTAATTTGAAAGCCGACGATCATTTATACGGCTAATCAAGCCTCTGGAATGTAAATACGCGTTCTTAAAGTTTTGTGAAACGGAGATAGTGTTATGTTCTTTTTCTTGTATCAGTCATTCATTGCCACAATTTTCGGAATCTTCAAGAAGCTTCGAACCAACGATTAACAATACATCTAACGAAGATCAAATACGAATGTTGTTTTACGAGACACATTTTGCAATGGCATGTGTTTTTAAAAAAAGGATTTGTGATAGGTGGCAAATGTAGGAATTCCTGCAGAAGGCTCACTCGGTTTGAGGAAGGAGGGCTGCAAGCGGAGGAGGAGGCCCACATTTCTCCAAGTAGTGGAGAAATGTTAAGCTAGGTTCTATATTCACAGGGCTAAGAGAGATGTTCCACTTTAATTTGAAAGCCGACGATCATTTATACGCCTAATCAAGCCTCTGGGATGTAAATACGCATCCTTAAAGTTTCCTGAAACAGAGATAGTGTTACGTTCTTTTTCTTGTATCAGTCATTCATTGCCACATCTTTCGGAATCTTCAAGAAGCTTCGAACCTACGATCAACAATACATCTAACGGAAATCAAATACGACTGTCGTTTTACGAGATACATTTTGCAATGGCATGTGTTTTTAAAAAAAGGATTAGTGATAGGTGGCAAATGTAGCAATTCCTGCAGAAGGCTCACTCAGATGGAAGAAGGAGGGCTGTAAGCAGAGGAGGAGGCCCACATTTTTCCAAGTAGTGGAGAAATGTTAAGCTAGGTTCTATGTTCACAGGGCTAAGAGAGATGTTCCACTTTAATTTGAAAGCCGACGATCATTTATACGGCTAATCAAGCCTCTGGAATGTAAATACGCGTTCTTAAAGTTTTGTGAAACGGAGATAGTGTTATGTTCTTTTTCTTGTATCAGTCATTCATTGCCACAATTTTCGGAATCTTCAAGAAGATTGGAACCAACGATCAACAATACATCTAACGAAGATCAAATACGAATGTTGTTTTACGAGATACATTTTGCAATGGCATGTGTTTTTAAAAAAAGGATTTGTGATATGTGGCAAATGTAGGAATTCCTGCAGAAGGCTCACTCGGTTGGAGGAAGGAGGGCTGTAAGCGGAGGGGTAGGCCCATATTTCTCCAAGTAGTGGAGAAATGTTAAGCTAGGTTCTATGTTCACAATGCTAAGAGACATGTTCCACTTTAATTTGAAAGAAGCAGATCAATTATAAGCCTAATCAAGCCTCTGGGATGTAAATACGCATTCTTAAAGTTTCCTGAAACAGAGATAGTGTTACGTTCTTTTTCTTGTATCAGTCATTCATTGCCACATCTTTCGGAATCTTCAAGAAGCTTCGAACCTACGATCAACAACACATCTAACGAAAATCAAATACGACTGTCGTTTTACGAGATACATTTTGCAATGGCATGTGTTTTTAAAAAAAGGATTTGTGATAGGTGGCAAACGTAGCAATTCCTGCAGAAGGCTCACTCGGATGGAGGAAGGAGGGCTGTAAGCGGAGGAGGAGGCCCACATTTCTCCCAGTAGTGGAGAAATGTTAAGCTAGGTTCTATGTTCACAGGGCTAAGAGAGATGTTCCAATTTAATTTCAAAGCCAACGATCATTTATACGCCTAATCAAGACTCTGGGATGTAAATACGCATTCTTAAAGTTTCCTGAAACAGAGATAGTGTTACGTTCTTTTTCTTGTATCAGTCATTCATTGCCACAATTTTCGGAATCTTCAAGAAGCTTGGAACCAACGATCAACAATACATCTAACGAAGATCAAATACGAATGTTGTTTTACGAGATACATTTTGCAATGGCATGTGTTTTTAAAAAAAGGATTTGTGATAGGTGGCAAATGTAGCAATTCCTGCAGAAGGCTCACTCGGATGGAGGAAGGAGGGCTGTAAGATGAGGAGGAGGCCCACATTTCTCCAAGTAGTGGAGAAATGTTAAGCTAGGTTCTATGTTCACAATGATAAGAGACATGTTCCACTTTAATTTGAAAGAAGCAGATCAATTATAAGCCTAATCAAGCCTCTGGGATGTAAATACGCATTCTTAAAGTTTCCTGAAACAGTGATAGTGTTACGTTCTTTTTCTTGTATCAGTCATTCATTGCCACATCTTTCGGAATCTTCAAGAAGCTTCGAACCTACGATCAACAACACATCTAACGAAAATCAAATACGACTGTCGTTTTACGAGATACATTTTGCAATGGCATGTGTTTTTAAAAAAAGGATTTGTGATAGGTGGCAAATGTAGCAATTCCTGCAGAAGGCTCACTCGGATGGAGGAAGGAGGGCTGTAAGCGGAGGAGGAGGCCCACATTTCTCCCAGTAGTGGAGAAATGTTTAGCTAGGTTCTATATTCACAGGGCTAAGAGAGATGTTTCACTTTAATTTGAAAGCCGACCATCATTTATACGCCTAATCAAGCCTCTGGGATGTAAATACGCATCCTTAAAGTTTCCTGAAACAGAGATAGTGTTATGTTCTTTTTCATGTATCAGTCATTCATTGCCACATCTTTCGGAATCTTCAAGAAGCTTCGAACCTACGATCAACAATACATCTAACGAAAATCAAATACGACTGTCGTTTTACGAGATACATTTTGCAATGGCATGTGTTTTTAAAAAAAGGATTTGTGATAGGTGGCAACTGTAGCAATTCCTGCAGAAGGCTCACTCGGATGGAGGAAGGAGGGCTGTAAGCGGAGGAGTAGGCCCACATTTTTCCAAGTAGTGGAGAAATGTTAAGCTAGGTTCTATGTTCACAGGGCTAAGAGAGATGTTCCACTTTAATTTGAAAGCCGACGATCATTTATACGGCTAATCAAGCCTCTGGAATGTAAATACGCGTTCTTAAAGTTTTGTGAAACGGAGATAGTGTTATGTTCTTTTTCTTGTATCAGTCATTCATTGCCACAATTTTCGGAATCTTCAAGAAGATTGGAACCAACGATCAACAATACATCTAACGAAGATCAAATACGAATGTTGTTTTACGAGATACATTTTGCAATGGCATGTGTTTTTAAAAAAAGGATTTGTGATATGTGGCAAATGTAGGAATTCCTGCAGAAGGCTCACTCGGTTGGAGGAAGGAGGGCTGTAAGCGGAGGGGTAGGCCCATATTTCTCCAAGTAGTGGAGAAATGTTAAGCTAGGTTCTATGTTCACAATGCTAAGAGACATGTTCCACTTTAATTTGAAAGAAGCAGATCAATTATAAGCCTAATCAAGCCTCTGGGATGTAAATACGCATTCTTAAAGTTTCCTGAAACAGAGATAGTGTTACGTTCTTTTTCTTGTATCAGTCATTCATTGCCACATCTTTCGGAATCTTCAAGAAGCTTCGAACCTACGATCAACAACACATCTAACGAAAATCAAATACGACTGTCGTTTTACGAGATACATTTTGCAATGGCATGTGTTTTTAAAAAAAGGATTTGTGATAGGTGGCAAACGTAGCAATTCCTGCAGAAGGCTCACTCGGATGGAGGAAGGAGGGCTGTAAGCGGAGGAGGAGGCCCACATTTCTCCCAGTAGTGGAGAAATGTTAAGCTAGGTTCTATATTCACAGGGCTAAGAGAGATGTTCCACTTTAATTTGAAAGCCGACGATCATTTATACGCCTAGTCAAGCCTCTGGGATGTAAATACACATTCTTAAAGTTTCCTGAAACAGAGATAGTGTTACGTTCTTTTTCTTGTATCAGTCATTCATTGCCACATCTTTCGGAATCTTCAAGAAGCTTCGAACCTACGATCAACAATACATCTAACGAAGATCAAATACGAATGTTGTTTTACGAGATACATTTTGCAATGGCATGTGATTTTAAAGAAAGGATTTCTGATAGGTGGCAAATGTAGCAATTCCTGCAGAAGGCTTACTCGGATGGAGGAAGGAGGGCTGTAAGCGGAGGAGGAGGCCCACATTTTTCCAAGTAGTGGAGAAATGTTAAGCTAGTTTCTATATTCACAGGGCTAAGAGAGATGTTCCACTTTAATTTGAAAGCCGACGATCATTTATACGCCTAATCAAGCCTCTGGGATGTAAATACGCAAAGTTTCCTGAAACAGAGATAGCGTTATGTTCTTTTTCTTGTATCAGTCATTCATTGCCACATCTTTCGGAATCTTCAAGAAGCTTGGAACCTACGATCAACAATACATCTAACAAAAATTAAATACGACTGTCGTTTTACGAGATACATTTTGCAATGGCATGTGTTTTTAAAAAAAGGATTTCTGATAGGTGGCAAATGTAGCAATTCCTGCAGAAGGCTCACTCGGATGGAGGAAGGAGGGCTGTAAGCGGAGGAGGAGGCACACATTTTTCCAAGTAGTGGAGAAATGTTAAGCTAGGTTCTATGTTCACAGGGCTAAGAGAGACGTTAAACTTTAATTTGAAAGCCGACGATCATTTATACGCCTAATCAAGCCTCTGGGATGTAAATACGCATTCTTAAAGTTTTGTGAAACAGAGATAGTGTTACGTTCTTCATCTTGTATCAGTCATTCATTGCCACAACTTTCGGAATCTTCAAGAAGCTTGGAACATACAATCAACAATACATCTAACGAAGATCAAATAACGAATGTTGTTTTACGAGATACATTTTGCAATGGCATGTGTTTTAAAGAAAAGGATTTCTGATGGGTGGCAAATGTAGCAATTCCTGCAGAAGGCTCAGTCGGTTGGAGGAAGGAGGGCTGCAAGCGGAGGAGGAGGCCCACATTTCTCCAAGTAGTGGAGAAATGTTAAGTTAGGTTCTATATTCACAGGGCTAAGAGAGATGTTAAACTTTAATTTGAAAGCCGACGATCATTTATACGCCTAATCAAGCCTCTGGGATGTAAATACGCATCCTTAAAGTTTCCTGAAACAGAGATAGTGTTACGTTCTTTTTCTTGTATCAGTCATTCATTGCCACATATTTCGGAATCTTCAAGAAGCTTCGAACCTACGATCAACAATACATCTAACGAAGATCAAATACGAATGTTGTTTTACGAGATACATTTTGCAATGGCATGTGTTTTTAAAAAAAGGATTTCTGATAGGTGGCAAATGTAGCAATTCCTGCAGAAGGCTCACTCGGAAGGAGGAAGGAGGTCTGTAAGCGGAGGAGGAGGCACACATTTTTCCAAGTAGTGGAGAAATGTTAAGCTAGGTTCTATGTTCACAGGGCTAAGAGAGATGTTCCACTTTAATTTGAAAGCCGACGATCATTTATACGGCTAATCAAGCCTCTGGGATGTAAATACGCATTCTTAAAGTTTTGTGAAACAGAGATAGTGTTATGTTCTTTTTCTTGTATCAGACATTCATTGCCTCAATTTTCGGAATCTTCAAGAAGCTTGGAACCAACGATCAACAATACATCTAACGAAGATCAAATACGAATGTTGTTTTACGAGATACATTTTGCAATGGCATGTGTTATTAAAGAAAGGAATTGTGGTATGTGGCAAATGTAGGAATTCCTGCAAAAGGCTCACTCGGTTGGAGGAAGGAGGGCTGTAAGCGGAGGGGTAGGCCCATATTTCTCCAAGTAGTGGAGAAATGTTGAGCTAGGTTCTATGTTCACAGGGCAAAGAGAGATGTTCCACTTTAATTTGAAAGGCGCGGATCAATTATACGCCTAATCAAGCCTCTGGGATGTAAATACACATTCTTAAAGTTTTCTGAAACAGAGATAGTCTTACGTTCTTTTTCTTGTATCAGTCATTCATTGCCACATCTTTCGGAATCTTCAAGTAGCTTGGAACCTACGATCAACAGTACATCTAACGATGATCAAATACGAATGTGTTTTTAAGAGATACATTTTGCAATGGCATGTGTTTTTAAAAAAAGGATTTGTGATATGTGGCAAATGTAGGAATTCCTGCAGAAGGCTCACTCGGTTGGAGTAAGAAGGGCTGCAAGCGGAGGAGGAGGCCCACATTTCTCCAAGTAGTGGAGAAATGTTAAGCTAGGTTCTATATTCACAGGGCTAAGAGAGATGTTCCACTTTAATTTGAAAGCCGACGATCATTTATACGCCTAATCAAGCCTCTGGGATGTAAATACGCATCCTTAAAGTTTCCTGAAACAGAGATAGTGTTACGTTCTTTTTCTTGTATCAGTCATTCATTGCCACATCTTTCGGAATCTTCAAGAAGCTTCGAACCTACGATCAACAATACATCTAACGAAGATCAAATACGAATGTCGTTTTACGAGATTCATTTTGCAATGGCATGTGTTTTTAAAAAAAGGATTTGTGATAGGTGGCAAATGTAGCAATTCCTGCAGAAGGCTCACTCGGGTGGAGGAAGGAGGGCTGTAAGCGGAGGAGGAGGCCCACATTTCTCAAAGTAGTGGAGAAATGTTAAGCTAGGTTCTATATTCACAGAGCTAAGAGAGATGTTCCACTTTAATTTGAAAGCCGACGCTCATTTATACGGCTAATCAAGCCTCTGGGATGTAAATACGCATTCTTAAATTTTTCTTAAACAGAGATAGCGTTACGTTCTTTTTCTTGTATCAGTCATTCATTGCCACAATTTTCGGAATCTTCAAGAAGCTTGGAACCTACGATCAACAATACATCTAATGAAGATCAAATACGAATAATGTTTTACGAGATACATTTTGCAATGGCATGTGTTTTAAAGAAAAGGATTTCTGATTGGTGGCAAATGTAGCAATTCCTACAGAAGGCTCACTTGGTTGGAGGAAGGAGGGCTGCAAGCGGAGGAGGAGGCCCACATTTCTCCAAGTAGTGGAGAAATGTTAATCTAGGTTCTATATTCACAGGGCTAAGAGAGATGTTCCACTTTAATTTGAAAGCCGACGATCATTTATACGCCTAATCAAGCTTCTGGGATGTAAATACGCATCCTTAAAGTTTCCTGAAACAGAGATAGTGTTACGTTCTTTTTCTTGTATCAGTCAATAATTTCCACATCTTTCGGAATCTTCAAGAAGCTTCGAACCTACGATCAACAATACATCTAACGAAAATCAAATACGACTGTCGTTTCACGAGATACATTTTGCAATGGCATGTGTTTTTAAAAAAAGGATTTGTGATAGGTGGCAAATGTAGCAATTCCTGCAGAAGGCTCACTCGGATGGAGGAAGGAGGGCTGTAAGCGGAGGAGGAGGCCCACATTTCTCCAAGTAGTGGAGAAATGTTAAGCTAGGTTCTATGTTCACAGGGCTAAGAGAGATGTTCCACTTTAATTTGAAAGCCGACGATCATTTATACGGCTAATCAAGCCTCTGGGATGTAAATACGCGTTCTTAAAGTTTTGTGAAACGGAGATAGTGTTATGTTCTTTTTCTTGTATCAGTCATTCATTGCCACATCTTTCGGAATCTTAAAGAAGCTTGGAACATACAATCAACAATACATCTAACGAAGATCAAATACGAATGTTGTTTTACGAGATACATTTTGCAGTGGCATGTGTTTTTAAAAAAAGGATTTGTGATATGTGGCAAATGTAGGAATTCCTGCAAAAGGCTCACTCGGTTTGAGGAAGGAGGGCTGTAAGCGGAGGGGTAGGCCCATATTTCTCCAAGTAGTGGAGAAATGTTAAGCTAGGTTCTATGTTCACAATGCTAAGAGACATGTTCCACTTTAATTTGAAAGAAGCAGATCAATTATAAGCCTAATCAAGCCTCTGGGATGTAAATACGCATTCTTAAAGTTTCCTGAAACAGAGATAGTGTTACGTTCTTTTTCTTGTATCAGTCATTCATTGCCACAACTTTCGGAATCTTCAAGAAGCTTCGAACCTACGATCAACAATACATCTAACGAAAATCAAATACGACTGTCGTTTTACGAGATACATTTTGCAATGGCATGTGTTTTTAAAAAAAGGATTTCTGATAGGTGTCAAATGTAGCAATTCATGCAGAAGGCTCACTCGGATGGAGGAAGGAGGGCTGTAAGCGGAGGAGGAGGCCCACATTTTTCCAAGTAGTGGAGAAATGTTAAGCTAGGTTCTATGTTCACAGGGCTAAGAGAGATGTTCCACTTTAATTTGAAAGAAGCAGATCAATTATAAGCCTAATCAAGCCTCTGGGATGTAAATACGCATTCTTAAAGATTTGTGAAACAGAGATAGTGTTACGTTCTTTATCTTGTATCAGTCATTCATTGCCACAACTTTCGGAATCTTCAAGAAGCTTGGAACATACAATCAACAATACATCTAACGAAGATCAAATAACGAATGTTGTTTTACGAGATACATTTTGCAATGGCATGTGTTTTAAAGAAAAGGATTTCTGATGGGTGGCAAATGTAGCAATTCCTGCAGAAGGCTCACTCGGTTGGTGGAAGGAGGGCTGCAAGCGGAGGAGGAGGCCCACATTTCTCCAAGTAGTGGAGAAATGTTTAGCTAGGTTCTATATTCACAGGGCTAAGAGACATGTTCCACTTTAATTTGAAAGCCGACGATCATTTATACGCCTAATCAAGCCTCTGGGATGTAAATACGCATCCTTAAAGTTTCCTGAAACAGAGATAGTGTTACGTTCTTTTTCTTGTATCAGTCATTCATTGCCACATCTTTCGGAATCTTCAAGAAGCTTCGAACCTACGATCAACAATACATCTAACGAAGATCAAATACGAATGTTGTTTTACGAGATACATTTTGCAATGGCATGTGTTTTTAAAAAAAGATTTCTGATAGGTGGCAAATGTAGCAATTCCTGCAGAAGGCTCACTCAGATGGAAGAAGGAGGGCTGTAAGCAGAGGAGGAGGCCCACATTTTTCCAAGTAGTGGAGAAATGTTAAGCTAGGTTCTATGTTCACAGGGCTAAGAGAGATGTTCCAATTTAATTTGAAAGCCGACGATCATTTATACGCCTAATCAAGACTCTGGGATGTAAATACGCATTCTTAAAGTTTCCTGAAACAGAGATAGTGTTACGTTCTTTTTCTTGTATCAGTCATTCATTGCGACATATTTCGGAATCTTCAAGAAGCTTCGAACCTACGATCAACAATACATCTAACGAAGATCAAATACGAGATACATTTTGCAATGGCATGTGTTTTTAAAAAAAGGATTTCTGATAGGTGGCAAATGTAGCAATTCCTGCAGAAGGCTCACTCGGATGGAGGAAGGAGGGCTGTAAGCGGCGGAGGAGCCACACATTTTTCCAAGTAGTGGAGAAATGTTAAGCTAGGTTCTATGTTCACAGGGCTAAGACAGATGTTCCACTTTAATTTGAAAGCCGACAATCATTTATACGCCTAATCAAGCCTCTGGGATGTAAATACGCATTCTTAAAGTTTTGTAAAACAGAGATAGTGTTATGTTCTTTTTCTTGTATCAGTCATTCATTGCCACAATTTTCGGCATCTTCAAGAAGCTTGGAACCAACGATCAACAATACATCTAACGAAGATCAAATACGAATGTTGTTTTACGAGATACATTTTGCAATGGCATGTGTTTTTAAAAAAAGGATTTCTGATAGGTGGCAAATGTAGCAATTCCTGCAGAAGGCTCACTCGGATGGAAGAAGGAGGGCTGTAAGCACAGGAGGAGGCCCACATTTTTCTAAGTAGTTGGGAAATGTTAAGCTAGGTTCTATGTTCACAGAGCTAAGAGAGATGTTCCGATTTAATTTCAAAGCGGACGATCATTTATACGCCTGATCAAGACTCTGGGATGTAAATACGCATTCTTAAAGTTTTGTGAAACAGAGATAGTGTTACGTTCTTTTTCTTGTATCAGTCATTTATTGCCATAACTTTCGGAATGATCAAGAAGCTTGGAACCTACGATCAACAGTACATCTAAAGAAGATCAAATACGAATGTTGTTTTAACAGATACATTTTGCAATGGCATGTGTTTTTAAAAAAAGGATTTGTGATAGGTGGCAAGTGTAGCAATTCCTGCAGAAGGCTCACTCGGATGGAGGAAGGAGGGCTGTAAGCGGAGGAGGAGGCCCACATTTCTCCAAGTAGTGGAGAAATGTTAAGCTAGTTTCTATATTCACAGGGCTAAGAGAGATGTTCCACTTTAATTTGAAAGCCGACGATCATTTATACGCCTAATCAAGCCTCTGGGATGTAAATACGCGTCCTTAAAGTTTCCTGAAACAGAGATAGTGTTACGTTCTTTTTCTTGTATCAGTCATTCATTGCCACATCTTTCGGAATCTTCAAGAAGCTTGGAACCGACGATCAACAATACATATAACGAAACTCAAATACGACTGTCGTTTTACGAGATACATTTTGCAATGGCATGTGTTTTTAAAAAAAGGATTTGTGATAGGTGGCAAATGTAGCAATTCCTGCAGAAGGCTCACTCGGATGGAGGAAGGAGGGCTGTAAGCGGAGGAGGAGGCCCACTTTTTTCCAAGTAGTGGAGAAATGTTAAGCTAGGTTCTATGTTCACAGGGCTAAGAGAGATGTTCCACTTTAATTTGAAAGCCGACGATCATATATACGGCTAATCAAGCCTCTGGGATGTAAATACGCGTTCTTAAAGTTTTGTGAAACGAAGATAGTGTTATGTTCTTTTTCTTGTATCAGTCATTCATTGCCACAATTTTCGGAATCTTCAAGAAGCTTGGAACCAACGATCAACAATACATCTAACGAAGATCAAATACGAATGTTGTTTTACGAGATACATTTTGCAATGGCATGTGTTTTTAAAAAAAGGATTTGTGATATGTGGCAAATGTAGGAATTCCTGCAGAAGGCTCACTCGGTTGGAGGAAGGAGGGTTGTAAGCGGAGGGGTAGGCCCATATTTCTCCAAGTAGTGGAGAAATGTTAAGCTAGGTTCTATGTTCACAATGCTAAGAGACATGTTCAACTTTAATTTGAAAGAAGCAGATCAATTATAAGCCTAATCAAGCCTCTGGGATGTAAATACGCATTCTTAAAGTTTCCTGAAACAGAGATAGTGTTACGTTCTTTTTCTTGTATCAGTCATTCATTGCCACAACTTTCGGAATCTTCAAGAAGCTTCGAACCTACGATCAACAATACATCTAACGAAAATCAAATACGACTGTCGTTTTACGAGATACATTTTGCAATGGCATGTGTTTTTAAAAAAAGGATTTGTGATATGTGGCAAATGTAGGAATTCCTGCAAAAGGCTCACTCGGTTGGAGGAAGGAGGGCTGCAAGCGGAGGAGGAGGCCCATATTTCTCCAAGTAGTGGAGAAATGTTAAGCTAGGTTCTATGTTCACAATGCTAAGAGACATGTTCCACTTTAATTTGAAAGAAGCAGATCAATTATAAGCCTAATCAAGCCTCTGGGATGTAAATACGCATTCTTAAAGTTTCCTGAAACAGAGATAGTGTTACGTTCTTTTTCTTGTATCAGTCATTCATTGCCACAACTTTCGGAATCTTCAAGAAGCTTCGAACCTACGATCAACAATACATCTAACAAAAATCAAATACGACTGTCGTTTTACGAGATACATTTTGCAATGGCATGTGTTTTTAAAAAAAGGATTTGTGATTGGTGGCAAATGTAGCAATTCCTGCAGAAGGCTCACTCGGATGGAGGAAGGAGGGCTGTAAGCGGAGGAGGAGGCCCACATTTATCCCAGTAGTGGAGAAATGTTAAGCCAGGTTCTATATTCACAGGGCTAAGAGAGATGTTCTACTTTAATTTGAAAGCCGACGATCATTTATACGCCTAATCAAGCCTCTGGGATGTAAATACGCATTCTTAAAGTTTCCTGAAACAGAGATAGTGTTACGTTCTTTTTCTTGTATCAGTCATTCATTGCCACATATTTCGGAATCTTCAAGAAGCTTCGAACCTACGATCAACAATACATCTAACGAAGATCAAATACGAATGTTGTTTTACGAGATACATTTTGCAATGGCATGTGTTTTTAAAAAAAGGATTTCTGATAGGTGTCAAATGTAGCAATTCCTGCAGAAGGCTCACTCGGATGGAGGAAGGAGGGCTGTAAGCGGAGGAGGAGGCCCACATTTCTCCAAGTAGTGGAGAAATGTTAAGCTAGTTTCTATATTCACAGGGCTAAGACAGATGTTCCACTTTAATTTGAAAGCCGACGATCATTTATACGCCTAATCAAGCCTCTGGGATGTAAATACGCATCCTTAAAATTTCCTGAAACAGAGATAGTGTTACGTTCTTTTTCTTGTATCAGTCATTCATTGCCACATCTTTCGGAATCTTCAAGAAGCTTCGAACCTACGATCAACAATACATCTAACGAAAATCAAATACGACTGTCGTTTTACGAGATACATTTTGCAATGGCATGTGTTTTTATAAAAAAGGATTTCTGATAGGTGTCAAATGTAGCAATTCATGCAGAAGGCTCACTCGGATGGAGGAAGGAGGGCTGTAAGCGGAGGAGGAGGCCCACATTTTTCCAAGTAGTGGAGAAATGTTAAGCTAGGTTCTATGTTCACAGGGCTAAGAGAGATGTTCCACTTTAATTTGAAAGCCGACGATCATTTATACGGCTAATCAAGCCTCTGGGATGTAAATACGCGTTCTTAAAGTTTTGTGGAACGGAGATAGTGTTATGTTCTTTTTCTTGTATCAGTCATTGATTGCCACAATTTTCGGAATCTTCAAGAAGCTTGGAACCAACGATCAACAATACATCTAACGAAGATCAAATACGAATGTTGTTTTACGAGATACATTTTGCAATGGTATGTGTTTTTAAAAAAAGGATTTGTGATAGGTGGCAAATGTAGGAATTCCTGCAGAAGGCTCACTCGGTTGGAGGAAGGAGGGCTGTAAGCGGAGGGGTAGGCCCATATTTCTCCAAGTAGTGGAGAAATGTTAAGCTAGGTTCTATGTTCACAATTCTAAGAGACATGTTCCACTTTAATTTGAAAGAAGCAGATCAATTATAAGCCTAATCAAGCCTCTGGGATGTAAATACGCATTCTTAAAGATTTGTGAAACAGAGATAGTGTTACGTTCTTTATCTTGTATCAGTCATTCATTGCCACAACTTTCGGAATCTTCAAGAAGCTTGGAACATACAATCAACAATACATCTAACGAAGATCAAATAACGAATGTTGTTTTACGAGATACATTTTGCAATGGCATGTGTTTTAAAGAAAAGGATTACTGATGGGTGGCAAATGTAGCAATTCCTGCAGAAGGCTCACTCGGTTGGAGGAAGGAGGGCTGCAAGCGGAGGAGGAGGCCCACATTTCTCCAAGTAGTGGAGAAATGTTAAGCTAGGTTCTATATTCACAGGGCTAATAGACATGTTCCACTTTAATTTGAAAGCCGACGATCATTTATACGCGTAATCAAGCCTCTGGGATGTAAATACGCATCCTTAAAGTTTCCTGAAACAGAGATAGTGTTACGTTCTTTTTCTTGTATCAGTCATTCATTGCCATAACTTTCGGAATGATCAAGAAGCTTGGAACCTACGATCAACAGTACATCTAAAGAAGATCAAATACGAATGTTGTTTTAACAGATACATTTTGCAATGGCATGTGTTTTTAAAAAAAGGATTTGTGATATGTGTCAAATGTAGCAATTCCTGCAGAAGGCTCACTCGGATGGAGGAAGGAGGGCTGTAAGCGGAGGAGGAGGCCCACATTTCTCCAAGTAGTGGAGAAATGTTAAGCTAGTTTCTATATTCACAGGGCTAAGAGAGATGTTCCACTTTAATTTGAAAGCCGACGATCATTTATACGCCTAATCAAGCCTCTGGGATGTAAATACGCGTCCTTAAAGTTTCCTGAAACAGAGATGGTGTTACGTTCTTTTTCTTGTATCAGTCATTCATTGCCACATCTTTCGGAATCTTCAAGAAGCTTGGAACCGACGATCAACAATACATCTAACGAAAATCAAATACGACTGTCGTTTTACGAGATACATTTTGCAATGGCATGTGTTTTTAAAAAAAGGATTTGTGATAGGTGGCAAATGTAGCAATTCCTGCAGAAGGCTCACTCGGATGGAGGAAGGAGGGCTGTAAGCGGAGGAGGAGGCCCACTTTTTTCCAAGTAGTGGAGAAATGTTAAGCTAGGTTCTATGTTCACAGGGCTAAGAGAGATGTTCCACTTTAATTTGAAAGCCGACGATCATATATACGGCTAATCAAGCCTCTGGGATGTAAATACGCGTTCTTAAAGTTTTGTGAAACGAAGATAGTGTTATGTTCTTTTTCTTGTATCAGTCATTCATTGCCACAATTTTCGGAATCTTCAAGAAGCTTGGAACCAACGATCAACAATACATCTAACGAAGATCAAATATGAATGTTGTTTTACGAGATACATTTTGCAATGGCATGTGTTTTTAAAAAAAGGATTTGTGATAGGTGGCAAATGTAGGAATTCCTGCAGAAGGCTCACTCGGTTGGAGGAAGGAGGGTTGTAAGCGGAGGGGTAGGCCCATATTTCTCCAAGTAGTGGAGAAATGTTAAGCTAGGTTCTATGTTCACAATGCTAAGAGACATGTTCAACTTTAATTTGAAAGAAGCAGATCAATTATAAGCCTAATCAAGCCTCTGGGATGTAAATACGCATTCTTAAAGTTTCCTGAAACAGAGATAGTGTTACGTTCTTTTTCTTGTATCAGTCATTCATTGCCACAACTTTCGGAATCTTCAAGAAGCTTCGAACCTACGATCACAATACATCTAACGAAAATCAAATACGACTGTCGTTTTACGAGATACATTTTGCAATGGCATGTGTTTTTAAAAAAAGGATTTGTGATTGGTGGCAAATGTAGCAATTCCTGCAGAAGGCTCACTCGGATGGAGGAAGGAGGGCTGTAAGCGGAGGAGGAGGCCCACATTTATCCCAGTAGTGGAGAAATGTTAAGCCAGGTTCTATATTCACAGGGCTAAGAGAGATGTTCTACTTTAATTTGAAAGCCGACGATCATTTATACGCCTAATCAAGCCTCTGGGATGTAAATACGCATTCTTAAAGTTTCCTGAAACAGAGATAGTGTTACGTTCTTTTTCTTGTATCAGTCATTCATTGCCACATCTTTCGGAATCTTCAAGAAGCTTCGAACCTACGATCAACAATACATCTAACGAAGATCAAATACGAATGTTGTTTTACGAGATACATTTTGCAATGGCATGTGTTTTTAAAAAAAGGATTTCTGATAGGTGTCAAATGTAGCAATTCATGCAGAAGGCTCACTCGGATGGAGGAAGGAGGGCTGTAAGCGGAGGAGGAGGCCCACATTTTTCCAAGTAGTGGAGAAATGTTAAGCTAGGTTCTATGTTCACAGGGCTAAGAGAGATGTTCCACTTTAATTTGAAAGCCGACGATCATTTATACGGCTAATCAAGCCTCTGGGATGTAAATACGCGTTCTTAAAGTTTTGTGGAACGGAGATAGTGTTATGTTCTTTTTCTTGTATCAGTCATTGATTGCCACAATTTTCGGAATCTTCAAGAAGCTTGGAACCAACGATCAACAATACATCTAACGAAGATCAAATACGAATGTTGTTTTACGAGATACATTTTGCAATGGTATGTGTTTTTAAAAAAAGGATTTGTGATAGGTGGCAAATGTAGGAATTCCTGCAGAAGGCTCACTCGGTTGGAGGAAGGAGGGCTGTAAGCGGAGGGGTAGGCCCATATTTCTCCAAGTAGTGGAGAAATGTTAAGCTAGGTTCTATGTTCACAATTCTAAGAGACATGTTCCACTTTAATTTGAAAGAAGCAGATCAATTATAAGCCTAATCAAGCCTCTGGGATGTAAATACGCATTCTTAAAGATTTGTGAAACAGAGATAGTGTTACGTTCTTTATCTTGTATCAGTCATTCATTGCCACAACTTTCGGAATCTTCAAGAAGCTTGGAACATACAATCAACAATACATCTAACGAAGATCAAATAACGAATGTTGTTTTACGAGATACATTTTGCAATGGCATGTGTTTTAAAGAAAAGGATTTCTGATGGGTGGCAAATGTAGCAATTCCTGCAGAAGGCTCACTCGGTTGGAGGAAGGAGGGCTGCAAGCGGAGGAGGAGGCCCACATTTCTCCAAGTAGTGGAGAAATGTTAAGCTAGGTTCTATATTCACAGGGCTAAGAGACATGTTCCACTTTAATTTGAAAGCCGACGATCATTTATACGCCTAATCAAGCCACTGGGATGTAAATACGCATCCTTAAAGTTTCCTGAAACAGAGATAGTGTTACGTTCTTTTTCTTGTATCAGTCATTCATTGCCACATCTTTCGGAATCTTCAAGAAGCTTCGAACCTACAATCAACAATACATCTAACGAAGATCAAATACGAATGTTGTTTTACGAGATACATTTTGCAATGGCATGTGTTTTTAAAAAAAGATTTCTGATAGGTGGCAAATGTAGCAATTCCTGCAGAAGGCTCACTCAGATGGAAGAAAGAGGGCTGTAAGCAGAGGAGGAGGCCCACATTTTTCCAAGTAGTGGAGAAATGTTAAGCTAGGTTCTATGTTCACAGGGCTAAGAGAGATGTTCCAATTTAATTTGAAAGCCGACGATCATTTATACGCCTAATCAAGCCTCTGGGATGTAAATACGCATTCTTAAAGTTTCCTGAAACAGAGATAGTGTTACGTTCTTTTTCTTGTATCAGTCATTCATTGCCACATATTTCGGAATCTTCAAGAAGCTTCGAACCTACGATCAACAATACATCTAACGAAGATCAAATACGAATGTTGTTTTACGAGATACATTTTGCAATGGCATGTGTTTTTAAAAAAAGGATTTCTGATAGGTGGCAAATGTAGCAATTCCTGCAGAAGGCTCACTCGGATGGAGGAAGGAGGGCTGTAAGCGGCGGAGGAGGCACACATTTTTCCAAGTAGTGGAGAAATGTTAAGCTAGGTTCTATGTTCACAGGGTTAAGAGAGATGTTCCACTTTAATTTGAAAGCCGACAATCATTTATACGCCTAATCAAGCCTCTGGGATGTAAATACGCACTCTTAAAGTTTTGTAAAACAGAGATAGTGTTATGTTCTTTTTCTTGTATCAGTCATTCATTGCCACAATTTTCGGAATCTTCAAGAAGCTTGGAACCAACGATCAACAATACATCTAACGAAGATCAAATACGAATGTTGTTTTACGAGATACATTTTGCAATGGCATGTGTTTTTAAAAAAAGGATTTCTGATAGGTGGCAAATGTTGCAATTCCTGCAGAAGGCTCACTCGGATGGAGGAAGGAGGGCTGTAAGCGGCGGAGGAGGCACACATTTTTCCAAGTAGTGGAGAAATGTTAAGCTAGGTTCTATGTTCACAGAGCTAAGAGAGATGTTCCGATTTAATTTCAAAGCGGACGATCATTTATACGCCTGATCAAGACTCTGGGATGTAAATACGCATCCTTAAAGTTTTGTGAAACAGAGATAGTGTTACGTTCTTTTTCTTGTATCAGTCATTCATTGCCATAACTTTTGGAATCTTCAAGAAGCTTGGAACCAACGATCAACAATACATCTAACGAAGATCAAATACGAATGTTGTTTTACGAGATACATTTTGCAATGGCATGTGTTTTTAAAAAAAGGATTTGTGATATGTGGCAAATGTAGCAATTCCTGCAGAAGGCTCACTCGGTTGGAGGAAGGAGGGCTGTAAGCGGAGGGGTAGGCCCATATTTCTCCAAGTAGTGGAGAAATGTTAAGCTAGGTTCTATGTTCACAATGCTAAGAGACATGTTCAACTTTAATTTGAAAGAAGCAGATCAATTATAAGCCTAATCAAGCCTCTGGGATGTAAATACGCATTCTTAAAGTTTCCTGAAACAGAGATAGTGTTACGTTCTTTTTCTTGTATCAGTCATTCATTGCCACAACTTTCGGAATCTTCAAGAAGCTTCGAACCTACGATCAACAATACATCTAACGAAAATCAAATACGACTGTCGTTTTACGAGATACATTTTGCAATGGCATGTGTTTTTAAAAAAAGGATTTCTGATAGGTGGCAAATGTAGCAATTCCTGCAGAAGGCTCACTCGGATGGAGGAAGGAGGGCTGTAAGCGGAGGAGGAGGCCCACATTTCTCCCAGTAGTGGAGAAATGTTAAGCTAGGTTCTATATTCACAGGGCTAAGAGAGATGTTCCACTTTAATTTGAAAGCCGACGATCATTTATACGCCTAATCAAGCCTCTGGGATGTCAATACGCATTCTTATAGTATCCTGAAACAGAGATAGTGTTACGTTCTTTTTCTTGTATCAGTCATTCATTGCCACATCTTTCGGAATCTTCAAGAAGCTTCGAACCTACGATCAACAATACATCTAACGAAGATCACATACGAATGTTGTTTTACGAGATACATTTTGCAATGGCATGTGTTTTTAAAAAAAGGATTTGTGATAGGTGGCAAATGTAGCAATTCCTGCAGAAGGCTCACTCGGATCGAGGAAGGATGGCTGTAAGCGGAGGAGGAGGCCCACATTTCTCCAAGTAGTGGAGAAATGTTAAGCTAGTTTCTATATTCACAGGGCTAAGAGAGATGTTCCACTTTAATTTGAAAGCCGACGATCATTTATACGCCTAATCAAGACTCTGGGATGTAAATACGCATTCTTAAAGTTTCCTGAAACAGAGATAGTGTTACGTTCTTTTTCTTGTATCATTCATTCATTGCCACATATTTCGGAATCTTCAAGAAGCTTCGAACCTACGATCAACAATACATCTAACGAAGATCAAATACGAATGTTGTATTACGAGATACATTTTGCAATGACATGTGTTTTTAAAAAAAGGATTTCTGATAGGTGGCAAATGTAGCAATCCCTGCAGAAGGCTCACTCGGATGGAGGAAGGAGGGCTGTAAGCGGAGGAGGAGGCACACATTTTTCCAAGTAGTGGAGAAATGTTAAGCTAGGTTCTATGTTCGCAGGGCTAAGAGAGATGTTCCACTTTAATTTGAAAGCTGACAATCATTTATACGCCTAATCAAGCCCCTGGGATGTAAATACGCATTCTTAAAGTTTTGTAATCAGAGATAGTGTTATGTTCTTTTTCTTGTATCAGTCATTCATTGCCACAATTTTCGGAATCTTCAAGAAGCTTGGAACCAACGATCAACAATACATCTAACGAAGATCAAATACGAATGTTGTTTTACGAGATACATTTTGCAATGGCATGTGTTTTTAAAAAAAGGATTTCTGATAGGTGGCAAATGTAGCAATTCCTGCAGAAGGCTCACTCGGATGGAAGAAGGAGGGCTGTAAGCACAGGAGGAGGCCCACATTTTTCTAAGTAGTTGGGAAATGTTAAGCTAGGTTCTATGTTCACAGAGCTAAGAGAGATGTTCCGATTTAATTTGAAAGCCGACGATCATTTATACGCCTGATCAAGACTCTGGGATGTAAATACGCATCCTTAAAGTTTTGTGAAACAGAGATAGTGTTACGTTCTTTTTCTTGTATCAGTCATTCAATGCCATAACTTTCGGAATGATCAAGAAGCTTGGAACCTTCGATCAACACTACATCTAAAGAAGATCAAATTCGAATGTTGTTTTACGAGATACAATTTGCAATGGCATGTGTTTTCAAAAAAAGGATTTGTGATAGGTGGCAAATGTAGCAATTCCTGCAGAAGGCTCACTCGGATGGAGGAAGGAGGGCTGTAAGCGGAGGAGGAGGCCCACATTTCTCCAAGAAGTGGAGAAATGTTAAGCTACTTTCTATATTCACAGGGCTAAGAGAGATGTTCCACTTTAATTTGAAAGCCGACGATCATTTATACGCCTAATCAAGCCTCTGGGATGTAAATACGCGTACTTAAAGTTTCCTGAAACAGAGATAGTGTTACGTTCTTTTTCTGGTATCAGTCATTCATTGCCACATCTTTCGGAATCTTCAAGAAGCTTCGAACCTACGATCAACAATACATCTAACGAAAATCAAATACGACTGTCGTTTTACGAGATACATTTTGCAATGGCATGTGTTTTTAAAAAAAGGATTTGTGATAGGTGGCAAATGTAGCAATTCCTGCAGAAGGCTCACTCGGATGGAGGTAGGAGGGCTGTAAGCGGAGGAGGAGGCCCACTTTTTTCCAAGTAGTGGAGAAATGTTAAAATAGGTTCTATGTTCACAGGGCTAAGAGAGATGTTCCACTTTAATTTGAAAGCCGACGATCATTGATACGGCTAATCAAGCCTCTGGGATGTAAATACGCATTCTTAAAGTTTTGTGAAACGAAGATAGTGTTATGTTCTTTTTCTTGTATCAGTCATTCATTGCCACAATTTTCGGAATCTTCAAGAAGCTTGGAACCAACGATCAACAATACATCTAACGAAGATCAAATACAAATGTTGTTTTACGAGATACATTTTGCAATGGCATGTGTTTTTAAAAAAAGGATTTGTGATATGTGGCAAATGTAGGAATTCCTGCAGAAGGCTCACTCGGTTGGAGGAAGGAGGGCTGTAAGCGGAGGGGTAGGCCCATATTTCTCCAAGTAGTGGAGAAATGTTAAGCTAGGTTCTATGTTCACAATGCTAAGAGACATGTTCCACTTTAATTTGAAAGAAGCAGATCAATTATAAGCCTAATCAAGCCTCTGGGATGTAATTACGCATTCTTAAAGTTTCCTGAAACAGAGATAGTGTTACGTTCTTTTTCTTTTATCAGTCATTCATTGCCACATATTTCGGAATCTTCAAGAAGCTTCGAACCTACGATCAACAATACATCTAACGAAGATCAAATACGAATGTTGTTTTACGAGATACATTTTGCAATGGCATGTGTTTTTAAAAAAAGGATTTCTGATAGGTGGCAAATGTAGCAATTCCTGCAGAAGGCTCACTCAGATGGAGGAAGGATGGCTGTAAGCGGAGGAGGAGGCCCACATTTCTCCAAGTAGTGGATAAATGTTAAGCTAGTTTCTATATTCACAGGGCTAAGAGAGATGTTCCACTTTAATTTGAAAGCCGACGATCATTTATACGCCTAATCAAGACTCTGGGATGTAAATACGCATTCTTAAAGTTTCCTGAAACAGAGATAGTGTTACGTTCTTTTTCTTGTATCAGTCATTCATTGCCACATATTTCGGAATCTTCAAGAAGCTTCGAACCTACGATCAACAATACATCTAACGAAGATCAAATACGAATGTTGTTTTACGAGATACATTTTGCAATGGCATGTGTTTTTAAAAAAAGGATTTCTGATAGGTGGCAAATGTAGCAATTCCTGCAGAAGGCTCACTCGGGTGGAGGAAGGAGGGCTGTAAGCGGAGGAGGAGGCACACATTTTTCCAAGTAGTGGAGAAATGTTAAGCTAGGTTCTATGTTCACAGGGCTAAGAGAGATGTTCCACTTTAATTTGAAAGCCGACGATCATTTATACGCCTAATCAAGCCTCTGGGATGTAAATACGCATTCTTAAAGTTTTGTGAAACAGAGATAGTGTTATGTTCTTTTTCTTGTATCAGTCACTTATTGCCTCTATTTTCGGAATCTTCAAGAAGCTTGGAACCAACGATCAACAATACATCTAACGAAGATCAAATACGAATGTTGTTTTACGAGATACATTTTGCAAAGGCATGTGTTTTTAAAAAAAGGATTTCTGATAGGTGGCAAATGTAGCAATTCCTGCAGAAGGCTCACTCGGATGGAGGAAGGAGGGCTGTAAGCGGAGGAGGAGGCACACATTTTTCCAAGTAGTGGAGAAATGTTAAGCTAGGTTCTATGTTCACAGGGCTAAGAGAGATGTTCCACTTTAATTTGAAAGCCGACAATCATTTATACGCCTAATCAAGCCTCTGGGATGTAAATACGCATTCTTAAAGTTTTGTAAAACAGAGATAGTGTTATGTTCTTTTTCTTGTATCAGTCATTCATTGCCACAATTTTCGGAATCTTCAAGAAGCTTGGAACCAACGATCAACAATACA
Source organism: Schistocerca gregaria (assembly GCF_023897955.1). NCBI lineage: Eukaryota > Metazoa > Arthropoda > Insecta > Orthoptera > Acrididae > Schistocerca > Schistocerca gregaria. The sequence continues at coordinate 112,685,907 of NC_064920.1, forward strand.
TCTAACGAAGATCAAATACGAATGTTGTTTTACGAGATACATTTTGCAATGGCATGTGTTTTTAAAAAAAGGATTTCTGATAGGTGGCAAATGTAGCAATTCCTGCAGAAGGCTCACTCGTATGGAAGAAGGAGGGCTGTAAGCACAGGAGGAGGCCCACATTTTTCTAAGTAGTTGGGAAATGTTAAGCTAGGTTCTATGTTCACAGAGCTAAGAGAGATGTTCCGATTTAATTTGAAAGCCGACGATCATTTATACGCCTGATCAAGACTCTGGGATGTAAATACGCATCCTTAAAGTTTTGTGAAACAGAGATAGTGTTACGTCCTTTTCTTGTATCAGTCATTCATTGCCATAACTTTCGGAATGATCAAGAAGCTTGGAACCTACGATCAACAGTACATCTAAAGAAGATCAAATACGAATGTTGTTTTACGAGATACATTTTGCAATGGCATGTGTTTTTAAAAAAAGGATTTGTGATAGGTGGCAAATGTAGCAATTCCTGCAGAAGGCTCACTCGGATGGAGGAAGGAGGGCTGTAAGCGGAGGAGGAGGCCCACATTTCTCCAAGTAGTGGAGAAATGTTAAGCTAGTTTCTATATTCACAGGGCTAAGAGAGATGTTCCACTTTAATTTGAAAGCCGACGATCATTTATACGCCTAATCAAGCCTCTGGGATGTAAATACGGGTCCTTAAAGTTTCCTGAAACAGAGATAGTGTTACGTTCTTTTTCTTGTATCAGTCATTCATTGCCACATCTTTCGGAATCTTCAAGAAGCTTCGAACCTACGATCAACAATACATCTAACGAAAGTCAAATACAACTGTCGTTTTACGAGATACATTTTGCAATGGCATGTGTTTTTAAAAAAATTATTTGTGATAGGTGGCAAATGTAGCAATTCCTGCAGAAGGCTCACTCGGATGGAGGAAGGAGGGCTGTAAGCGGAGGAGGAGGCCCACTTTTTTCCAAGTAGTGGAGAAATGTTAAGCTAGGTTCTATGTTCACAGGGCTAAGAGAGATGTTCCACTTTAATTTGAAAGCCGACGATCATTTATACGGCTAATCAAGCCTCTGGGATGTAAATACGCGTTCTTAAAGTTTTGTGAAACGAAGATAGTGTTATGTTCTTTTTCTTGTATCAGTCATTCATTGCCACAATTTTCGGAATCTTCAAGAAGCTTGGAACATTCAATCAACAATACATCTAACGAAGATCAAATACGAATGTTGTTTACGAGATACATTTTGCAATGGCATGTGTTTTTAAAAAAAGGATTTGTGATATGTGGCAAATGTAGGAATTCCTGCAGAAGGCTCACTCGGTTGGAGGAAGGAGGGCTGTAAGCGGAGGGGTAGGCCCATATTTCTCCAAGTAGTGGAGAAATGTTAAGCTAGGTTCTATGTTCACAATGCTAAGAGACATGTTCCACTTTCATTTGAAAGAAGCAGATCAATTATAAGCCTAATCAAGCCTCTGGGATGTAAATACGCATTCTTAAAGTTTTCTGAAACAGAGATAGTGTTACGTTCTTTTTCTTGTATCAGTCATTCATTGCCACAACTTTCGGAATCTTCAAGAAGCTTCGAACCTACGATCAACAATACATCTAACGAAAATCAAATACGACTGTCGTTTTACGAGATACATTTTGCAATGGCATGTGTTTTTAAAAAAAGGATTTGTGATAGGTGGCAAATGTAGCAATTCCTGCAGAAGACTCACTCGGATGGAGGAAGGAGGGCTGTAAGCGGAGGAGGAGGCCCACATTTCTCCCAGTAGTGGAGAAATGTTAAGCTAGGTTCTATATTCACGGGGCTAAGAGAGATGTTCCACTTTAATTTGAAAGCCGACGATCATTGATACGCCTAATCAAGCCTCTGGGATGTAAATTCGCATTCTTAAAGTTTCCTGAAACAGAGATAGTGTTACGTTCTTTTTCATGTATCAGTCATTCATTGCCACATATTTCGGAATCTTCAAGAAGCTTCGAACCTACGATCAACAATACATCTAACGAAGATCAAATACGAATGTTGTTTTACGAGATACATTTTGCAATGGCATGTGTTTTTAAAAAAAGGATTTCTGATAGGTGGCAAATGTAGCAATTCCTCCAGAAGGCTCACTCGGATGGAGGAAGGATGGCTGTAAGCGGAGGAGGAGGCCCACATATCTCCAAGTAGTGGAGAAATGTTAAGCTAGGTTCTACATTCACAGGGCTAAGAGAGATGCTCCACTTTAATTTGAAAGCCGACGATCATTTATACGCCTAATCAAGACTCTGGGATGTAAATACGCATTCTTAAAGTTTCCTGAAACAGAGATAGTGTTACGTTCTTTTTCTTGTATCAGTCATTCATTGCCACATATTTCGGAATCTTCAAGAAGCTTCGAAACTACGATCAACAATACATCTAACGAAGATCAGATATGAATGTTGTTTTACGAGATACATTTTGCAATGGCATGTGTTTTTAAAAAAAGGATTTCTGATAGGTGGCAAATGTAGCAATTCCTGCAGAAGGCTCACTCGGATGGAGGAAGGAGGGCTGTAAGCGGATGAGGAGGCACACATTTTTCCAAGTAGTGGAGAAATGTTAAGCTAGGTTCTATGTTCACAGGGCTAAGAGAGATGTTCCACTTTAATTTGAAAGCCGACGATCATTTATACGCCTAATCAAGCCTCTGGGATGTAAATACGCATTCTTAAAGTTTTGTGAAACAGAGATAGTGTTATGTTCTTTTTCTTGTATCAGTCATTCTTTGCCTCAATTTTCGGAATCTTCAAGAAGCTTGGAACCAACGATCAACAATACATCTAACGAAGTTCAAATACGAATGTTGTTTTACGAGATACATTTTGCAATGGCATGTGTTTTTAAAAAAAGGATTTGTGGTATGTGGCAAATGTAGGAATTCCTGCAAAAGGCTTACTCGGTTGGAGGAAGGAGGGCTGTAAGCGGAGGGGTAGGCCCATATTTCTCCAAGTAGTGGAGAAATGTTAAGCTAGGTTCTATGTTCACAGGGCTAAGAGAGATTTTCCACTTTAATTTGAAAGGCGCGGATCAATTATACGCCTAATCAAGCCTCTGGGATGTAAATACACATTCTTAAAGTTACCTGAAACAGAGATAGTCTTACGTTCTTTTTCTTGTATCAGTCATTCATTGCCACATCTTTCGGAATCTTCAAGAAGCTTCGAACCTACGATCAACAATACATCTAATGAAGATCAAATACGAATGTTGTTTTACGTAATACATTTTGCAATGGCATGTGTTTTTAAAAAAAGGATTTCTGATAGGTGGCAAATGTAGCAATTCCTGCAGAAGGCTCACTCGGATGGAAGAAGGAGGGCTGTAAGCAGAGGAGGAGGCCCACATTTTTCTAAGTAGTGGAGAAAAGTTAAGCTAGGTTCTATGTTCACAGGGCTAAGAGAGATGTTCCAATTTTATTTGAAAGCCGACGATCATTTATACGCCTAATCAAGACTCTGGGATGTAAATACGCATTCTTAAAGTTTTGTGAAACAGAGACAGTGTTATGTTCCTTTTCTTGTATCAGTGATTCATTGCAACAACTTCCGGAATCTTCAAGAAGCTTGGAACCGACGATCAACAATACATCTAACGAAGATCAAATGCGATTGTTGTTTTACGAGATACATTTTGCGACGGCATATGTTTCTTTAAAAAAGGATTTCTGATAGCTGGTAAATGTAGCAATTCCTGCAGAGGGCTCACTCGGTTGGAGGAAGAAGGGCTGCAAGCGGAGGAGGAGGCCCACATTTCTCCAAGTAGTGGAGAAATGTTAAGCTACATTCTATGTTCACATGGCTAAGAGAGATGTTCCACTTCAATTTGAAGGCCGACGATCATTTATACGCCTAATCAAGCCTCTGGGATGTAAATACGCAACCTTAAAGTTTCCTGAATCACAGATAGTGTTACGTCCTTATTCTTGTATCAGTCATTCATTGCCACATCTTTCGGAATCTTCAAGAAGCTTCGAACCTACGATCAACAATACATCTAACGAAGATCAAATACGAATGTCGTTTTACGAGATACATTTTGCAATGGCATGTGTTTTAAAGAAAAGGATTTCTGATGGGTGGCAAATGTAGCAATTCCTGCAGAAGGCTCACTTGGTTGGAGGAAGGAGGGCTGCAAGCGGAGGAGGAGGCCCACATTTCTCCAAGTAGTGGAGAAATGTTAAGCTAGGTTCTATATTCACAGGGCTAAGAGAGATGTTCCACTTTAATTTGAAAGCCGACGATCATTTATACGCCTAATCAAGCCTCTGGGATGTAAATACGCATCCTTAAAGTTTCCTGAAACAGAGATAGTGTTACGTTCTTATTCTTGTATCAGTCATTCATTGCCACATCTTTCGGAATATTCAAGAAGCTTCGAACCTACGATCAACAATACATCTAACGAAAATCAAATACGACTGTCGTTTCACGAGATACATTTTGCAATGGCATGTGTTTTTAAAAAAAGGATTTGTGATAGGTGGCAAATGTAGCAATTCCTGCATAAGGCTCACTCGGATGGAGGAAGGAGGGCTGCAAGCGGAGGAGGAGGCCCACATTTCTCCAAGTAGTGGAGAAATGTTAAGCTAGGTTCTATATTCACAGGGCTAAGAGAGATGTTCCACTTTAATTTGAAAGCCGACGATCATTTATACGCCTAATCAAGCCTCTGGGATGTAAATACGCATTCTTAAAGTTTCCTGAAACAGAGATAGTGTTACGTTCTTTTTCTTGTATCAGTCATTCATTGCCACATCTTTCGGAATCTTCAAGAAGCTTCGAACCTACGATCAACAATACATCTAACGAAGATCAAATACGAATGTCGTTTTACGAGATACATTTTGCAATGGCATGTGTTTTTAAAAAAAGGATTTCTGATAGGTGGCAAATGTAGCAATTCCTGCAGAAGGCTCACTCGGATGGAGGAAGTAGGGCTGTAAGCGGAGGAGGAGGCACACATTTTTCCAAGTAGTGGAGAAATGTTAAGCTAGGTTCTATGTTCACAGATCTAAGAGAGATGTTCCACTTTAATTTGAAAGCCGACGATCATTTATACGCCTAATCAAGCCTCTGGGATGTAAATAAGCATTCTTAAATGTTTCTGAAACAGAGATAGTGTTACGTTCTTTTTCTTGTATCACTCATTCATTGCCGAAATTTTCGGAATTTTCAAGAAGCTTGGAACCGACGATCAACAATACTTCTAACGAAGATCAAATACGAATGTTGTTTTACGAGATACATTTTGCAATGGCATGTGTTTTTAAAAAAAGGATTTCTGATAGGTGGCAAATGTAGCAATTCCTGGAGAAGGCTCACTCGTTTGGAGTAAGGAGGGCTGTAAGCGGAAGAGGAGGCCAACATTTCTCCAAGTAGTGGAGAAATGTTAAGCTAGGTTCTATGTTCAAAGGGCTAAGAGAGATGTTCCACTTTAATTTGAAAGCTGCGGATCAATTATACGCCTCATCAAGCCTCTGGGATGTAAATACGCATTCTTAAAGTTTTCTGAAACAGAGATAGTGTTACGTTCTTTTTCTTGTATCAGTCATTCATTGCCACAACTTTCGGAATCTTCAAGAAGCTTGGAACTACGATCAACAATACATCTAACGAAGATCAAATAGGAATGTTGTTTTACGAGATACATTTTGCAATGGCGTCTGTTTTAATGAAAAGGATTTCTGACAGGTGGCAAATGTAGCAATTCCTGCAGAAGGTTCACTTGGTTGGAGGAAGGAGGGCTGTAAGCGGAGGAGGAGGTCCACATTTTTCCAACTAGTGGAGAAATGTTAAGCTAGGTTCGATGTTAACAGGGCTAAGAGAGATGTTCCCCTTCAATTTGAAAGCCGTGGATCAATTATACGCCTAATCAAGCCTCTGGGATGTAAATAAGCATTCTTAAATGTTTCTGAAACAGAGCTAGTGTTATGTTCTTTCTCTTGTATCAGTCATTCATTGTCACAATTTTCGGAATCTTCAAGAAGCTTTGAACCGACGATCAAAAATACATCTAACGAAGATCAAATACAAATGTTGTTTTACGAGATACGTTTTGCAATGGCATGTGTTTTTAAAAAAAGGATTTGTGATAGGTGGCAAATGTAGCAATTCCTGCAGAAGGCTCACTCGGATGGAGGATGGAGGGCTGTAAGCGGAGGAGGAGGCCCACATTTCTCCCAGTAGTGGAGAAATGTTAAGCTAGGTTCTATATTCACAGGGCTAAGAGAGATGTTCCACTTTAATTTGAAAGCCGACGATCATTTATACGCCTAATCAAGCCTCTGGGATGTAAATACGCATCCTTAAAGTTTTGTGAAACAGAGATAGTGTTACGTTCTTTTTCTTGTATCAGTCATTCATGCCACATCTTTCGGAATCTTCAAGAAGCTTCGAATCTACGATCAACAATACATGTAACGAAAATCAAATACGACTGTAGTTTTACGAGATACATTTTGCAATGGCATGTGTTTTTAAAAAAAGGATTTGTGATAGATGGCAAATGTAGCAATTCCTGCAGAAGGCTCACTCGGATGGAGGAAGGAGGGCTGTAAGCGGAGCAGGAGGCCCACATTTTTCCAAGTAGTGGAGAAATGTTAAGCTAGGTTCTATGTTCACAGGGCTAAGAGAGATGTTCCACTTTAATTTGAAAGCCGACGATCATTTATACGGCTAATCAAGCCTCTGGGATGTAAATACGCATTCTTAAAGTTTTGTGAAACGGAGATAGTGTTATGTTCTTTTTCTTGTATCAGTCATTCATTGCCACAATTTTCGGAATCTTCAAGAAGCTTGGAACCAACGATCAACAATACATCTAACGAAGATCAAATACGAATGATGTTTTACGAGATACATATTGCAATGGCATGTGTTTTAAAGAAAAGGATTTCTGATGGGTGGCAAATGTAGCAATACCTGCAGAAGGCTCACTCGGTTGGAGGAAGGAGGGCTGCAAGCGGAGGAGGAGGCCCACATTTCTCCAAGTAGTGGAGAAATGTTAAGCTAGGTTCTATATTCACAGGGCTAAGAGAGATGTTCCACTTTAATTTGAAAGCCGACGATCATATATACGCCTAATCAAGCCTCTGGGATGTAAATACGCATCCTTAAAGTTTCCTGAAACAGAGATAGTGTTACGTTCTTTTTCTTGTATCAGTCATTCATTGCCGAAATTTTCGGAATCTTCAAGAAGCTTCGAACCTACGATCAACAATACATCTAACGGAAATCAAATACGACTGTCGTTTTACGAGATACATTTTGCAATGGCATGTGTTTTTTAAAAAAAGGATTTGTGATAGGTGGCAAATGTAGCAATTCCTGCAGAAGGCTCACTCGGATGGAGGAAGGAGGGCTGCAAGCGGAGGAGGAGGCCCACATTTCTCCAAGTAGTGGAGAAATGTTAAGCTAGGTTCTATATTCACAGGGCTAAGAGAGATGTTCCACTTTAATTTGAATGCCGACGATCATTTATACGCCTAATCAAGCCTCTGGGATGTAAATACGCATTCTTAAAGTTTCCTGAAACAGAGATAGTGTTACGTTCTTTTTCTTGTATCAGTCATTCATTGCCACATCTTTCGGAATCTTCAAGAAGCTTCGAACCTACGATCAACAATACATCTAATGAAGATCAAATACGAATGTCGTTTTACGAGATACATTTTGCAATGGCATGTGTTTTTAAAAAAAGGATTTGTGATAGGTGGCAAATGTAGCAATTCCTGCAGAAGGCTCACTCGGATAGAGGAAGGAGTACTGTAAGCGGAGGAGGAGGCCCACATTTCTCCAAGTAGTGGAGAAATGTTAAGCTAGGTTCTATATTCACAGGGCTAAGAGAGATGTTCCACTTTAATTTGAAAGCCGACGATCATTTATACGCCTAATCAAGCCTCTGGGATGTAAATACGCATTCTTAAAGTTTCCTGAAACAGAGATAGTGTTACGTTCTTTTTCTTGTATCAGTCATTCATTGCCACATCTTTCGGAATCTTCAAGAAGCTTCGAACCTACGATCAACAATACATCTAACGAAGATCAAATACGAATGTTGTTTTACGAGATACATTTTGCAATGGCATGTGTTTTTAAAAAAAGGATTTCTGATGGGTGGCAAATGTAGCAATACCTGCAGAAGGCTCACTCGGTTGGAGGAAGGAGGGCTGTAAGCGGAGGAGGAGGCCCACATTTCTCCAAGTAGTGGAGAAATGTTAAGCTAGGTTCTATATTCACAGGGCTAAGAGAGATGTTCCACTTTAATTTGAAAGCCGACGATCATATATACGCCTAATCAAGCCTCTGGGATGTAAATACGCATTCTTAAAGTTTCCTGAAACAGAGAGAGTGTTACGTTCTTTTTCTTGTATGAGTCATTCATTGCCACATCTTTCGGAATCTTCAAGAAGCTTCGAACCTACGATCAACAATACATCTAACGAAGATCAAATACGAATGTTGTTTTACGAGATACATTTTGCAATGGCATGTGTTTTTAAAAAAAGGATTTCTGATAGGTGGCAAATGTAGCATTTCCTGCAGAAGGCTCACTCGGATGGAGGAAGTAGGGCTGTAAGTGGAGGAGGAGGCCCACATTTCTCCAAGTAGTGGAGAAATGTTAAGCTAGGTTCGATGTTCACAGGGCTAAGAGAGATGTTCCCCTTCAATTTGAAAGCCATGGATCAATTATACGCCTAATCAAGCCTCTGGGATGTAAATAAGCATTCTTAAATGTTTCTGAAACAGAGCTAGTGTTATATTCTTTCTCTTGTATCAGTCATTCATTGTCACAATTTTCGGAATCTTCAAGAAGCTTTGAACCGACGATCAACAATACATCTAACGAAGATCATATACGAATGTTGTTTTACGAGATACGTTTTGCAATGGCATATGTTTTTAAAAAAAAGGATTTGTGATAGGTGGCAAATGTAGCAATTCCTGCAGAAGGCTCACTCGGTTGGAGGAAGGAGGGCTGTAAGCGGAGGAGGAGGCCCACATTTCTCCAAGTAGTGGAGATATGTTAAGCTAGGTTCTATCTTCACAATGCTAAGAGAGATGTTCCACTTTAATTTGAAAGCCCCCGATCAATTATACGCCTAATGAAGCCTCTGGGATGTAAATACGCATTCTCAAAGTTTTGTGAAACAGAGATAGTGATACGTTCTTTTTCTTGTATGAGTCATTCATTGCCACATCTTTCGGAATCTTCAAGAAGCTTCGAACCTACAATCAACAATACATCTACGAAGATCAAATACGAATGTCGTTTTACGAGATACATTTTGCAATGGCATGTGTTTTTAAAAAAAGGATTTGTGAAAGGTGGCACTTGTAGCAATTCCTGCAGAAGGCTCACTCGGATGGAGGAAGGAGGGCTATAAGCGGAGGAGAAGGCCCACATTTCTCCAAGTAGTGGAGAAATGTTAAGCTAGGTTCTATATTCACAGGGCTAAGAGAGATGTTCCACTTTAATTTGAAAGCCGACGATCATTTATACGCCTAATCAAGCCTCTGGGATGTAAATACGCATTCTTAAAGTTTTGTGAAACAGCGATAGTGTTACGTTCTTTTTCCTGTTTCAGTCGTTCATTGCCACAACTTTCGGAATCTTCAAGAAGCTTGGAACCTACGATCAACAATACATCTAACGAAGATCAAATACGAATGTCGTTTTACGAGATACATTTTGCAATGGCATGTGTTTTTAAAAAAAGGATTTCTGATAGGTGGCAAATGTAGCAATTCCTGCAGAAGGCTCACTCGGATGGAGGAAGTAGTGCTGTAAGCGGAGGAGGAGGCCCACATTTCTCCAAGTAGTGGAGAAATGTTAAGCTAGGTTCTATATTCACAGGGCTAAGAGAGATGTTCCACTTTAATTTGAAAGCCGACGATCATTTATACGCCTAATCAAGCCTCTGGGATGTAAATACGCATTCTTAAAGTTTTGTGAAACAGAGATAGTGTTACGTTCTTTTTCTTGTATCAGTCATTCATTGCACACATAATTCGGAATCTTCAAGAAGCTTCGAACCTACGATCAACAATACATCTAACGAAGATCAAATACGAATATCGTTTTACGAGATACATTTTGCAATGGCATGTGTTTTTAAAAAAAGGATTTGTGATAGGTTGCAAATATAGCAATTCCTGCAGAAGGCTCACTCGGATGGAGGAAGGAGGTCTGTAAGCGGAGGAGGAGACCCACATTTCTCCAAGTAGTGGAGAAATGTTAAGCTAGGTTCTATATTCAATGGGCTAAGAGAGATGTTCCACTTTAATTTGAAAGCCGACGATCATTTATACGCCTAATCAAGCCTCTGGGATGTAAATACGCATTCTTAAAGTTTCCTGAAACAGAGATAGTGTTACGTTCTTTTTCTTGTATCAGTCATTCATTGCCACATCTTTCGGAATCTTCAAGAAGCTTCGAACCTACGATCAACAATACATCTAACGAAGATCAAATACGAATGTTGTTTTACGAGATACATTTTGCAATGGCATGTGTTTTTAAAAAAAGGATTTCTGATGGGTGGCAAATGTAGCAATACCTGCAGAAGGCTCACTCGGTTGGAGGAAGGAGGGCTGTAAGCGGAGGAGGAGGCCCACATTTCTCCAAGTAGTGGAGAAATGTTAAGCTAGGTTCTATATTCACAGGGCTAAGAGAGATGTTTCACTTTAATTTGAAAGCCATTTATCAATTATACGCCTAATCAAGCCTCTGGGATGTAAATCCGCTTTCTTAAATTTTTCTTAAACAGAGATAGTGTTACATTCTTTTTCTTGTATCAGTCATTCATTGCCACAATTTTCGGAATCTTCAAGAAGCTTGGAACCTACGATCAACAATACATCTAACGAAGATCAAATACAAATGATGTTTTACGAGATACATTTTGCAATGGCATGTGTTTTAAAGAAAAGGATTTCTGATGGGTGGCAAATGTAGCAATACCTGCAGAAGGCTCACTCGGTTGGAGGAAGTAGGGCTGCAAGCGGAGGAGGAGGCCCACATTTCTGCAAGTAGTGGAGAAATGTTAAGCTAGGTTCTATATTCACAGGGCTAAGAGAGATGTTCCACTTTAATTTGAAAGCCGACGATCATATATACGCCTAATCAAGCCTCTGGGATGTAAATACGCAACCTTAAAGTTTCCTGAAACAGAGATAGTGTTACGTTCTTTTTCTTGTATCAGTCATTCATTGCCGAAATTTTCGGAATCTTCAAGAAGCTTCGAACCTACGATCAACAATATATCTAACGAAGATCAAATACGAATGTTGTTTTACGAGATACATTTTGCAATGGCATGTGTTTTAAAGAAAAGGATTTCTGATGGGTGGCAAATGTAGCATTTCATGCAGAAGGCTCACTCGGATGGAGGAAGTAGGGCTGTAAGCGGAGGAGGTGGCCCACATTTCTCCAACTAGTGGAGAAATGTTAAGCTAGGTTCGATGTTCACAGGGCTAAGAGAGATGTTCCCCTTCAATTTGAAAGCCATGGATCAATTATACGCCTAATCAAGCCTCTGGGATGTAAATAAGCATTCTTAAATGTTTCTGAAACAGAGCTAGTGTTATATTCTTTCTCTTGTATCAGTCATTCATTGTCACAATTTTCGGAATCTTCAAGAAGTTTTGAACCGACAATCAACAATACATCTAACGAAGATCAAATACGAATGTTGTTTTACGAGATACGTTTTGCAATGGCATATGTTTTTAAAAAAAGGATTTGTGATAGGTGGCAAATGTAGCAATTCCTGCAGAAGGCTCACTCGGTTGGAGGAAGGAGGGCTGTAAGCGGAGGAGTAGGCCCACATTTCTCCAAGTAGTGGAGAAATGTTAAGCTAGGTTCTATCTTCACAATGCTAAGAGAGATGTTCCACTTTAATTTGAAAGCCCCCGATCAATTATACGCCTAATGAAGCCTCTGGGATGTAAATACGCATTCTCAAAGTTTTGTGAAACAGAGATAGTGATACGTTCTTTTTCTTGTATCAGTCATTCATTGCCACATCTTTCGGAATCTTCAAGAAGCATCGAACCTACAATCAACAATACATCTACGAAGATCAAATACGAATGTCGTTTTACGAGATACATTTTGCAATGGCATGTGTTTTTAAAAAAAGGATTTGTGATAGGTGGCAAATGTAGCAATTCCTGCAGAAGGCTCACTCGGATGGAGGAAGGAGGGCTGTAAGCGGAGGAGAAGGCCCACATTTCTCCAAGTAGTGGAGAAATGTTAAGCTAGGTTCTATATTCACAGGGCTAAGAAAGATGTTCCACTTTAATTTGAAAGCCGACGATCATTTATACGCCTAATCAAGCCTCTGGGATGTAAATACGCATTCTTAAAGTTTTGTGAAACAGGGATAGTGTTAAGTTCTTTTTCCTGTATCAGTCGTTCATTGCCACAAATTTCGGAATCTTCAAGAAGCTTGGAACCTACGATCAACAATACATCTAACGAAGATCAAATACGAATGTCGTTTTACGAGATACATTTTGCAATGGCATGTGTTTTTAAAAAAAGGATTTCTGATAGGTGGCAAATGTAGCAATTCCTGCAGAAGGCTCACTCGGATGGAGGAAGTAGTGCTGTAAGCGGAGGAGGAGGCCCACATTTCTCCAAGTAGTGGAGAAATGTTAAGCTAGGTTCTATATTCACAGGGCTAAGAGAGATGTTCCACTTTAATTTGAAAGGCGCGGATCAATTATATGCCTAATCAAGGCTCTGGGATGTAAATACACATTCTTAAAGTTTCCTGAAACAGAGAGAGTGTTACGTTCTTTTTCTTGTATCAGTCATTCATTGCCACATCTTTCGGAATCTTCAAGAAGCTTCGAACCTACGATCAACAATACATCTAACGGCAATCAAATACGAATGTTGTTTTACGAGATACATTTTGCAATGGCATGTGTTCTTAAAAAAAGGATTTGTGATAGGTGGCAAATGTAGCAATTCCTGCAGAAGGCTCACTCGGTTGGAGGAAGGAGGGCTGCAAGCGGAGGAGGAGGCCCACATTTCTCCAAGTAGTGGAGAAATGTTAAGCTAGGTTCTATGTTCACACTGCTAAAGAGAGATGTTCCACTTTAATTTGAAGCCGACGATCATTTATACGCCTAATCAAGCTTCTGGGATGTAAATATTCATTCTTAAAGTTTCCTGAAACAGAGATAGTGTTACGTTCTTTTTCTTGTATCAGTCATTCATTGCCACAACTTTCGGAATCTTCAAGAAGCTTAGAACCTACGATCAACAATACATCTAATAAGGATCAAATGCGATTGTTGTTTTGCGAGATACATTTTGCGACGGCATATGTTTTTTTAAAAAAGGATTTCTGATAGCTGGCGATTGTAGCAATTCCTGCAGAGGGCTCACTCGGTTGGAGGAAGGAGGGCTGTAAGCGGAGGAGGAGGCCCACATTTCTCCAAGTAGTGAAGAAATGCTAAGCTAGGTTCAATGTTCACAGGGCTAAGAGAGATGTTTCACTTTAATTTGAAAGCCATTTATCAATTATACGCCTAATCAAGCCTCTGGGATGTAAATCCGATTTCTTAAATTTTTCTTAAAAAGAGATAGTGTTACATTCTTTTTCTTGTATCAGTCATTCATTGCCACAATTTTCGGAATCTTCAAGAAGCTTGGAACCTACGATCAACAATACATCTAACGAAGATCAAATACGAATGATGTTTTACGAGATACATTTTGCAATGGCATGTGTTTTAAAGAAAAGGATTTCTGATGGGTGGCAAATGTAGCAATACCTGCAGAAGGGTCACTCGGTTGGAGGAAGGAGGGCTGCAAGCAAAGGAGGAGGCCCACATTTCACCAAGTAGTGGAGAAATGTTAAGCTAGGTTCTATATTCACAGGGCTAAGAGAGATGTTCCACTTTAATTTGAAAGCCGACGATCATATATACGCCTAATCAAGCCTCTGGGATGTAAATACGCATCCTTAAAGTTTCCTGAAACAGAGATAGTGTTACGTTCTTTTTCTTGTATCAGTCATTCATTGCCACATCTTTCGGAATCTTCAAGAAGCTTCGAACCTACGATCAACAATACATCTAACGAAGATCAAATACGAATGATGTTTTACGAGATACATTTTGCAATGGCATGTGTTTTAAAGAAAAGGATTTCTGATGGGTGGCAAATGTAGCAATTCCTGCAGAAGGCTCACTCGGATGGAGGAAGGAGGGCTGTGAGCGGAGGAGGAGGCCCACATTTCTCCAAGTAGTGGAGAAATGTTAAGCTAGGTTCTATATTCACAGGGCTAAGAGAGATGTTCCACTTTAATTTGAAAGCCGACGATCATTTATACGCCTAATCAAGCCTCTGGGATGTAAATACGCATTCTTAAAGTTTCCTGAAACAGAGATAGTGTTACGTTCTTTTTCTTGTATCAGTCATTCATTGCCACATCTTTCGGAATTTTCAAGAAGTTTCGTACCTACGATCAACAATACATCTAACGAAGATCAAATACGAATGTTGTTTTAAGAGATACATTTTGCAATGGCATGTGTTTTTAAAAAAAGGATTTCTGATAGGTGGCAAATGTAGCAATTCCTGCAGAAGGCTCACTCGGATGGAGGAAGTAGGGCTGTAAGCGGAGGAGGAGGCACACATTTTTCCAAGTAGTGGAGAAATGTTAAGCTAGGTTCTATGTTCACAGGGCTAAGAGATGTGTTCCACTTTAATTTGAAAGCCGACGATCATTTATACGCCTAATCAAGCCTCTGGGATGTAAATACCCATTCTTAAAGGCTGGTGAAACAGAGATAGTGTTATGTTCTTTTTCTTGTATCAGTCATTCACTGCCACAACTATCGGAATCTTCAAGATGCTTGGAACCAACGATCAACAATACATCTAACGAAGATCAAATACGAATGTTGTTTTACGAGATACATTTTGCAATGGCATGTGTTTTCAAAAAAAGGATTTGTGATATGTGGCAAATGTAGGAATTCCTGCAGAAGGCTCACTCGGTTGGAGGAAGGAGGGCTGTAAGCGGAGGGGTAGGCCCATATTTCTCCAAGAAGTGGAGAAATGTTAAGCTAGGTTCTATGTTCACAATGCTAAGAGACATGCTCCACTTTAATTTGAAAGAAGCAGATCAATTATAAGCCTAATCAAGCCTCTGGGATGTAAATACGCATTCTTAAAGTTTTGTGAAACAGAGATAGTGTTACGTTCTTTATCTTGTATCAGTCATTCATTGCCATACCTTTCGGAATCTTCAAGAAGCTTAGAACCTACGATCAACAATACATCTAATAAGGATCAAATGCGATTGTTGTTTTACGAGATACATTTTGCGACGGCATATGATTTTTTGAAAAAGGATTTCTGACAGCTGGCATATGTAGCAATTCCTGCAGAGGGCTCACTCGGTTGGAGGAAGGAGGGCTGTAAGCGGAGGAGGAGGCCCACATTTCTCCAAGTAGTGGAGAAATGCTAAGCTAGGTTCAATGTTCACAGGGCTAAGAGAGATGTTTCACTTTAATTTGAAAGCCATTTATCAATTATACGCCTAATCAAGCCTCTGGGATGTAAATCCGCTTTCTTAAATTTTTCTTAAACAGAGATAGTGTTACATTCTTTTTCTTGTATCAGTCATTCATTGCCACAATTTTCGGAATCTTCAAGAAGCTTGGAACCTACGATCAACAATACATCTAACGAAGATCAAATACGAATGATGTTTTACGAGATACATTTTGCAATGGCATGTGTTTTAAAGAAAAGGATTTCTGATGGGTGGCAAATGTAGCAATACCTGCAGAAGGCTCACTCGGTTGGAGGAAGGAGGGCTGCAAGCGGAGGAGGAAGCAAACATTTCTCCAAGTAGTGGAGAAATGTTAAGCTAGGTTCTATATTCACAGGGCTAAGAGAGATGTTCCACTTTAATTTGAAAGCCGACGATCATATATACGCCTAATCAAGCCTCTGGGATGTAAATACGCATCCTTAAAGTTTCCTGAAACAGAGAGAGTGTTACGTTCTTTTTCTTGTATCAGTCATTCATTGCCACATCTTTCGGAATCTTCAAGAAGCTTCGAACCTACGATCAACAATACATCTAATGAAGATCAAATACGAATGTTGTTTTACGAGATACATTTTGCAATGGCATGTGTTTTTAAAAAAAGGATTTGTGACATGTGGCAAATGTAGGAATTCCTGCAGAAGGCTCACTCGGTTGGAGGAAGGAGGGCTGTAAGCGGAGGGGTAGGCCCATATTTCTCCAAGAAGTGGAGAAATGTTAAGCTAGGTTCTATGTTCACAATGCTAAGAGACATGTTCCACTTTAATTTGAAAGAAGCAGATCAATTATAAGCCTAATCAAGCCTCTGGGATGTAAATACGCATTCTTAAAGTTTTGTGAAACAGAGATAGTGTTACGTTCTTTATCTTGTATCAGTCATTCATTGCCATAACTTTCGGAATCTTCAAGAAGCTTGGAACATACAATCAACAATACATCTAACGAAGATCAAATACGAATGTTGTTTTACGAGATACATTTTGCAATGGCATGTGTTTTTAAAAAAAGGATTTGTGACATGTGGCAAATGTAGGAATTCCTGCAGAAGGCTCACTCGGTTGGAGGAAGGAGGGCTGTAAGCGGAGGGGTAGGCCCACATTTCTCCAAGTAGTGGAGAAATGTTAAGCTAGGTTCTATGTTCACACTGCTAAAGAGAGATGTTCCACTTTAATTTGAAGCTGACGATCATTTATACGCCTAATCAAGCATCTGGGATGTAAATATTCACTCTTAAAGTTTCCTGAAACAGAGATAGTGTTACGTTCTTTTTCTTGTATGAGTCATTCATTGCCACAACTTTCGGAATCTTCAAGAAGCTTAGAACCTACGATCAACAATACATCTAATAAGGATCAAATGCGATTGTTGTTTTACGAGATACATTTTGCGACGGCATATGATTTTTTAAAAAAGGATTTCTGATAGCTGGCAAATGTAGCAATTCCTGCAGAGGGCTCACTCGGTTGGAGGAAGGAGGGCTGTAAGAGGAGGAGGAGGCCCACATTTCTCCAAGTAGTGGAGAAATGCTAAGCTAGGTTCAATGTTCACAGGGCTAAGAGAGATGTTTCACTTTAATTTGAAAGCCATTTATCAATTATACGCCTAATCAAGCCTCTGGGATGTAAATCCGCTTTCTTAAATTTTTCTTAAACAGAGATAGTGTTACATTCTTTTTCTTGTATCAGTCATTCATTGCCACAATTTTCGGAATCTTCAAGAAGCTTGGAACCTACGATCAACAATACATCTAACGAAGATCAAATACAAATGATGTTTTACGAGATACATTTTGCAATGGCATGTGTTTTAAAGAAAAGGATTTCTGATGGGTGGCAAATGTAGCAATACCTGCAGAAGGCTCACTCGGTTGGAGGAAGGAGGGCTGCAAGCGGAGGAGGAGGCCCACATTTCTGCAAGTAGTGGAGAAATGTTAAGCTAGGTTCTATATTCACAGGGCTAAGAGAGATGTTCCACTTTAATTTGAAAGCCGACGATCATATATACGCCTAATCAAGCCTCTGGGATGTAAATACGCATCCTTAAAGTTTCCTGAAACAGAGATAGTGTTACGTTCTTTTTCTTGTATCAGTCATTCATTGCCACATCTTTCGGAATCTTCAAGAAGCTTCGAACCTACGATCAACAATATATCTAACGAAGATCAAATACGAATGTTGTTTTACGAGATACATTTTGCAATGGCATGTGTTTTAAAGAAAAGGATTTCTGATGGGTGGCAAATGTAGCATTTCCTGCAGAAGGCTCACTCGGATGGAGGAAGTAGGGCTGTAAGCGGAGGAGGAGGCCCACATTTCTCCAACTAGTGGAGAAATGTTAAGCTAGGTTCGATGTTCACAGGGCTAAGAGAGATGTTCCCCTTCAATTTGAAAGCCATGGATCAATTATACGCCTAATCAAGCCTCTGGGATGTAAATAAGCATTCTTAAATGTTTCTGAAACAGAGCTAGTGTTATATTCTTTCTCTTGTATCAGTCATTCATTGTCACAATTTTCGGAATCTTCAAGAAGTTTTGAACCGACAATCAACAATACATCTAACGAAGATCAAATACGAATGTTGTTTTACGAGATACGTTTTGCAATGGCATATGTTTTTAAAAAAAGGATTTGTGATAGGTGGCAAATGTAGCAATTCCTGCAGACGGCTCACTCGGTTGGAGGAAGGAGGGCTGTAAGCGGAGGAGTAGGCCCACATTTCTCCAAGTAGTGGAGAAATGTTAAGCTAGGTTCTATCTTCACAATGCTAAGAGAGATGTTCCACTTTAATTTGAAAGCCCCCGATCAATTATACGCCTAATAAAGCCTCTGGGATGTAAATACGCATTCTCAAAGTTTTGTGAAACAGAGATAGTGATACGTTCTTTTTCTTGTATCAGTCATTCATTGCCACATCTTTCGGAATTTTCAAGAAGTTTCGAACCTACGATCAACAATACATCTAACGAAGATCAAATACGAATGTTGTTTTAAGAGATACATTTTGCAATGGCATGTGTTTTAAAGAAAAGGATTTCTGATGGGTGGCAAATGTAGCAATACCTGCAGAAGGGTCACTCGGTTGGAGGAAGGAGGGCTGCAAGCGGAGGAGGAGGCCCACATTTCTCCAAGTAGTGGAGAAATGTTAAGCTAGGTTCTATATTCACAGGGCTAAGAGAGATGTTCCACTTTAATTTGAAAGCCGACGATCATATATACGCCTAATCAAGCCTCTGGGATGTAAATACGCATCCTTAAAGTTTCCTGAAACAGAGATAGTGTTACGTTCTTTTTCTTGTATCAGTCATTCATTGCCACATCTTTCGGAATCTTCAAGAAGCTTCGAACCTACGATCAACAATACATCTAACGAAGATCAAATACGAATGATGTTTTACGAGATACATTTTGCAATGGCATGTGTTTTAAAGAAAAGGATTTCTGATGGGTGGCAAATGTAGCAATTCCTGCAGAAGGCTCACTCGGATGGAGGAAGGAGGGCTGTGAGCGGAGGAGGAGGCCCACATTTCTCCAAGTAGTGGAGAAATGTTAAGCTAGGTTCTATATTCACAGGGCTAAGAGAGATGTTCCACTTTAATTTGAAAGCCGACGATCATTTATACGCCTAATCAAGCCTCTGGGATGTAAATACGCATTCTTAAAGTTTTGTGAAACAGAGATAGTGTTATGTTCTTTTTCTTGTATCAGTCATTCATTGCCACATCTTTCGGAATTTTCAATAAGTTTCGAACCTACGATCAACAATACATCTAACGAAGATCAAATACGAATGTTGTTTTAAGAGATACATTTTGCAATGGCATGTGTTTTAAAAAAAAGGATTTCTGATAGGTGGCAAATGTAGCAATTCCTGCAGAAGGCTCACTCGGATGGAGGAAGTAGGGCTGTAAGCGGAGGAGGAGGCACACATTTTTCCAAGTAGTGGAGAAATGTTAAGCTAGGTTCTATGTTCACAGGGCTAAGAGATGTGTTCCACTTTAATTTGAAAGCCGACGATCATTTATACGCCTAATCAAGCCTCTGGGATGTAAATACGCATTCTTAAAGGTTTGTGAAACAGAGATAGTGTTATGTTCTTTTTCTTGTATCAGTCATTCACTGCCACAATTATCGGAATCTTCAAGATGCTTGGAACCAACGATCAACAATACATCTAACGAAGATCAAATACGAATGTTGTTTTACGAGATACATTTTGCAATGGCATGTGTTTTCAAAAAAAGGATTTGTGATATGTGGTAAATGTAGGAATTCCTGCAGAAGGCTCACTCGGTTGGAGGAAGGAGGGCTGTAAGCGGAGGGGTAGGCCCATATTTCTCCAAGAAGTGGAGAAATGTTAAGCTAGGTTCTATGTTCACAATGCTAAGGGACATGTTCCACTTTAATTTGAAAGAAGCAGATCAATTATAAGCCTAATCAAGCCTCTGGGATGTAAATACGCATTCTTAAAGTTTTGTGAAACAGAGATAGTGTTACGTTCTTTATCTTGTATCAGTCATTCATTGCCATAACTTTCGGAATCTTCAAGAAGCTTAGAACCTACGATCAACAATACATCTAATAAGGATCAAATGCGATTGTTGTTTTACGAGATACATTTTGCGACGGCATATGATTTTTTAAAAAAGGATTTCTGACAGCTGGCAAATGTAGCAATTCCTGCAGAGGGCTCACTCGGTTGGAGGAAGGAGGGCTGTAAGCGGAGGAGGAGGCCCACATTTCTCCAAGTAGTGGAGAAATGCTAAGCTAGGTTCAATGTTCACAGGGCTAAGAGAGATGTTTCACTTTAATTTGAAAGCCATTTATCAATTATACGCCTAATCAAGCCTCTGGGATGTAAATCCGCTTTCTTAAATTTTTCTTTAACAGAGATAGTGTTACATTCTTTTTCTTGTATCAGTCATTCATTGCCACAATTTTCGGAATCTTCAAGAAGCTTGGAACCTACGATCAACAATACATCTAACGAAGATCAAATACGAATGATGTTTTACGAGATACATTTTGCAATGGCATGTGTTTTAAAGAAAAGGATTTCTGATGGGTGGCAAATGTAGCAATACCTGCAGAAGGCTCACTCGGTTGGAGGAAGGAGGGCTGCAAGCGGAGGAGGAAGCAAACATTTCCCCAAGTAGTGGAGAAATGTTAAGCTAGGTTCTATATTCACAGGGCTAAGAGAGATGTTCCACTTTAATTTGAAAGCCGACGATCATATATACGCCTAATCAAGCCTCTGGGATGTAAATACGCATCCTTAAAGTTTCCTGAAACAGAGATAGTGTTACGTTCTTTTTCTTGTATCAGTCATTCATTGCCACATCTTTCGGAATCTTCAAGAAGCTTCGAACCTACGATCAACAATACATCTAACGGAAATCAAATACGACTGTCGTTTTACGAGATACATTTTGCAATGGCATATGTTTTTAAAAAAAGGATTTCTTATAGGTGGCAAATGTAGCAATTCCTGCAGAAGGCTCACTCGGATGGAGGAAGGAGGGCTGTGAGCGGAGGAGGAGGCCCACATTTCTCCAAGTAGTGGAGAAATGTTAAGCTAGGTTCTATATTCACAGGGCTAAGAGAGATGTTCCACTTTAATTTGAAAGCCGACGATCATTTATACGCCTAATCAAGCCTCTCGGATGTAAATACGCATTCTTAAAGTTTCCTGAAACAGAGATAGTGTTACGTTCTTTTTCTTGTATCAGTCATTCATTGCCGAAATTTTCGGAATCTTCAAGAAGTATCGAACCTATGATCAACAATATATCTAACGAAGATCAAATACGAATGTTGTTTTACGAGATACATTTTGCAATGGCATGTGTTTTAAAAAAAAGGATTTCTGTTAGGTGGCAAATGTAGCAATTCCTGCAGAAGGCTCACTCGGATGAAGGAAGTAGGGCTGTAAGCGGAGGAGGAGGCACACATTTTTCCAAGTAGTGGAGAAATGTTAAGCTAGGTTCTATGTTCACAGGGCTAAGAGAGATGTTCCACTTTAATTTGAAAGCCGATGATCATTTATACGCCTAATCAAGCCTCTGGGATGTAAATACGCATTCTTAAAGTTTTGTGAAACAGAGATAGTGTTATGTTCTTTTTCTTGTATCAGTCATTCATTGCCACAATTTTCGGAATCTTCCATATGCTTGGAACCAACGATCAACAATACATCTAACGAAGATCAAATACGAATGTTGTTTTACGAGATACATTTTGCAATGGCATGTGTTTTTAAAAAAAGGATTTGTGATATGTGGCAAATGTAGGAATTCCTGCAAAAGGCTCACTCGGTTGGAGGAAGGAGGGCTGTAAGCGGAGGGGTAGGCCCATATTTCTCCAAGTAGTGGAGAAATGTTAAGCTAGGTTCTACGTTCACAGGGCTAAGAGAGATGTTCCACTTTAATTTGAAAGGCGCGGATCAATTATACGCCTAATCAAGGCTCTGGGATGTAAATACACATTCTTAAAGTTTCCTGAAACAGAGATAGTGTTACGTTCTTTTTCTTGTATCAGTCATTCATTGCCACATCTTTCGAAATCTTCAAGAAGCTTCGAACCTACGATCAACAATACATCTAATGAAGATAAAATACGAATGTTGTTTTACGAGATATATTTTGCAATGGCATGTGTTTTTAAAAAAATGATTTCTGTTAGGTGGCAAATGTAGCAATTCCTGCAGAAGGCTCACTCGGTTGGAGGAAGGAGGGCTGTAAGCGGAGGAGGAGGCCCACATTTCTCCAAGTAGTGGAGAAATGTTAAGCTAGGTTCTATGTTCACACTGCTAAAGAGAGATGTTCCACTTTAATTTGAAAGGCGCGGATCAATTATACGCCTAATCAAGCCTCTGGGATGTAAATACGCATTCTTAAATTTTGTGAAACAGGGATAGTGTTATGTTCTTTTTCTTGTATCTGTCATTCATTGCCACAATTTTCGGAATCTTCAAGATGCTTGGAACCAACGATCAACAATACATCTAACGAAGATCAAATACGAATGTTGTTTTACGAGATACATTTTGCAATGGCATGTGTTTTTAAAAAAATGATTTCTGTTAGGTGGCGAATGTAGCAATTCCTGCAGAAGGCTCACTCGGTTGGAGGAAGGAGGGCTGTAAGCGGAGGAGGAGGCCCACATTTCTCCAAGTAGTGGAGAAATTTTAAGCTAGGTTCTATGTTCACAGGGCTAAGAGAGATGTTCCACTTTAATTTGAAAGGCGCGGATCAATTATACGCCTAATCAAGGCTCTGGGATGTAAATACGCATTCTTAAATTTTGTGAAACAGGGATAGTGTTATGTTCTTTTTCTTGTATCAGTCATTCATTGCCACAACTTTCGGAATCTTCAAGAAGCTTGGAACCGACGATCAACAATACATCTAACGAAGATCAAATACGAATGTTGTTTTACGAGATACATTTTGCAATGGCATGTGTTTTAAAGAAAAGGATTTCTAAAGGGTTACAAATGTAGCAATACCTGCAGAAGGGTCACTCGGTTGGAGGAAGGAGGGCTGCGAGCGGAGGAGGAGGCCCACATTTCTCCAAGTAGTGGAGAAATGTTAGGCTAGGTTCTATATTCACAGGGCTAAGAGAGATGTTCCACTTTAATTTGAAAGCCGACTATCATATATACGCCTAATCAAGCCTCTGGGATGTAAATACGCATCCTTAAAGTTTCCTGAAACAGAGATAGTGTTACGTTCTTTTTCTTGTATCAGTCATTCATTGCCACATCTTTCGGAATTTTCAAGAAGCTTCGAACCTACGATCAACAATACATCTAACGAAGATCAAATACGAATGTTGTTTTACGAGATACATTTTGCAATGGCATGTGTTTTTAAAAAAAGGATTTCTGATAGGTGGCAAATGTAGCAATTCCTGCAGAAGGCTCACTCGGATGGAGGAAGTAGGGCTGTAAGCGGAGGAGGAGGCACACATTTTTCCAAGTAGTGGAGAAATGTTAAGCTAGGTTCTATGTTCACAGGGCTAAGAGAGATGTTCCACTTTAATTTGAAAGCCGACGATCATTTATACGCCTAATCAAGCCTCTGGGATGTAAATACGCATTCTTAAAGTTTTGTGAAACAGAGATAGTGTTATGTTCTTTTTCTTGTATCAGTCATTCATTGCCACAATTATCGGAATCTTCAAGATGCTTGGAACCAACGATCAACAATACATCTAACGAAGATCAAATACGAATGTTGTTTTACGAGATACATTTTGCAATGGCATGTGTTTTTAAAAAAAGGATTTGTGATATATGGCAAATGTAGGAATTCCTGCAAAAGGCTCACTCGGTTGGAGGAAGGAGGGCTGTAAGCTCAGGGGTAGGCCCATATTTCTCCAAGTAGTGGAGAAATGTTAAGCTAGGTTCTATGTTCACAGGGCTAAGGGAGATGTTCCACTTTAATTTGAAAGGCGCGGATCAATTATACGCCTAATCAAGGCTCTGGGATGTAAATACACATTCTTAAAGTTTCCTGAAACAGAGATAGTGTTACGTTCTTTTTCTTGTATCAGTCATTCATTGCCACATCTTTCGGAATCTTCAAGAAGCTTAGAACCTACGATCAACAATACATCTAATGAAGATAAAATAGGAATGTTGTTTTACGAGATACATTTTGCAATGGCATGTGTTTTTAAAAAAAGGATTTCTGATAGGTGGCAAATGTAGCAATTCCTGCAGAAGGCTCACTCGGATGGAAGAAGGAGGGCTGTAAGCAGAGGAGGATTCCCACATTTTTCCAAGTAGTGGAGAAATGTTAAGCTAGGTTCTATGTTCACAGGGCTAAGAGAGATGTTCCAATTTAATTTGAAAGCCGACGATCATTTATACGCCTAATCAAGACTCTGGGATGTAAATACGCATTCTTAAAGTTTTGTGAAACAGAGATAGTGTTACGTTCTTTTTCTTGTATCAGTCATTCATTGCCATAACTTTCGGAATGATCAAGAAGCTTGCAACCTTCGATCAACAATACATCTAACGAAGATCAAATACGAATGTTGTTTTACGAGATACATTTTGCAATGGCATGTGTTTTTAAAAAAATGATTTCTGATAGGTGGCAAATGTAGCAATTCCTGCAGAAGGCTCACTCGGTTGGAGGAAGGAGGGCTGTAAGCGGAGGAGGAGGCCCACATTTCTCCAAGTAGTGGAGAAATGTTAAGCTAGGTTCTATGTTCACAGGGCTAAGAGAGATGTTCCACTTTCATTTGAAAGGCGCGGATCAATTATACGCCTAATCAAGGCTCTGGGATGTAAATACGCATTCTTAAAGTTTTGTGAAACAGAGATAGTGTTATGTTCTTTTTCTTGTATCAGTCATTCATTGCCACAACTTTCGGAATCTTCAAGAAGCGTGGAACCGACGATCAACAGTACATCTAACGAAGATCAAATACGAATTTTGTTTTACGAGATACATTTTGCAATGGCATGTGTTTTTAAAAAAAGTTTTCTGATAGTTGGCAAATGTAGCAATTCCTGCAGAAGGCTCACTCGGTTGGATGAAGGAGGGCTGTAAGCGGAGGAGGAGGCCCACATTTCTCCAAGTAGTGGAGAAATGTTAAGCTAGGTTCTATGTTCACACTGCTAAAATGAGATGTTCCACTTTAATTTGAAGCCGACGATCATTTATACGCCTAATCAAGCCTCTGGGATGTAAATATTCATTCTTAAAGTTTCCTGAAACAGAGATAGTGTTACGTTCTTTTTCTTGTATCAGTCATTCATTGCCACAACTTTCGGAATCTTCAAGAAGCTTAGAACCTACAATAAACAATACATCTAACAAGGATCAAATGCGATTGTTGTTTTACGAGATACATTTTGCGACGGCATATGTTTCTTTAAAAAAGGATTTCTGATAGCTGGCAAATGTAGCAATTCCTGCAGAAGGCTCACTCGGTTGGAGGAAGAAGGGCTGCAAGCGGAGGAGGAGGCCCACATTTCTCCAAGTAGTGGAGAAATGTTAAGGTACATTCTATGTTCACAGGGCTAAGAGAGATGTTCCACTTTAATTTGAATGCCGACGATCATTTATACCCCTAATCAAGCCTCTGGGATGTAACTACGCATCCTTAAAGTTTCCTGAAACAGAGATAGTGTTACGTTCTTTTTCTTGTATCAGTCATTCATTCAAACATCTTTCGGAATCTTCAAGAAGCTTGGAACCTACGATCAACAATACATCTAAAGAAAATCAAATACGACTGTCGTTTTACTAGATACATTTTGCAATGGCATGTGTTTTTAAAAAAAGGATTTGTGATAGGTGGCAAATGTAGCAATTTCTGCAGAAGGCTCACTCGGATGGAGGAAGGAGGGCTGTAAGCGGAGGAGGAGGCCCACATTTCTCCAAGTAGTGGAGAAATGTTAAGCTAGGTTCTATATTCACACTGCTAAAGAGAGATGTTCCACTTTAATTTGAAAGCCGACGATCATTTATACGCCTAATCAAGCCTCTGGGATGTAAATACGCATCCTTAAAGTTTCCTGAAACAGAGATAGTGTTACGTTCTTTTTCTTGTATCAGTCATTCATTACCACAACTTTCGGAATCTTCAAGAAGCTTCGAACCTACGATCAACAATACATCTAACGAAGATCAAATACGAATGTCGTTTTACGAGATTCATTTTGCAATGGCATGTATTTTTAAAAAAAGGATTTGTGATAGGTCGCAAATGTAGCAATTCCTGCAGAAGGCTCACTCGGATGGAGGAAGGTGGGCTGTAAGCGGAGGAGGAAACCCACATTTCTCCAAGTAGTGGAGAAATGTTAAGCTAGGTTCTATATTCACAGGGCTAAGAGAGATGTTCCACTTTAATTTGAAAGCCGACTCTCATTTATACTACTAATCAAGCCTCTGGGATGTAAATACGCATTCTTAAAATTTTCTTAAACAGAGATAGTGTTACGTTCTTTTTCTTGTATCAGTCATTCATTGCCACAATTTTCGGAATCTTCAAGAAGCTTGGAACCTACGATCAACAATACATCTAATGAAGATCAAGTACGAATGATGTTTTACGAGATACATTTTGCAATGGCAAGTGTTTTAAAGAAAAGGATTTCTGATGGGTGGCAAATGTAGCAATTCCTGCAGAAGGCTCACTCGGTTGGAGGAAGGAGGGCTGCAAGCGGAGGAGGAGGCCCACATTTCTCCAAGTAGTGGAGAAATGTTAAGCTAGGTTCTATATTCACAGGGCTAAGAGAGATGTTCCACTTTAATTTGAAAGCCGACGATCATTTATACGCCTAATCAAGCCTCTGGGATGTAAATACGCATCCTGAAAGTTTCCTGAAACAGAGATAGTGTTACGTTCTTTTTCTTGTATCAGTCATTCATTGCCACATCTTTCGGAATCTTCATAAGCTTCGAACCTACGATCAACAATACATCTAACGAAAATCAAATACGACTGTCGTTTCACGAGATACATTTTGCAATGGCATGTGTTTTTAAAAAAAGGATTTGTGATAGGTGGCAAATGTAGCAATTCCTGCAGAAGGCTCACTCGGATGGAGGAAGGAGGGCTGCAAGCGGAGGAGGAGTCCCACATTTCTCCAAGTAGTGGAGAAATGTTAAGCTAGGTTCTATATTCACAGGGCTAAGAGAGATGTTCCACTTTAATTTGAAAGCCGACGATCATTTATACGCCTAATCAAGCCTCTGGGATGTAAATACGCATTCTTAAAGTTTCCTGAAACAGAGATAGTGTTACGTTCTTTTACTTGTATCAGTCATTCATTGCCACAACTTTCGGAATCTTCAAGAAGCTTCGAACCTACGATCAACAATACATCTAACGAAGATCAAATACGAATGTTGTTTTACGAGATACATTTTGCAATGGCATGTGTTTTTAAAAAAAGGATTTCTGATAGGTGGCAAATCTAGCATTTCCTGCAGAAGGCTCCCTCGGATGGAGGAAGTAGGCCTGTAAGCGGAGGAGGAGGCCCACATTTCTCCAAGTAGTGGAGAAAAGTTAAGCTAATTTCTATATTCACAGGGCTAAGAGAGATGTTCCACTTTAATTTGAAAGCCGACGATCATTTATACGCCTAATCAAGCCTCTGGGATGTAAATACGCATTCTTAAAGTTTTGTGAAACAGCGATAGTGTTACGTTCTTTTTCCTGTATCAGTCGTTCATTGCCACAACTTTCGGAATCTTCAAGAAGCTTGGAACCTACGATCAACAATACATCTAATGAAGATCAAATACGAATGTCGTTTTACGAGATACATTTTGCTATGGCATGTGTTTTTAAAAAAAGGATTTCTGATAGGTGGCAAATGTAGCAATTCCTGCAGAAGGCTCACTCGGATGGAGGAAGTAGTGCTGTAAGCGGAGGAGGAGGCCCACATTTCTCCAAGTAGTGGAGAAATGTTAAGCTAGGTTCTATATTCACAGGGCTAAGAGAGATGTTCCACTTTAATTTTAAAGCCGACGATCATTTATACGCCTAATCAAGCCTCTGGGATGTAAATACGCATTCTTAAAGTTTTGTGAAACAGAGATAGTGATACGTTCTTTTTCTTGTATCAGTCATTCATTGCCACATCTTTCGGAATCTTCAAGAAGCTTCGAACCTACAATCAACAATACATCTACGAAGATCAAATACGAATGTCGTTTTACGAGATACATTTTGCAAAGGCATGTGTTTTTAAAAAAAGGATTTCTGATAGGTGGCAAATGTAGCAATTCCTGCAGAAGGCTCACTCGGATGGAGGAAGGAGGGCTGTAAGCGGAGGAGGAGGCCCACATTTCTCCAAGTAGTGGAGAAATGTTAAGCTAGGTTCGATGTTCACAGGGCTAAGAGAGATGTTCCCCTTCAATTTGAAAGCCATGGATCAATTATACGCCTAATCAAGCCTCTGGGATGTAAATAAGCATTCTTAAATGTTTCTGAAACAGAGCTAGTGTTATATTCTTTCTCTTGTATCAGTCATTCATTGTCACAATTTTCGGAATCTTCAAGAAGCTTTGAACCGACGATCAACAATACATCTAACGAAGATCAAATACGAATGTTGTTTTACGAGATACGTTTTGCAATGGCATATGTTTATAAAAAAAGGATTTGTGATAGGTGGCAAATGTAGCAATTCCTGCAGAAGGCTCACTCGGTTGGAGGAAGGAGGGCTGTAAGCGGAGGAGTAGGCCCACATTTCTCCAAGTAGTGGAGAAATGTTAAGCTAGGTTCTATCTTCACAATGCTAAGAGAGATGTTCCACTTTAATTTGAAAGCCCCCGATCAATTATACGCCTAATGAAGCCTCTGGGATGTAAATACGCATTCTCAAAGTTTTGTGAAACAGAGATAGTGATACGTTCTTTTTCTTGTATCAGTCATTCATTGCCACATCTTTCGGAATCTTCAAGAAGCTTCGAACCTACAATCAACAATACATCTACGAAGATCAAATACGAATGTCGTTTTACGAGATACATTTTGCAAAGGCATGTGTTTTTAAAAAAAGGATTTGTGAAAGGTGGCACTTGTAGCAATTCCTGCAGAAGGCTCACTTGGATGGAGGAAGGAGGGCTGTAAGCGGAGGAGAAGGCCCACATTTCTCCAAGTAGTGGAGAAAAGTTAAGCTAATTTCTATATTCACAGGGCTAAGAGAGATGTTCCACTTTAATTTGAAAGCCGACGATCATTTATACGCCTAATCAAGCCTCTGGGATGTAAATACGCATTCTTAAAGTTTTGTGAAACAGCGATAGTGTTACGTTCTTTTTCCTGTATCAGTCGTTCATTGCCACAACTTTCGGAATCTTCAAGAAGCTTGGAACCTACGATCAACAATACATCTAATGAAGATCAAATACGAATGTCGTTTTACGAGATACATTTTGCTATGGCATGTGTTTTTAAAAAAAGGATTTCTGATAGGTGGCAAATGTAGCAATTCCTGCAGAAGGCTCACTCGGATGGAGGAAGTAGTGCTGTAAGCGGAGGAGGAGGCCCACATTTCTCCAAGTAGTGGAGAAATGTTAAGCTAGGTTCTATATTCACAGGGCTAAGAGAGATGTTCCACTTTAATTTTAAAGCCGACGATCATTTATACGCCTAATCAAGCCTCTGGGATGTAAATACGCATTCTTAAAGTTTTGTGAAACGGAGATAGTATTACGTTCTTTTTCTTGTATCAGTCATTCATTGCACACATCTTTCGGAATCTTCAACAAGCTTCGAACCTACGATCAACAATACATCTAACGAAGATCAAATACGAATGTCGTTTTACGAGATACATTTTGCAATGGCATGTGTTTTTAAAAAAAGGATTTCTGATAGGTGGCAAATGTAGCAATTCCTGCAGAAGTTTCACTCGGTTGGAGGAAGGAGGGATGTAAGCGGAGGGGTAGGCCCATATTTCTCCAAGAAGTGGAGAAATTTTAAGCTAGGTTCTATGTTCACAATGCTAAGAGACATGTTCCACTTTAATTTGAAAGAAGCAGATCAATTATAAGCCTAATCAAGCCTCTGGGATGTAAATACGCATTCTTAAAGTTTTGTGAAACAGAGATAGTGTTACGTTCTTTATCTTGTATCAGTCATTCATTGCCATAACTTTCGGAATCTTCAAGAAGCTTGGAACATACAATCAACAATACATCTAACGAAGATCAAATAACGAATGTTGTTTTACGAGATAGATTTTGCAATGGCATGTGTTTTTAAAAAAAGGATTTCTGATAGGTGGCAAATGTAGCAATTCCTGCAGAAGGCTCACTCGGTTGGAGAAAGGAGGGCTGTAAGCGGAGGAGGAGGCCCACATTTCTCCAAGTAGTGGAGAAATGTTAAGCTAGGTTCAATGTTCACACTGCTAAAGAGAGATGTTCCACTTGAATTTGAAGCCGACGATCATTTATACGCCTAATCAAGCCTCTGGGATGTAAATATTCATTCTTAAAGTTTCCTGCAACAGAGATAGTGTTACGTTCTTTTTCTTGTATCAGTCATTCATTGCCACAACTTTCGGAATCTTCAAGAAGCTTAGAACCTACGATCAACAATACATCTAATAAGGATCAAATGCGATCGTTGTTTTACGAGATACATTTTGCGACGGCATATAATTTTTTAAAAAAGGATTTCTGATAGCTGGCAAATGTAGCAATTCCTGCAGAGGGCTCACTCGGTTGGAGGAAGGAGGGCTGTAAGCGGAGGAGGGGGCCCACATTTCTCCAAGTAGTGGAGAAATGCTAAGCTAGGTTCAATGTTCACAGGGCTAAGAGAGATGTTTCACTTTAATTTGAAAGCCATTTATCAATTATACGCCTAATCAAGCCTCTGGGATGTAAATCCGCTTTCTTAAATTTTTCATAAACAGAGATAGTGTTACATTCTTTTTCTTGTATCAGTCATTCATTGCCACAATTTTCGGAAACTTCAAGAAGCTTGGAACCTACGTTCAACAATACATCTAACGAAGATCAAATACGAATGATGTTTTACGAGATACATTTTGCAATGGCATGTGTTTTAAAGAAAAGGACTTCTGATGGGTGGCAAATGTAGCAATACCTGCAGAAGGGTCACTCGGTTGGAGGAAGGAGGGCTGTGAGCGGAGGAGGAGGCCCACATTTCTCCAAGTAGTGGAGAAATGTTAAGCTAGGTTCTATGTTCAAAGACCTAAGAGAGATGTTCCACTTTAATTTGAAAGCTGCGGATCAATTATACGCCTCATCAAGCCTCTGGGATGTAAATACGCATTCTTAAAGTTTTCTGAAACAGAGATAGTGTTACGTTCTTTTTCTTGTATCAGTCATTCATTGCCGAAATTTTCGGAATCTTCAAGAAGCTTCGAACCTACGATCAACAATACATCTAACGGAAATCAAATACGACTGTCGTTTTACGAGATACATTTTGCAATGGCATGTGTTTTTAAAAAAAGGATTTGTGATAGGTGGCAAATGTAGCAATTCCTGCAGAAGGCTCACTCGGATGGAGGAAGGAGGGCTGTGAGCGGAGGAGGAGGCCCACATTTCTCCAAGTAGTGGAGAAATGTTAAGCTAGGTTCTATATTCACAGGGCTAAGAGAGATGTTCCACTTTAATTTGAAACCCGACGATCATTTATACGCCTAATCAAGCCTCTCGGATGTAAATACGCATTCTTAAAGTTTCCTGAAACAGAGATAGTGTTACGTTCTTTTTCTTGTATCAGTCATTCATTGCCGAAATTTTCGGAAACTTCAAGAAGCTTCGAACCTACGATCAACAATATATCTAACGAAGATCAAATACGAATGTTGTTTTACGAGATACATTTTGCAATGGCATGTGTTTTAAAAAAAAGGATTTCTGATAGGTGGCAAATGTAGCAATTCCTGCAGAAGGCTCACTCGGATGAAGGAAGTAGGGCTGTAAGCGGAGGAGGAGGCACACATTTTTCCAAGTAGTGGAGAAGTGTTAAGCTAGGTTCTATGTTCACAGGGCTAAGAGAGATGTTCCACTTTAATTTGAAAGCCGACGATCATTTATACGCCTAATCAAGCCTCTGGGATGTAAATACGCATTCTTAAAGTTTTGTGACACAGAGATAGTGTTATGTTCTTTTTCTTGTATCAGTCATTCATTGCCACAATTTTCGGAATCTTCAAGATGCTTTGAACCAACGATCAACAATACATCTAACGAAGATCATATACGAATGTTGTTTTACGAGATACATTTTGCAATGGCATGTGTTTTTAAAAAAAGGATTTGTGATATGTGGCAAATGTAATAATTCCTGCAAAAGGCTCACTCGGTAGGAGGAAGGAGGGCTGTAAGCGGAGGGGTAGGCCCATATTTCTCCAAGTAGTGGAGAAATGTTAAGCTAGGTTCTATGTTCACAGGGCTTTGAGAGATGTTCCACTTTAATTTGAAAGGCGCGGATCAATTATACGCCTAATCAAGGCTCTGGGATGTAAATACACATTCTTAAAGTTTCCTGAAACAGAGATAGTGTTATCTTCTTTTTCTTGTATCAGTCATTCATTGCCACATCTTTCGGAATCTTCAAGAAGCTTCGAACCTACGATCAACAATACATCTAACGAAAATCAATTACGACTGTCGTTTTACGAGTTACATTTTGCAATGTCATGTGTTTTTAAAAAAAGATTTGTGATAGGTGGCAAATGTAGCAATTCCTGCAGAAGGCTCACTCGGATGGAGGAAGGAGGGCTGTAAGCGGAGGAGGAGGCCCACATTTTTCCAAGTAGTGGAGAAATGTTAAGCTAGATTCTATGTTCACAGGGCTAAGAGAGATGTTCCACTTTAATTTGAAAGCCGACGATCATTTATACGCCTAATCAAGACTCTGGGATGTAAATACGCATTCTTAAAGTTTTGTGAAACGGAGATAGTGTTATGTTCTTTTTCTTGTATCAGTCATTCATTGCCACAATTTTCGGTATCTTCAAGAAGCTTGGAACCAACGATCAACAATACATCTAATGAAGATCAAATACGAATGTTGTTTTACGAGATACATTTTGCAATGGCATGTGTTCTTAAAAAAAGGATTTGTGATATGTGGCAAATGTAGGAATTCCTGCAGAAGGCTCACTCGGTTGGAGGAAGGAGGGCTGTAAGCGGAGGGGTAGGCCCATATTTCTCCAAGTAGTGGAGAAATGTTAAGCTAGGTTCTATGTTCACAATGCTAAGAGACACGTTCCACTTTATTTGAAAGCCGCAGATCAATTATAAGCCTAATCAAGCCTCTGGGATGTAAATACGCATTCTTAAAGTTTTGTGAAACAGAGATAGTGTTACGTTCTTTATCTTGTATCAGTCATTCATTGCCACAACTTTCGGAATCTTCAAGAAGCTTGGAACATACAATAAACAATACATCTAACGAAGATCAAATAACGAATGTTGTTTTACGAGATACATTTTGCAATGGCATGTGTTTTTAAAAAAAGGATTTCTGATAGGTGGCAAATGTAGCAATTCCTGCAGAAGGCTCACTCGGTTGGAGGAAGGAGGGCTGTAAGCGGAGGAGGAGGCCAACAATTCTCCAAGTAGTGGAGAAATGTTAAGCTAGGTTCTATGTTCACACTGCTAAAGAGAGATGTTCCACTTTAAATTGAAGCCGACGATCATTTATACGTCTAATCAAGCCCCTGGGATGTAAATATTCATTCTTAAAGTTTCCTGAAACAGAGATAGTGTTACGTTCTTTTTCTTGTATCAGTCATTCATTGCCACAACTTACGGAATCTTCAAGAAGCTTAGAACCTACGATCAACAATACATCTAATAAGGATCAAATGCGATTGTTGTTTTGCGAGATACATTTTGCGACGGCATATGTTTTTTTAAAAAAGGATTTCTGATAGCTGGCAAATGTAGCAATTCCTGCAGAGGGCTCACTCGGTTGGAGGAAGGAGGGCTGTAAGCGGAGGAGGAGGCCCACATTTCTCCAAGTAGTTGAGAAATGCTAAGCTAGGTTCAATGTTCACAAGGCTAAGAGAGATGTTTCACTTTAATTTGAAAGCAATTTATCAATTATACGCCTAATCAAGCCTCTGGGATGTAAATCCGATTTCTTAAATTTTTCTTAAACAGAGATAGTGTTACATTCTTTTTCTTGTATCAGTCATTCATTGCCACAATTTTCGGAATCTTCAAGAAGCTTGGAACCTACGATCAACAATACATCTAACGAAGATCAAATACGAATGATGTTTTACGAGATACATTTTGCAATGGCATGTGTTTTAAAGAAAAGTATTTCTGATGGGTGGCAAATGTAGCAATACCTGCAGAAGGGTCACTCGGTTGGAGGAAGGAGGGCTGCAAGCGGAGGAGGAGGCCCACATTTCTAAAAGTAGTGGAGAAATGTTAAGCTAGGTTCTATATTCACAGGGCTAAGAGAGATGTTCCACTTTAATTTGAAAGCCGACGATCATTTATACGCCTAATCAAGCCTCTGGGATGTAAATACGCATTCTTAAAGTTATGTGAAACAGAGATAGTGTTACGTTCTTTTTCTTGTATCAGTCATTCATTGCCATAACTTTCGGAATGATCAAGAACCTTGGAACCTACGATCAACAATACATCTAACGAAGATCAAATACGAATGTTGTTTTACGAGATACATTTTGCAATGGCATGTGTTTTTAAAAAAATGATTTCTGATAGGTGGCAAATGTAGCAATTCCTGCAGAAGGCTCACTCGGTTGGAGGAAGGAGGGCTGTAAGCGGAGGAGGAGGCCCACATTTCTCCAAGTAGTGGAGTAATGTTAAGCTAGGTTCTATGTTCACAGGGCTAAGAGAGATGTTCCACTTTAATTTGAAAGGCGCGGATCAATTATACGCCTAATCAAGGCTCTGGGATGTAAATACGCATTCTTAAAGTTTTGTGAAACGGAGATAGTGTTACGTTCTTTTTCTTGTATCAGTCATTTATTGCCACAACTTTCGGAATCTTCAAGAAGCTTGGAACCGACGATCAACAATACATCTAACGAAGATCAAATACGAATGTTGTTTTACGAGATACATTTTGCAATGGCATGTGTTTTTAAAAAAAGATTTCTGATAGGTGGCAAATGTAGCAATTCCTGCAGAAGGCTCACTCGGTTGGATGAAGGAGGGCTGTAAGCGGAGGAGGAGGCCCACATTTCTCCAAGTAGTGGAGAAATGTTAAGCTAGGTTCTATGTTCACACTGCTAAAAAGAGATGTTCCACTTTAATTTGAAGCCGACGATCATTTATACGCCTAATCAAGCCTCTGGGATGTAAATATTCATTCTTAAAGTTTCCTGCAACAGAGATAGTGTTACGTTCTTTTTCTTGTATCAGTCATTCATTGCCACAACTTTCGGAATCTTCAAGAAGCTTAGAACCTACGATAAACAATACATCTAACACGGATCAAATGCGATTGTTGTTTTACGAGATACATTTTGCGACGGCATATGTTTCTTTAAAAAAGGATTTCTGATAGCTGGCAAATGTAGCAATTCCTGCAGAGGGCTCACTCGTTTGGAGGAAGGAGGGCTGTAAGCGGAGGAGGAGGCCCACATTTCTCCAAGTAGTGGAGAAATGCTAAGCTAGGTTCAATGTTCACAGGGCTAAGAGAGATGTTTCACTTTAATTTGAAAGCCGTTTATCAATTATACGCCTAATCAAGCCTCTGGGATGTAAATCCGCTTTCTTAAATTTTTCTTAAACAGAGATAGTGTTACGTTCTTTTTCTTGTATCAGTCATTCATTGCCACAATTTTCGGAATCTTCAAGAAGCTTGGAACCTACGATCAACAATACATCTAATGAAGATCAAATACGAATGATGTTTTACGAGATACATTTTGCAATGGCATGTGTTTTAAAGAAAAGGATTTGTGATAGGTGGCAAATGTAGCAATTCCTGCAGAAGGCTCACTCGGTTGGAGGAAGAAGGGCTGCAAGCGGAGGAGGAGGCCCACATTTCTCCAAGTAGTGGAGAAATGTTAAGGTACATTCTATGTTCACAGGGCTAAGAGAGATGTTCCACATTAATTTGAAGGCCGACGATCATTTATACCCCTAATCAAGCCTCTGGGATGTAAATACGCATTCTTAAAGTTTCCTGAAGCAGAGATAGTGTTACGTTCTTTTTCTTGTATCAGTCGTTCATTGCCACAACTTTCGGAATCTTCAAGAAGCTTGGAACCTACGATCAACAATACATCTAACGAAGATCAAATACGACTGTCGTTTTACGAGATACATTTTGCAATGGCATGTGTTTTTAAAAAAAGGATTTGTGATAGGTGGCAAATGTAGCAATTCCTGCAGAAGGCTCACTCGGATGGAGGAAGGAGGGCTGTAAGCGGAGGAGGAGGCCCACATTTTTCCAAGTAGTGGAGAAATGTTAAGCTAGGTTCTATATTCACAGGGCTAAGAGAGATGTTCCACTTTAATTTGAAAGCCGACGATCATTTATACGCCTAATCAAGCCTCTGGGATGTAAATACGCATTCTTAAAGTTTCCTGAAACAGAGATAGTGTTACGTTCTTTTACTTGTATCAGTCATTCATTGCCACAACTTTCGGAATCTTCAAGAAGCTTCGAACCTACGATCAACAATACATCTAATGAAGATCAAATACGAATGTCGTTTTACGAGATACATTTTGCAATGGCATGTGTTTTTAAAAAAAGGATTTCTGATAGGTGGCAAATGTAGCAATTCCTGCAGAAGGCTCACTCGGATGGAGGAAGTAGGGCTGTAAGCGGAGGAGGAGTCACACATTTTTCCAAGTAGTGGAGAAATGTTAAGCTAGGTTCTATGTTCACAGGGCTAAGAGAGATGTTCCACTTTAATTTGAAAGGCGCGGGTCAATTATATGCCTAATCAAGAATCTGGGATGTAAATACACATTCTTAAAGTTTCCTGAAACAGAGATAGTGTTACGTTCTTTTTCTTGTATCAGTCATTCATTGCCACATCTTTCGGAATCTTCAAGAAGCTTCGAACCTACGATCATCAATACATCTAATGAAGACCAAATACGAATGTTGTTTTACGAGATACATTTTGCAATGACATGTGTTTTTAAAAAAAGGATTTCTGATAGGTGGCAAATGTAGCAATTCCTGCAGAAGGCTCACTCGGTTGGAGGATGGAGGGCTGTAAGCGGAGGAGGAGGCCCACATTTCTCCAAGTAGTGGAGAAATGTTAAGCTAGGTTCTATGTTCACACTGCTAAAAAGAGATGTTCCACTTTAATTTGAAGCAGACGATCATTTATACGCCTAATCAAGCCTCTGGGATGTAAATATTCATTCTTAAAGTTTCCTGAAGCAGAGATAGTGTTACGTTCTTTTTCTTGTATCAGTCATTCATTGCCACATCTTTCGGAATCTTCAAGAAGCTTATAACCAACGATCAACAATACATGTAACGAAGATCAAATACGAATGTTGTTTTACGAGATACATTTTGCAATGGCATGTGATTTTAAAAAAAGGATTTCTGATAGGTGGCAAATGTAGCAATTCCTGCAGAAGGCTCACTCGGTTGGAGGAAGGAGGGCTGTAAGCGGAGGAGGAGGATCACATTTCTCCAAGTAGTGGAGAAATGTTAAGCTAGGTTCTATGTTCACACTGCTAAAAAGAGATGTTCCACTTTAATTTGAAGCCGACGATCATATATACGCCTAATCAAGCCTCTTTGATGTAAATATTCATTCTTAAAGTTTCCTGAAGCAGAGATAGTGTTACGTTGTTTTTCTTGTATCAGTCATTCATTGCCACAACTTTCGGAATCTTCAAGAAGCTTAGAACCTACGATCAACAATACATCTAACGAAGATCAAATACGAATCATGTTTTATGAGATACATTTTGCAATGGCATGTGTTTTAAAGAAAAGGATTCCTGATAGGGGGCAAATGTACCAATTCGTGTAGAGGGCTCACTCGGTTGGAGGAAGGAGGGCTGTAAGCGGAGGAGGAGGCCCACATTTCTCCAAGTAGTGGAGAAATGCTAAGCTAGGTTCAATGTTCACAGGGCTAAGAGAGATGTTTCACTTTAATTTGAAAGCCGTTTATCAATTATACGCCTAATCAAGCCTCTGGGATGTAAATCCGCTTTCTTAAATTTTTCTTAAACAGAGATAGTGTTACGTTCTTCTTCTTGTATCAGTCATTCTTTGCCACAATTTTCGGAATCTTCAAGAAGCTTGGAACCTACGATCAACAATACATCTAATGAAGATCAAACACGAATGATGTTTTACGAGATACATTTTGCAATGGCATGTGTTTTAAAGAAAAGGATTTCTGATGGGTGGCAAATGTAGCAATTCCTGCAGAAGGCTCACTCGGTTGGAGGAAGAAGGGCTGCAAGCGGAGGAGGAGGCCCACATTTCTCCAAGTAGTGGAGAAATGTTAAGCTACATTCTATGTTCACAGGGCTAAGAGAGATGTTCCACTTTAATTTGAAGGCCGACGATCATTTATACGCCTAATCAAGCCTCTGGGATGTAAATACGCATTCTTAAAGTTTTGTGATACAGAGATAGTGTTACGTTCTTTTTCTTGTATCAGTCATTCATTGCCATAACTTTCGGAATGATCAAGAAGCTTGGAACCTACGATCAACAATACATCTAATCAAGATCAAACACGAATGATGTTTTACGAGATACATTTTGCAATGGCATGTGTTTTAAAGAAAAGGATTTCTGATGGGTGGCAAATGTAGCAATTCCTGCAGAAGGCTCACTCGGTTGGAGGAAGAAGGGCTGCAAGCGGAGGAGGAGGCCCACATTTCTCCAAGTAGTGGAGAAATGTTAAGCTGCATTCTATGTTCACAGGGCTAAGAGAGATGTTCCACTTTAATTTGAAGGCCGACGATCATTTATACGCCTAATCAAGCCTCTGGGATGTAAATACGCATCCTTAAAGTTTCCTGAAACAGAGATAGTGTTACGTTCTTTTTCTTGTATCAGTCATTCATTGAAACATCTTTCGGAATCTTCAAGAAGCTTCGAACCTACGATCAACAATACATCTAAAGAAAATCAAATACGACTGTCGTTTTACGAGATACATTTTGCAATGGCATGTGTTTTTATAAAAAATGATTTGTGATAGGTGGCAAATGTAGCAATTCCTGCAGAAGGCTCACTCGGATGGAGGAAGGAGGGCTGTAAGCGGAGGAGGAGGCCCACATTTCTCCAAGTAGTGGAGAAATGTTAAGCTAGGTTCTATGTTCACACTGCTAAAGAGAGATGTTCCACTTTAGTTTGAAGCCGACGATCATTTATACGCCTAATCAAGCCTCTGGGATGTAAATATTCATTCTTAAAGTTTCCTGAAACAGAGATAGTGTTACGTTCTTTTTCTTGTATCAGTCATTCATTGCCACAACTTTCGGAATCTTCAAGAAGCTTAGATCCTACGATCAACAATACATCTAACAAGGATCAAATGCGATTGTTGTTTTACGAGATACATTTTGCGACGGCATATGTTTTTTTAAAAAAGGATTTCTGATAGCTGGCAAATGTAGCAATTCCTGGAGAAGGCTCACTCGGTTGGAGGAAGGAGGGCTGCAAGCGGAGGAGGAGGCCCACATTTCTCCAAGTAGTGGAGAAATGTTAAGCTACATTCTATGTTCACAGGGCTAAGAGAGATGTTCCACTTTAATTTGAAGGTCGACGATCATTTATACGCCTAATCAAGCCTCTGGGATGTAAATACGCATTCTTAACGTTTTCTGAAACAGAGATAGTGTTACGTTCTTTTTCTTGTATCAGTCATTCACTGCCACATCTTTCAGAATCTTCAAAAAGCTTCGAACCTACGATCAACAATACATCTAACAAAGATCAAATACGAATATTGTTTTACGAGATCCATTTTGCAATGGCATGTGTTTTTAAGAAAAGGATTTCTGATAGGTGGCAAATGTAGCAATTCCTGGAGGAGGCTCACTCGGATGGATGAAGGAGGGCTGTAAGCGGAGGAGGAGGCCCACATTTCTCCAAGTAGTGGAGAAATGTTAAGCTAGGTTCTATGTTCTCAGGGATAAGAGAGATGTTCCACTTTAATTTGAAAGCCAACGATCAATTATACGCCTAATCAAGCCTCTAGGATGTAAATACGCATTCTTAAAGTTTTGTGAAACAGAGATAGTGTTATGTTCTTTTTCTTGTATCAGTCATTCATTGCCACAATTTTCGGAATCTTCAAGAAGCTTATAACCAACGATCAACAATACATCTAACGAAGATCGAATATGAATGTTGTTTTACGAGATACATTTTGCAATGGCATGTGTTTTTAAACAAAGGATTTCTGATAGGTGGCAAATGCAGCAATTCCTGCAGAAGGCTCACTCGGTTGGAGGAAAGAGGGCTGTAAGCGGAGGAGGAGGCCCACATTTCTCCAAGTAGTGGAGAAATGTTAAGCTAGGTTCTATGTTCACACTGCTAAAAAGAGATGTTCCACTTTAATTTGAAGCCGACGATCATTTATACGCCTAATCAAGCCTCTGGGATGGAAATATTCATTCTTAAAGTTTCCTGAAACAGAGGTAGTGTTACGTTCTTTTTCTTGTATCAGTCATTCATTGCCACAACTTTCGGAATCTTCAAGAAGCATAGAACCTACGATCAACAATACATCTAACAAGGATCAAATGCGATTGTTGTTTTACGAGATACATTTTGCGACGGTATATGTTTTTTTAAAAAAGGATTTCTGATAGCTGGCAAATGTAGCAATTCCTGCAGAGGGCTCACTCGAATGGAGGAAGGAGGGCTGTAAGCGGAGGAGGAGGCCCACATTTCTCCAAGTAGTGGAGAAATGTTAAGCTAGGTTCTATGTTCACAGGTCTAAGAGAGATGTTCCACTTTAATTTGAAAGGCGCGGATCAATTATACGCCTAATCAAGGCTCTGCGATGTAAATAAGCATTCTTAAAGTTTTGTGAAACAGAGATAGTGTTATGTT
The DNA here is from genome assembly GCF_023897955.1 of Schistocerca gregaria. Classification (NCBI taxonomy): domain Eukaryota; kingdom Metazoa; phylum Arthropoda; class Insecta; order Orthoptera; family Acrididae; genus Schistocerca; species Schistocerca gregaria. The sequence goes on from NC_064920.1 coordinate 112,727,043, forward strand.
CTTTTTCTTGTATCAGTCATTCATTGCCACAACTTTCGGAATCTTCAAGAAGCTTGGAACCGACGATCAACAATACATCTAACGAAGATCAAATACGAATGTTGTTTTACGAGATACATTTTGCAATGGCATGTGTTTTTAAAAAAATGATTTCTGATAGGTGGCAAATGTAGCAATTCCTGCAGAAGGCTCACTCGGTTGGAGGAAGGAGGGCTGTAAGCGGAGGAGGAGGCCCACATTTCTCCAAGTAGTGGAGAAATGTTAAGCTAGGTTCTATGTTCACAGGGCTAAGAGAGATGTTCCACTTTAATTTGAAAGGCGCGGATCAATTATACGCCTAATCAAGTCTCTGCGATGTAAATAAGCATTCTTATAGTTTTGTGAAACAGAGATAGTGTTATGTTCTTTTTCTTGTATCAGTCATTCATTGCCATAACTTTCAGAATGATCAAGAAGCTTGGAACCTACGATCAACAATACATCTAACGAAGATCAAATACGAATGTTGTTTTACGAGATACATTTTGCAATGGCATGTGTTTTTAAAAAAAGGATTTCTGATAGGTGGCAAATGTAGCAATACCTGCAGAAGGTTCACTCGGTTGGAGGAAGGAGGGCTGTAAGCGGAGGAGGAGGCCCACATTTCTCCAAGTAGTGGAGAAATGTTAAGCTAGGTTCTATGTTCACAGGGATAAGAGAGATGTTCCACTTTAATTTGAAAGCCGACGATCATTTATACGCCTAATCAAGCCTCTAGGATGTAAATACGCATTCTTAAAGTTTTGTGAAACAGAGATAGTGTTATGTTCTTTTTCTTGTATCAGTCATTCATTGCCACAATTTTCGGAATCTTCAAGAAGCTTATAACCAACGATCAACAATACATCTAACGAAGATCAAATACGAATGTTGTTTTACGAGATACATTTTGCAATGGCATGTGTTTTTAAAAAAAGGATTTCTGATAGGTGGCAAATTTAGCAATTCCTGCAGAAGGCTCACTCGGATGGAGGAAGGAGGGCTGTAAGCGGAGGAGGAGGCACACATTTTTCCAAGTAGTGGAGAAATGTTAAGCTAGGTTCTATGTTCACAGGGATAAGAGAGATGTTCCACTTTAATTTGAAAGCCTAAGATCATTTATCCGCCTAATCAAACCTCTGGGATGTAAATACGCATTCTTAAAGTTTTGTGAAACAGAGATAGTGTTATGTTCTTTTTCTTGTATCAGTCATTCATTGCCACAATTTTCGGATTCTTCAAGAAGCTTATAACCAACGATCAACTATACATCTAACGAAGATCGAATACGAATGTTGTTTTACGAGATACATTTTTCGGAATCTTCAAGAAGCTTGGAACCGACGATCAACAATATATCTAACGAAGATCAAATACGAATGTTGTTTTACGAGATACATTCTGCAATGGCATGTGTTTTTAAAAAAAGGATTTCTGATAGGTGGCAAATGTAGCAATTCCTGCAGAAGGCTCACTCGGTTGGAGGAAGGAGGGCTGTAAGCGGAGGAGGAGGCCCACATTTCTTCAAGTAGTGGAGAAATGTTAAGCTAGGTTCTATGTTCACACTGCTAAATAGAGATGTTCCACTTTAATTTGAAGCCGACGATCATTTATACGCCTAATCAAGCCTCTGGGATGTAAATATTCATTCTTAAAGTTTCCTGAAACTGAGATAGTGTTACGTTGTTTTTCTTGTATCAGTCATTCATTGCCCCAACTTTCGGAATCTTCAAGAAGCTTAGAACCAACGATCAACAATACATCTAACAGGGATCAAATGCGATTGTTGTTTTACGAGATACATTTTGCGACGGCATATGTTTTTTTAAAAAAGGATATCTGATAGCTGGCAAATGTAGCAATTAATTCAGAGGGCTCACTCGGTTGGAGGAAGGAGGGCTGTAAGCGGAGGAGGAGGCCCACATTTTTCCAAGTAGAGGAGAAATGCTAAGCTAGGTTCTATGTTCACAGGGCTAAGAGAGATGTTTCACTTTAATTTGAAAGCCGTTTATCAATTATACGCCTAATCAAGCCTCTGGGATGTAAATCCGCTTTCTTAAATTTTTCTTAAACAGAGATAGTGTTACGTTCTTTTTCTTGTATCAGCCATTCATTGCCACAATTTTCGGAATCTTCAAGAAGCTTGGAACCTACGATCAGCAATACATCTAACGAAGATCGAATACGAATGTTGTTTTACGAGATACATTTTTCGGAATCTTCAAAAAGCTTAGAACCTACGATCAACAATACATCTAACAAGGATCAAATGCGATTGTTGTTTTACGAGATACATTTTGCGACGGCATATGTTTTTTTAAAAAAAAATATCTGATAGCTGGCAAATGTAGCAATTAATTCAGATTGCTCACTCGGTTGGAGGAAGGAGGGCTGTAAGCGGAGGAGGAGGCCCACATTTTTCCAAGTAGTTGAGAAATGTTAAGCTAGGTTCTATGTTCACAGGGCTAAGAGAGATGTTCCACTTTAATTTGAAGGCCGATGATCATTTATACGCCTAATCAAGCCTCTGGGAAGTAAATTTTCATTCTTAACGTTTTCTGAAACAGAGATAGTGTTACGTTCTTTTTCTTGTATCAGTCATTCATTGCCACAATTTTCGGAATCTTCAAGAAGCTTGGAACCTACGATCAACAATACATCTAACAAGGATCAAATGCGATTGTTGTTTTATGAGATACATTTTGCAACGGCATATGTTTTTAAGAAAAGGATATCTGATAGCTTGCAAATGTAGCAATTAATTCAGAGGGCCCACTCGGTTGGAGGAAGGAGGGCTGTAAGTGGAGGAGGAGGCCCACATTTCTCCAAGTAATGGAGAAATGCTAAGCTATTTTCTATGTTCACAGGGCTAAGAGAGATGTTTCACTTTAATTTGAAAGCCGTGGATCAGTTATACGCCGAATCAAGCCTCTGGGATATAAATCCGCTTTCTTAAATTTTTCTGAAACAGAGATAGTGTTACGTTCTTTTTCTTGTATCAGTCATTCATTGCCACAATTTTCGGAATCTTCAAGAAGCTTGGAACCTACGATCAACAATACATCTAACAAGGATCAAATGCGATTGTTGTTTTACGAGATAGATTTTGCAATGGCATGTGTTTTTAAAAAAATGATTTCTGATAGGTACCAAATGTAGCAATTCCTGCAGAAGGCTCACTAGGTTGGAGGTACGAGGGCTGTAAGCGGAGGAGGAGGCCCACATTTCTCCAAGTAGTGGAGAAATGTTAAGCTAGGTTCTATGTTCACACTGCTAAAGAGAGATGTTCCACTTTAATTTGAAAGCCGACGATCAATTATACGCCTAATCAAGCCTCTGGGATGTAAATACGCATCCTTAAAGTTTCCTGAAACAGAGATAGTGTTACGTTCTTTTTCTTGTATCAGACATTCATTTCCATAACTTTCAGAATCTTCAAGAAGCTTGGTTCCTACAATCAACAATACACCTAACGAAGATCAAATACGAATGTTGCTTTACGAGATACATTTTGCAAAGTCATGTGTTTTTAAAAAAAGGATTTCTGATAGGTGGCAAATGTAGCAATTCCTGCAGAAGGCTCACTCGGTTGGAGGAAGAAGGCTGTAAGCGGAGAAGGAGGCCAACATTTCTTCAAGTAGTGGAGATATGTTAAGCTAGGTTCTATGTTCATAGGGCTAAGAGAGATGTTCCACTTCAATCTGAAAGCCGCAGATCAATTATACGACTAATCAAGCCTCTGGGATGTAAATACGCATTCTTATAGATTCCTGAAACAGAGATAGTGTTACGTTCTTTTTCTTGTATCAGTCGTTCATTGCCACAACTTTCGGAATCTTCAAGAAGCTTGGAACCGACGATCAACAATACATCTAACGAAGAGCAAATACGAATGATGTTTTACGAGATACATTTTGCAATGGCATATGTTTTTAAAGAAAGGATTTCTGATAGGTGGCAAATGTAACAATTCCTGCAGAAGGCTCACTCGGTTGGAGGAAGAAAGGCTGTAAGCGGAGGAGGAGGCCCACATTTTTCCAAGTAGTGGAGAAATGTTAAGCTAGGTTCTATGTTCACAGGGCTGAGAGGGATGTTCCACTTTAATTTGAAAGCCGACGATCATTTATACGTCTAATCAAGCCTCTGGGATGTATATACACAATCTTAAAGTTTTCTAAAACAGAGATAGTGTTACGTTCTTTTTCTTGTATCAGTCATTCATTTCCATAACTTTCGGAATCTTCAAGATGCTTGGAACCTACGATTAACAATACATCTAACGAAGATCAAATACGAATGTTGTTTTACGAGATACGTTTTGCAATGGCATGTGTTTTTAAAAAAAGGGTTTCTGATAGGTGGCAAATGTAGCAATTCCTGCAGAAGGCTCACTCGGTTGGAGGAAGGAGGGCTGTAAGCGGAGAAGGAGGCCCACATTTCTCCAAGTAGTGGAGAAATGTTAAGCTAGATTCTATTTTCACACTGCTAAAGGTAGGTATTCCACTTTAATCTAAAAGCCGCAGATCAATTATACGCCTAATCATGCCTCTGGGATGTAAATACGCATTGTTAAATGTTTGTGAAACAGAGATAGTGTTACGTTCTTTTTCTTGAATCAGTCATTCATTGCCACAAGTTTCGGAATCTTCAAGAAGCTTGGAACCTACGATAAACAATACATCTAACGAAGATCAAATACGAATGTTGTTTTACGAGATACATTTTGCAATGGCGTGTGTTTTTAAAAAGAGGATTTGTGATAGGTGGCAAATGTAGGAATTCCTCCAGAAGGCTCACTCGGTTGGAGGAAGGAGGGCAGTAAGCGGAGGAGGAGACCTACATTTCTCCAAGTAGTGGAGAAATGTTAAGCTAGGTTCTATGTTCACACTGCTAAAGAGAGATGTTCCACTTTAATTTGAAAGCCGACGATCAATTATACGCCTAATCAAGCCTCTGGGATGTAAATACGCATCCTTAAAGTTTCCTGAAACAGAGATAGTGTTACGTTCTTTTTCTTGTATCACATATTCATTGCCATAACTTTCAGAATCTTCAAGAAGCTTGGTACCTACGATCAACAATACACCTAACGAAGATCAAATACGAATGTTGCTTTACGAGATACATTTTGCAAAGTCATGTGTTTTAAAAAAAAGGATTTCTGAAAGGTGGCAAATGTAGCAATTCCTGCAGAAGTCTCACTCGGATGGAGGAAGGAGGGCCTTAAGTGGAGGAGGAGGCCCACATTTCTCCAAGTAGTGGAGATATGTTGAGCTAGGTTCTATGTTCATAGGGCTAAGAGAGATGTTCCACTTCAATCTGAAAGCCGCAGATCAATTATACGACTAATCAAGCCTCTGGGATGTAAATACGCATTCTTAAAGTTTTGTGAAACAGAGATAGTGTTACGTTCTTTTTCTTGTATCAGTCATTCATTTCCATAACTTTCGGAATCTTCAAGATCCTTGGAACCTACGATCAACAATACATCTAACGAAGATCAAATACGAATGTTGTTTACGAGATACATTTTGCAATGGCATACGTTTTTAAAAAAGGGTTTCTGATAGGTGGCAAATGTAGCAATTCCTGCAGAAGGGTCACTCGGTTGGAGGAAGGAGGGCTGTAAGCGGAGGAAGAGGCCCACATTTCTCCAAGTTGTGGAAAAATGTTAAGCTAGGTTTTATGTTCACACTGCTAAAGAGAGATGTTCGACTTTAATTTGAAAGCCGACGATCAATTATACGCCTAATCAAGCCTCTGGGATGTAAATACGCATTCTTAAAGTTTTGTGAAACAGAGATAGTGTTACGTTCTTTTTCTTGTATCAGTCATTCATTGCCTCAACTTTCGGAATCTTCAAGAAGCTTGGAACCTACGATCAACAATACATCTAACGAAGATCAAATACGAATATTGTTTTACGAGATACATTTTGCAATGGCATGTGTTTTTAAGAAGAGGATTTCTGATAGGTTGCAAATGTAGCAATTCCTGCAGAAGGCTCACTCGGTTGGAGGAAGAAACGCTGTAAGCGGAGGAGGAGGCCCACATTTTTCCAAGTAGTGGAGAAATGTTAAGCTAGGTTCTATGTTCAGAGGGCTGAGAGGGATGTTCCACTTTAATGTGAAAGCCGACGATCATTTATACGCCTAATCAAGCCTCTGGGATGTATATACACATTCTTAAAGTTTTCTGAAACAGAGATAGTGTTACGTTCTTTTTCTTGTATCAGTCATTCATTTCCATAACTTTCGGAATCTTCAAGATGCTTGGAACCTACGATCAACAATACATCTAACGAAGATCAAATACGAATGTTGTTTTACATGATACATTTTGCAATGGCATGTGTTTTTAAAAAAAGGGTTTCTGAGAGGTGGCAAATGTAGCAATTCCTGCAGAAGAGTCACTCGTTTGGAGGAAGGAGGGCTGTAAGTGGAGGAGGAGGCCCACATTTTTCTAAGTAGTGGAGAAATGTTAAGCTAGGTTCTATGGTCACAGGGCTAAGAGAGATGTTCTACTTTAATTTCAAAGCCGACGATCATTTGTACGCCTAATCAAGCCTCTGGGATGTAAATACGCATTCTTAAATGTTTCTGAAACAGAGATAGTGTTACGTTCTTTTTCTTGTATCAGTCATTCATTGCCACAACTTTCGGAATCTTCAAGAAGCTTGGAACCTACGATAAACAATACATCTAACGAAGATCAAATACGAATGTTGTTTTACGAGATACATTTTGCAATGGCATGTGTTTTTTAAAAAAAGGATTTCTGATAGGTGGCAAATGTAGCAATTCCTGCAGAAGGCTCACTCGGTTGGAGGAAGGAGGGCTGTAAGCGGAGGAGGAGGCCCATATTTCTCCAAGTAGTGGAGAAATGTTAAGCTAGGTTCTATGTTCACACTGCTAAAGAGACATGTTCGACTTTAATTTGAAAGCCACGGATCAATTATACGCCTAATCAAGCCTCTGGGATGTAAATACGCATTCATGAAGTTGTCTGAAACAGAGATAATGTTACGTTCTTTCTCTTGTATCAGTCATTCATTGCCACAACTTTCGGAATTTTCAAGAAGCTTGGCACCTACGATCAACAATACATCTAACGAAGATCAAATACGAATGATGTTTTTCGAGATATATTTTGCAATGTCATGTGTTTTTAAAAAAAAGGATTTCTGATAGGTGGCAAATGTAGCAATTCCTGCAGAAGGCTCACTCGGTTGGAGGAAGGAGGGTTGTAAGCGGAGAAGGAGGCCCACATTTCTCCAAGTAGTGGAGATATGTTAAGCTAGGTTCTATGTTCACACTGCTAAAGAGAGATGTTCCACTTTAATCTGAAAGCCGCAGATCAATTATACGCCTAATCAAGCCTCTGGGATGTAAATACGCATTCTTAAATGTTTCTGAAACAGAGATAGTGTTACGTCCTTTTTCTTGTATCAGTCATTCATTGCCACAACTTTCGGAATGTTCAAGAAGCTTGGAACCTACGATAAACAATACATCAAACGAAGATCAAATACGAATGTTGTTTTACGAGATACATTTTGCAATGGCATGTGTTTTTAAAAAAATGATTTCTGATAGGTGGCAAATGTAGCAATTCCTGCAGAAGAGTCACTCGTTTGGAGGAAGGAGGGCTGTAAGTGGAGGAGGAGGCCCACATTTTTCTAAGTAGTGGAGAAATGTTAAGCTAGGTTCTATGGTCACAGGGCTAAGAGAGATGTTCTACTTTAATTTCAAAGCCGACGATCATTTATACGCCTAATCAAGCCTCTGGGATGTAAATACGCATTCTTAAATGTTTCTGAAACTGAGCTAGTGTTACGTTCTTTTTCTTGTATCAGTCATTGATTGCCATAACTTTCTGAATCTTCAAGAAGCTGGGAACCTACGATCAACAATACATCTAACGAAGATCAAATACGAATGTTGTTTTACGAGATACATTTTGCAATGGCATGTGTTTTTTACAAAAAGGGTTTCTGATAGGTGGCAAATGTAGCAATTCCTGCAGGAGGCTCACTCGGTTGGAGGAAGAAAGGCTGTAAGCGGAGGAGGAGGCCCATATTTTTCCAAGTAGTGGAGAAATGTTAAGCTAGGTTCTATGTTCACAGTGCTAAGAGATATGTTCTACTTTAATTTCAAAGCCGACGATCATTTATACGCCTAATCAAGCCTCTGGGATGTAAATACGCATTCTTAAATGTTTCTGAAACAGAGATAGTGTTACGTTCTTTTTCTTGTATCAGTCATTCATTGCCACAACTTTCGGAATCTTCAAGAAGCTTGGAACCTACGATAAACAATACATCTAACGAAGATCAAATACGAATGTTGTTTTACGAGATACATTTTGCAATGGCATGTGTTTTTAAAAAAAGGATTTCTGATAGGTGGCAAATGTAGCAATTCCTGCAGAAGGCTCACTTGGTTGGAGGAAGGAGGGCTGTAAGCGGAGGAGGAGGCCCATATTTCTCCAAGTAGTGGAGAAATGTTAAGCTAGGTTCTATGTTCACACTGCTAAAGAGACATGTTCGACTTTAATTTGAAAGCCACGGATCAATTATACGCCTAATCAAGCCTCTGGGATGTAAATACGCATTCATGAAGTTGTCTGAAACAGAGATAATGTTACGTTCTTTCTCTTGTATCAGTCATTCATTGCCACAACTTTCGGAATTTTCAAGAAGCTTGGCACCTACGATCAACAATACATCTAACGAAGATCAAATACGAATGTTGTTTTACATGATACATTTTGCAATGGCATGTGTTTTTAAAAAAAGGGTTTCTGAGAGGTGGCAAATGTAGCAATTCCTGCAGAAGAGTCACTCGTTTGGAGGAAGGAGGGCTGTAAGTGGAGGAGGAGGCCCACATTTTTCTAAGTAGTGGAGAAATGTTAAGCTAGGTTCTATGGTCACAGGGCTAAGAGAGATGTTCTACTTTAATTTCAAAGCCGACGATCATTTATACGCCTAATCAAGCCTCTGGGATGTAAATACGCATTCTTAAATGTTTCTGAAACAGAGATAGTGTTACGTTCTTTTTCTTGTATCAGTCATTCATTGCCACAACTTTCGGAATCTTCAAGAAGCTTGGAACCTACGATAAACAATACATCTAACGAAGATCAAATACGAATGTTGTTTTACGAGATACATTTTGCAATGGCATGTGTTTTTAAAAAAAGGATTTCTGATAGGTGGCAAATGTAGCAATTCCTGCAGAAGGCTCACTCGGTTGGAGGAAGGAGGGCTGTAAGCGGAGGAGGAGGCCCATATTTCTCCAAGTAGTGGAGAAATGTTAAGCTAGGTTCTATGTTCACACTGCTAAAGAGACATGTTCGACTTTAATTTGAAAGCCACGGATCAATTATACGCCTAATCAAGCCTCTGGGATGTAAATACGCATTCATGAAGTTGTCTGAAACAGAGATAATGTTACGTTCTTTCTCTTGTATCAGTCATTCATTGCCACAACTTTCGGAATTTTCAAGAAGCTTGGCACCTACGATCAACAATACATCTAACGAAGATCAAATACGAATGATGTTTTTCGAGATATATTTTGCAATGTCATGTGTTTTTAAAAAAAAGGATTTCTGATAGGTGGCAAATGTAGCAATTCCTGCAGAAGGCTCACTCGGTTGGAGGAAGGAGGGTTGTAAGCGGAGAAGGAGGCCCACATTTCTCCAAGTAGTGGAGATATGTTAAGCTAGGTTCTATGTTCACACTGCTAAAGAGAGATGTTCCACTTTAATCTGAAAGCCGCAGATCAATTATACGCCTAATCAAGCCTCTGGGATGTAAATACGCATTCTTAAATGTTTCTGAAACTGAGCTAGTGTTACGTTCTTTTTCTTGTATCAGTCATTGATTGCCATAACTTTCTGAATCTTCAAGAAGCTGGGAACCTACGATCAACAATACATCTAACGAAGATCAAATACGAATGTTGTTTTACGAGATACATTTTGCAATGGCATGTGTTTTTTACAAAAAGGGTTTCTGATAGGTGGCAAATGTAGCAATTCCTGCAGGAGGCTCACTCGGTTGGAGGAAGGAGGGCTGTAAGCGGAGGAGGAGGCCCATATTTTTCCAAGTAGTGGAGAAATGTTAAGCTAGGTTCTATGTTCACAGTGCTAAGAGATATGTTCTACTTTAATTTCAAAGCCGACGATCATTTATACGCCTAATCAAGCCTCTGGGATGTAAATACGCATTCTTAAATGTTTCTGAAACAGAGATAGTGTTACGTTCTTTTTCTTGTATCAGTCATTCATTGCCACAACTTTCGGAATCTTCAAGAAGCTTGGAACCTACGATAAACAATACATCTAACGAAGATCAAATACGAATGTTGTTTTACGAGATACATTTTGCAATGGCATGTGTTTTTAAAAAAAGGGTTTCTGAGAGGTGGCAAATGTAGCAATTCCTGCAGAAGAGTCACTCGTTTGGAGGAAGGAGGGCTGTAAGTGGAGGAGGAGGCCCACATTTTTCTAAGTAGTGGAGAAATGTTAAGCTAGGTTCTATGGTCACAGGGCTAAGAGAGATGTTCTACTTTAATTTCAAAGCCGACGATCATTTATACGCCTAATCAAGCCTCTGGGATGTAAATACGCATTCTTAAATGTTTCTGAAACAGAGATAGTGTTACGTTCTTTTTCTTGTATCAGTCATTCATTGCCACAACTTTCGGAATCTTCAAGAAGCTTGGAACCTACGATAAACAATACATCTAACGAAGATCAAATACGAATGTTGTTTTACGAGATACATTTTGCAATGGCATGTGTTTTTAAAAAAAGGATTTCTGATAGGTGGCAAATGTAGCAATTCCTGCAGAAGGCTCACTCGGTTGGAGGAAGGAGGGCTGTAAGCGGAGGAGGAGGCCCATATTTCTCCAAGTAGTGGAGAAATGTTAAGCTAGGTTCTATGTTCACACTGCTAAAGAGAGATGTTCCACTTTAATCTGAAAGCCGCAGATCAATTATACGCCTAATCAAGCCTCTGGGATGTAAATACGCATTCTTAAATGTTTCTGAAACAGAGATAGTGTTACGTCCTTTTTCTTGTATCAGTCATTCATTGCCACAACTTTCGGAATGTTCAAGAAGCTTGGAACCTACGATAAACAATACATCAAACGAAGATCAAATACGAATGTTGTTTTACGAGATACATTTTGCAATGGCATGTGTTTTTAAAAAAATGATTTCTGATAGTTGGCAAATGTAGCAATTAATGCAGAAGGCTCACTCGGATGGAGGAAGGAGGGCTGTAAACGGAGGAGGAGGACCACATTTCTCCAAGTAGTGGAGATATGTTAAGCTAGGTTCTATGTTCACACTGCTAAAGAGAGATGTTCCAATTTAATATGAAAGCCGACGATCAATTATACGCCTAATCAAGCCTCTGGGATGTAAATACGCATTCTTAAAGTTTTCTGAAACAGAGATAGTGTTACGTTCTTTTTCTGGTATCAGTCATTCATTTCCATAACTTTCGGAATCTTCAAGATACTTGGAACCTACGATCAACAATACATCTAACGAAGATCAAATAAGAATGTTGTTTTACATAATACATTTTGCAATGGCATGTGTTTTTAAAAAAAGGGTTTCTGATAGGTGGCAAATGTAGCAATTCCTGCAGATGGCTCACCCGGTTTGAGGAAGGAGGGCTGTAAGCGGAGAAGGAGGCCCACATTTCTCCAAGTAGTGGAGAAATGTTAAGCTAGGTTCTATGTTCACACTGCTAAAGAGAGATGTTACACTTTAATTTGAAAGCCGACGATCAATTATGCGCCTAATCAAGCCTCTGGGATGTAAATAAGCATTCTTAAATGTTTCTGAAACTGAGCTAGTGTTACGTTCTTTTTCTTGTATCAGTCATTCATTGCCACAAATTTCGGAATCTTCAAGAAGCTTGGAACAGACGATCAACAATACATCTAACGAAGATCAAATACGAATGATGTTTTACGAGATACATTTTGCAATGGCATGTGTTTTTAAAAAAAGGATTTCTGATAGGTGGCAAATGTAGCAATTCCTGCAGAAGGCTCACTTGGTTGGAGGAAGGAGGGCTGTAAGCGGAGGAGGAGGCCCACATTTCTCCAAATTGTGGAAAAATGTTAAGCTAGGTTCTATGTTCACACTGCTAAAGAGAGATGTTCGACTTTCATTTTAAAGCCGACGATCAATTATACGCGTAATCAAGCCTCTGGGATGTAAATACGCATTCATAATTGTTTCTGAAACAGAGATAGTGTTACGTCCTTTTTCTTGTATCAGTCATTCATTGCCGCAACTTTCGGAATCTTCAAGAAGCTTGGAACCTACGATAAACAATACATCTAACGAAGATCAAATACGAATATTGTTTTACGAGAAACATTTTGCAATGGCATGTGTTTTTAAAAAAAGGATTTCTGATAGGTGACAAATGTAGCAATTCCTGCAGAAGGCACTCTCGGTTGGAGGAAGGAGGGCTGGAAGTGGAGGAGAAGGCCCACATTTCTCCAAATTGTGGAAAAATGATAAGCTAGGTTCTATGTTCACACAGCTAAAGAGTGATGTTCCACTTTAATTTGAAAGCCGCGGATCAATTATACGCCTAATCAAGCCTCTGGGATGTAAATACGCATTCTTAAATGTTTCTGAAACAGAGATAGTGTTACGTTCTTTTTCATGTATCAGTCATCCATTGCCACAACTTTCGGAGTCTTCAAGAAGCTTGGAACCTACGATAAACAATACATCTAACGAAGATCAAATACGAATATTGTTTTACGAGATACATTTTGCAATGGCATGTGTTTTTAAAAAAAGGATTTCTGATAGGTGACAAATGTAGCAATTCCTGCAGAAGGCACTCTCGGTTGGAGGAAGGAGGGCTGGAAGTGGAGGAGAAGGCCCACATTTCTCCAAATTGTGGAAAAATGTTAAGCTAGGTTCTATGTTCACACAGCTAAAGAGTGATGTTCCACTTTAATTTGAAAGCCGCGGATCAATTATACGCCTAATCAAGCCTCTGGGATGTAAATACGCATTCTTAAATGTTTCTGAAACAGAGATAGTGTTACGTTCTTTTTCTTGTATCAGTCATCCATTGCCACAACTTTCGGAATCTTCAAGAAGCTTTGAACCTACAATAAACAATACATCTAACTAAGATCAAATACGAATGTTGTTTTACGAGATACATTTTGCAATGGCGTGTGTTTATAAAAAAAGGATTTCTGATAGGTGGCAAATGTAGCAATTCCTGCAGAAGGCTCACTCGGTTGGAGGAAGGAGGGCTGTAAGCGGAGATGGAGGCCCACATTTCTCCAAGTAGTGGAGAAATGTTAAGCTAGGTTCTATGTTCACTGGGCTAAGAGATATGTTCCACTTTCATTTAAAAGCCGCAGATCAATTATACGCTTAATCAAGCCTCTGGGATGTATATACGCATTCTCAAAGTTTTCTGAAACAGAGATAGTGTTACGTTCTTTTTCTTGTATCAGTCATTGATTGCCATAACTTTCGGAATCTTCAAGAAGCTTGGAACCTACGATCAACAATACATCTAACGAAGATCAAATACGAATGTTGTTTTACGAGATACATTTTGCAATGACATGTGTTTTCTAAAAAAAGGATTTCTGATAGGTGGCAAATGTAGCAATTCCTGCAGAAGGCTCACTCGGTTGGAGGAAGGAGGGCTGTAAGCGGAGAAGGAGGCCCACATTTCTCCAAGTAGTGGAGAAATGTTAAGCTAGGATCTATGTTCACACTGCTAAAGATAGGTGTTCGACATTGATCTGAAAGCCGCAGATCAATTATACCCCTAATCAAGCCTCTGGGATGTAAATACGCATTCTTAAATGTTTCTGAAACAGAGATAGTGTTACGTACTTTTTCTTGTATCAGTCATTCATTGCCACAACTTTCGGAATCTTCAAGAAGCTTGGAACCGACGATCGACAATACATCTAACTAAGATCAAATACGAATGTTGTTTTACGAGATACATTTTGCAATGGCGTGTGTTTATAAAAAAAGGATTTCTGATAGATGGCAAATGTAGCAATTCCTGCAGAAGGCTCTCTCGGATGGAGGAAGGAGGGCTGTAAGCGGAGGAGGAGGCCCACATTTCTCCAAGTAGTGGAGAAATGTTAAGCTAGGTTCTATGTTCACACTGCTAAAGAGAGATGTTCCACTTTAATTTGACAGCCGACGATCATTTATACGCCTTATCAAGCCTCTGGGATGTAAATACGCATTCTTAATGTTTCCTGAAACAGAGATAGTGTTACGTTCTTTTTCTTGTATCAGTCATTCATTGCCACAACTTTCGGAATCATCAAGAAGCTTGGAACCGACGATCAACAATAAATCTAACGAAGATCAAATACGAATGTTGTTTTACGAGATACATTTTGCAATGGCATGTGTTTTTAAAAAAAGGATTTCTGATAGGTGGCAAATGTAGCAATTCCTGCAGAAGGCTCTTTCAGACGGAGGAAGGAGGGCTGTAAGCGGAGGAGGAGGCCCACATTTTTCCAAGTAGTGGAGAAATGTTAAGCTAGGTTTTATGTTCACAGGGCTAAGAGAGATGTTCCACTTTAATTTCAAAGCCGCGGATCAATTATACACCTAATCAAGCCTCTGGGATGTAAATATGCATTCTTAAAGTTTTGTGAAACAGAAATAGTGTTACGTTCTTTTTCTTGTATCAGTCATTGATTGCCATAACTTTCGGAATCTTTAAGAAGCTTGGAACCTACGTTCACCAATACATCTAACGAAGATCAAATATGAATGTTGTTTTACGAGATACATTTTGCAATGGCATGTTTTTTTAAAAAAAGGATTTCTGATAGGTGGCAAATGTAGCAATTCCTGCAGAAGGCTCACTCAGATGGAGGAAGGAGGGCTGTAAGCGGAGAAGGAGGCCCACATTACTCCAAGTAGTGGAGAAATGTTAAGCTAGGTTCTATGTTCACTGGGCTAAGAGATATGTTCCACTTTCATTTAAAAGCTGCGGATCAATTATACGCCTAATCAAGCCTCTGGGATGTATATACGCATTCTCAAAGTTTTCTGAAACAGAGATAGTGTTACGTTCTTTTTCTTGTTTCATTCATTCATTGCCACAACTTTCGGAATCTTCAAGAAGCTTGGAACCTACGATCAACAATACATCTAACAAAGATCTAATACGAATGTTGTTTTACGAGATACATTTTTCAATGGCAAGTGTTTTTAAGAAAATTATTTCTGATAGGTGGCAAATGTAGCAATTCCTGCAGAAGGCTCACTCGGTTGGAGGAAGGAGGGCTGTAAGCGGAGGAGGAGGCCCACATTTCAGCAAGTAATGTAGAAATGTTAAGCTAGGTCCTATATTCACAGGGCTAAGAGAGATGTTCCACTTTAATTTGAAAGCCGCGGATCAATTATACGCCTAATAAAGCCTCTGGGATGTAAATACGCATTCTTTAAGTTATGTGAAACAGAGATATTGTTACGTTCTTTTTCTTGCATCAGTCATTCATTGCCACAACTTTCGGAATCTTCAAGAAGCTTGGAACTTACGATCAACAATACATCTAACGAACATCAAATACGAATCTTGTTTTACGAGATACATTTTGCAATGGCATGTGTTTTAAAAAAAGTATATCTGATAGGTGGCAAATGTAGCAATCCCTGCAGAAGGCTCACTCGGATAGAGGAAGGAGGGTTGTAAGCGGAGGAGGAGGCCCACATTTCTCCAAGTAGTGGAGAAATGTTAAGCTAGGTTCTATGTTCAACGGGCTAAGAGAGATGTTCCACTTTAATTTGAAAGCTACGGATCAATTATACGCCTAATCAAGCCTCTGGGATGTAAATACGCAATCTTAAAGTTATGTGAAACAGAGATATTGTTACGTTCTTTTTCTTGTATCAGTCATTCATTGCCACAATTTTCGGAATCTTCAAGAAGCTTGGAACCGACGATCAACAATATATCTAACGAAGATCAAATACGAATCTTGTTTTACAAGATACATTTTGCAATGTCATGTGTTTTTAAAAAAAGGATTTCTGATAGGTGGCAAATGTAGCAATTCCTGTAGAAGGCTCACTCGGATGGACGAAGGAGGGCTGTAAGCGGAGGAGGAGGCCCAGATTTCTCCATGTAGTGGAGAAATGTTACGCTAGGTTTTATGTTCACACTGCTAATGAGAGATGTTCCACTTTAATTTGAAAGCCACGGATCAATTATACGAGTAATCAAGCCTCTGGGATGTAAATTCACATTCTTAAAGTTTTCTGAAACAGAGATAGTGTTACGTTCTTTTTCTTGTATCAGTCATTCATTGCCACAATTTTCGGAATCTTCAAGAAGATTGGAACCTACGAGCAACAGTACATCTAACGAAGATCAAATACGAATGTTGTTTTACGAGATACATTTTGCAATGGCATGTGTTTTTAAAAAAAGTATTTCTGATAGGTGGCAAATGTAGCATTTCCTGCAGAAGGCTCTCTTGGTTGGAGGAAGGAGGGCTGTAAGCGGAGGAGGAGGCCCAAATTTCTCCAAGTAGTGGAGAAATGTTAAGCTAGGTTCTATGTTCACACTGCTAATGAGAGATGTTCCACTTTATTCTGATAGCCAAGGATCAATTATACGCCTAATCAAGCCTCTGGGATGTAAATACGCATTCTTAAAGTTTCCTGAAACAGAGATAGTGTTACGTTCTTTTTCTTGTATCAGTCAGTCATTCATTGCCACAATTTTCGGAATCTTTAAGAAGCTTGGAACTTACGATCAACAATACATCTAACGAAGATCAAATACGAATGTTGTTTTACGAGATACATTTTGCAATGGCATGTGTTTTTAAAAAAAATATATCTGATAGGTGGCAAATGTAGCAATTCCTGCAGAAGGCTCACTCGGATAGCGGAAGGAGGGATGTAAGCGGAGGAGGAGGCCCACATTTCTCCAAGTAGTGAGAAATGTTAAGCTAGGTTCTATGTTCACACTGCGAATGAGAGATGTTCCACTTTATTCTGATAGCCCAGTATCAATTATACGCCTAATCAAGCCTCTGGGTGTAAATACGCATTCTTAAATGTTTCTGAAAGTGAGCCAGTGTTACGTTCCTTTTCTTGTATCAGTCACTCATTGCCACAATTTTCGGAATCTTCAAGAACCTTGGAACCTACGATCAACAATACATCTAACGAAGATCAAATACGAATGTTGTTTTACGAGATACATTTTGCAATGGCATGTGTTTTTAAAAAAAAAAGGATTTCTGATAGGTGGCAAATGTAGCATTTCCTGCAGAAAGCTCACTTGGTTGGAAGAAGGAGGGCTGTAAGCGGAGGAGGAAGCGCACATTTCTCCAAGTAGTGGAGAAATGTTAAGCTAGGTTCTACGTTCACAGGGCTAAGAGAGATGTTCCACTTTAATTTGAAAGCCGCGGATCAATTATACGCCTAATCAAGCCTCTGGGATGTAAATACGCATTCTTAAATTTTTGTGAAACAGAGATAGCGTTACGTTCTTTTTCTTGTATCAATCGTTCATTGCCATAACTTTCGGAATCTTGAAGAAGCTTGGATCCTACGATCAACAATACATCTAACGAAGATCTAATACGAATGTTGTTTTAGGAGATACATTTTGCAATGGCATGTGTTTTTAAAAAAAGTATTTCTGATAGGTGGCAAATGTAGTAATTCCTGCAGAAGGCTCACTTGGTTGGAGGAAGGAGGGCTGTAAGTGGAGGAGGAAGCCCACATTTCTCCAAGTAGTGGAGAAATGGTAAGCTAGGTTCTATGATCACTGGGCTAAGAGAGATGTTCCACTTTAATTTGAAAGTCGCGGATCAATTGTACGCCTCATCAAGCCTCTGGGATGTAAATACGCATTCTTAAAGTTTTCTGAAACAGAGATAGTGTTACGTTCTTTTTCTTGTATCAGTCATTCATTGCCACAACTTTCGGAATCTTCAAGAAGCTTGGAACCGACGATCAACATTACATCTAACAAGGATCAAATGCGAATGTTGTTTTACAAGACACATTTTGCAATGGCATGTGTTTTTAAAAAAAGGATTTCTGATAGGTGGCAAATGTAGCAATTCTTGCAGAAGGCTCACTTGGTTGGAGGAAGGAGGGCTGTGAGCGGAGGAGGACGCCCACATTTCTCCAAGTAGTGGAGAAATGTTAAGCTAGGTTCTATGTTCACAGGGCTAAGAGAGATGTTCCACTTTAATTTGAAAGCCGCAGATCAATTATACGCCTAATCAAGCCTCTGGGATGTAAATACGCATTCTTAAAGTTTTCTGAAACAGAGATAGTGTTACGTTCTTTTTCTTGTATCAGTCATTCATTGCCACAACTTTCGGAACCTTTAAGAAGCTTGGAACCGGCGACCAACAATATAACTAACAAGGATCAAATGCAAATGTTGTTTACTAGATACATTTTGCAGTGGCATGTGTTTTAAAAAAAAACTATTTCTGTTAGGTGGCAAATTTAGCAATTCCTGCAGAAGGCTCACTCGGTTGGAGGAAGGAGGGCTGTAAGCGGAGGAGGAGGCCCACATTTCTCCAAGTACTGGAGAAATGTTAAGCTAAGTTTTATGTTCACAGTGCTAAGAGATGTGATCCACTTTAATTTGAAAGGCGACGATAAATTATACGCCTAATGAAGCCTCTGGGATGTAAATACGCATTCTTAAAGTTTCCTGAAACAGAGATAGTGTTACGTTCTTTATCTTGTATCAGTCGTTCATTGCCATAACTTTCGGAATCTTCAAGAAGCTGGGAACCTATAATCAACAATACATCTAACGAAGATCAAATACGAATGTTGTTTCACGAGATACATTTTGCAATGGTATGTGTTTTTAAAAAAAGTATTTCTGATAGGTGGCAAATGTAGCAATTCCTGCAGAACGCTAACTCGGTTGGAGGAAGGAGGGCTGTAAGCGGAGAAGGAGGACCACATTTCTCCAAGTAGTGGAGAAATGTTAAGCTAGGTTCTATGTTCACACTGCTAAAGAGAGATGTGCCACTTTAATTTGAAAGTCGCGGATCAACTATACGCCTAATCAAGCCTCTGGGATGTAAATACGCATTCTTAAAGTTTTCTGAAACAGAGATAGTGTTACGTTCTTTTTCTTGTATCAGCCATTCATTGCCACAACTTTCGGAATTTTCAAGAAGCTTGGCACCTACGATCAACAATACATCTAACGAAGATCAAATACGAATGATGTTTTATGAGATATATTTTGCAATGACATGTATTTTTAAAAAAAGGATTTCTGATAGGCGGCAAATGTAGCAATTCCTGCAGAAGGCTCACTCGGTTGTAGGAAGGAGGGCTGTAAGCGGAGGAGGAGGCCCACATTTCTCCAAGTAGTGGAGAAATGTTAAGCTAGGTTCTATGTTCACACTGCTAAAGAGAGATGTTCCACTTTAATTTGAAAGTCGCGGATCAATTATACGCCTAATCAAGCCTCTGGGATGTAAATACGCATTCTTAAAGTTTTCTGAAACAGAGATAGTGTTACGTTCTTTTTCTTGTATCAGTCATTCATTGCCACAACTTTCGGAATTTCCAAGAAGCTTGGAACCTACGATCAACAATACATCTAACGAAGATCAAATACGAATGATGTTTTATGAGATACATTTTGCAATGACATGTATTTTAAAAAAAAGGATTTCTGATAGGTGGCAAATGTAGCAATTCCTGCAGAAGGCTCACTCGGTTGTAGGAAGGAGGGCTGTAAGCGGAGGAGGAGGCCCACATTTCTCCAAGTAGTGGAGAAATGTTAAGCTAGGGTCTATGTTCACACTGCTAAAGAGAGATGTTCCACTTTAATTTGAAAGCCACGGATCAATTATACGCCTAATCAAGCCTCTGGGATGTAAATACGCATTCTTAAAGTTTCTTGAAACAGAGATAGTGTTACGTTCTTTTTCTTGTATCAGTCATTCATTGCCACAACTTTCGGAATCATCAAGAAGATTGGAACCTACGACCAACAGTACATCTAACGAAGATCAAATACGAATGTTGTTTTACGAGATACATTTTCCAATGGCATGTGTTTTTAAAAAAAGTATTCCTGATAGGTGGCAAATGTAGCATTTCCTGCAGAAGGCTCACTTGGTTGGAGGAAGGAGGGCTGTAAACGGAGGAGGAGGCCCATATTTCTCCAAGTAGTGGAGAAATGTTAAGCTAGGTTCTATGTTCACACAGCTAATGAGAGATGTTCCACTTTATTCTGATAGCCAAGGATCAATTATACGCCTAATCAAGCCTCTGGGATGTAAATACGCATTCTTAAAGTTTCCTGAAACAGAGATAGTGTTACGTTCTTTTTCTTGTATCAGTCATTCATTGCCACAATTTTCGGAATCTTCAAGAAGCTTGGAACCGACGATCAACAATATATCTAACGGAGATCAAATACGAATGTTGTTTTACAAGATACATTTTGCAATGTGATGTGTTTTTAAAAAAAGGATTTCTGATAGTTGGCAAATGTAGCAATTCCTGCAAAAGGCTCACTCGGATGGACGAAGGAGGGCTGTAAGCGGAGGAGGAGGCCCAGATTTCTCCAAGTAGTGGAGAAATGTTAAGCTAGGTTTTATGTTCACACTGCTAACGAGAGATGTTCCACTTTAATTTGAAAGCCACGGATCAATTATACGAGTAATCAAGCCTCTGGGATGTAAATTCGCATTCTTAAAGTTTTCTGAAACAGAGATAGTGTTTCGTTCTTTTTCTTGTATCAGTCATTCATTGCCACAATTTTCGGAATCTTCAAGAAGATTGGAACCTACGAGCAACAGTACATCTAACGAAGATCAAATACGAATGTTGTTTTACGAGATACATTTTGCAATGGCATGTGTTTTTAAAAAAAGTATTTCTGATAGGTGGCAAATGTAGCAATTCCTGCAGAAGGCTCACTTGGTTGGAGGAAGGAGGGCTGTAAGCGGAGGAGGACGCCCAGATTTCTCCAAGTAGTGGAGAAATGTTAAGCTAGGTTCTATGTTCACACTGCTAATGAGAGATGTTCCACTTTATTCTGATAGCCGAGTATCAATTATACGCCTAATCAAGCCTCTGGGTGTAAATACGCATTCTTAAATGTTTCTGAAACTGAGCCAGTGTTACGTTCCTTCTCTTGTATCAGTCATTCATTGCCACAATTTTCGGAATCTTCAAGAACCTTGGAACCTACTATCAACAATACATCTAACGAAGATCAAATACGAATGTTGTTTTACGAGATACATTTTGCAACGGCATGTGTTTTTTTTTTAAAAAAAAAGGATTTCTGATAGGTGGCAAATGTAGCATTTCCTGCAGAAAGCTCACTTGGTTGGAAGAAGGAGGGCTGTAAGCGGAGGAGGAAGCCCACATTTCTCCAAGTAGTGGAGAAATGTTAAGCTAGGTTCTACGTTCACAGGGCTAAGAGAGATGTTCCACTTTAATTTGAAAGCCGCGGATCAATTATACGCCTAATCAAGCCTCTGGGATGTAAATACGCATTCTTAAATTTATGTGAAACAGAGATAGCGTTACGTTCTTTTTCTTGTATCAATCGTTCATTGCCATAACTTTCAGAATCTTGAAGAAGCTTGGATCCTACGATCAACAATACATCTAACGAAGATCTAATACGAATGTTGTTTTACGAGATACATTTTGCAATGGCATGTGTTTTTAAAAAAAGTATTTCTGATAGGTGGCAAATGTAGCAATTCCTGCAGAAGGCTCACTTGGTTGGAGGAAGGAGGGCTGTAAGCGGAGGAGGAAGCCCACATTTCTCCAAGTAGTGGAGAAATGGTAAGCTAGGTTCTATGATCACTGGGCTAAGAGAGATGTTCCACTTTAATTTGAAAGTCGCGGATCAATTGTACGCCTGATCAAGCCTCTGGGATGTAAATACGCATTCTTAAAGTTTTCTGAAACAGAGATAGTGTTACGTTCTTTTTCTTTTATCAGTCATTCATTGCCACAATTTTCGGAATCTTTAAGATGCTTGGAACCGACGATAAACAACACATCTATCAAAGATCAAATACGAATGTTGTTTTACGTGATACATTTTGCAATGGCATGTGTTTTTAAAAAAAGTATTTGTGATAGGTGGCAAATGTAGCAATTCCTGCAGAAGGCTCACTCGGTTGGAGGAAGGAGGGCTGTAAGCGGAGGAGGAGGCCCACATTTCTCCAAGTAGTGGAGAAATGTTAAGCTAGGTTCTATGTTCACACTGCTAAAGAGAGATGTTCGACTTTAATTTGAAAGCTACGGATCAATTATACGCCTAATCAAGCCTCTGGGATGTAAATACGCATTCTTAAAGTTTTCTGAAACAGAGATAGTGTTACGTTCTTTTTTTTGTTTCAGTCATTCATTGCCACAATTTTCGGAATCTTCACGAAGCTTGGAACCGACGATGAACAACACATCTAACAAAGATCAAATACGAATGTTGTTTTACGTGATACATTTTGCAATGGCATGTGTTTTTAAAAAAAGGATTTCTGATAGCTGGCAAATGTAGCAATTCCTACAGAAGGCTCACTCGGTTGTAGGAAGGAGGGCTGTAAGCGGAGGAGGAGGCCCACATTTCTCCAAGTAGTGGAGAAATGTTAAGCTAGGTTCTATGTTCACACTGCTAAAGAGAGATGTTCCACTTTAATTTGAAAGCCACGGATCAATTATACGCCTAATCAAGCCTCTGGGATGTAAATACGCATTCTTAAAGTTTTCTGAAACAGAGATAGTGTTACGTTCTTTTTCTTGTATCAGTCATTCATTGCCACAACTTTCGGAATTTTCAAGAAGCTTGGCACCTACGATCAACAATACATCTAACGAAGATCAAATACGAATGATGTTTTATGAGATATATTTTGCAATGACATGTATTTTTAAAAAAAGGATTTCTGATAGGTGGCAAATGTAGCAATTCCTGCAGAAGGCTCACTCGGTTGTAGGAAGGAGGGCTGTAAGCGGAGGAGGAGGCCCACATTTCTCCAAGTAGTGGAGAAATGTTAAGCTAGGTTCTATGTTCACACTGCTAAAGAGAGATGTTCCACTTTAATTTGAAAGTCGCGGATCAATTATACGCCTAATCAAGCCTCTGGGATGTAAATACGCATTCTTAAAGTTTTCTGAAACAGAGATAGTGTTACGTTCTTTTTCTTGTATCAGTCATTCATTGCCACAACTTTCGGAATTTCCAAGAAGCTTGGAACCTACGATCAACAATACATCTAACGAAGATCAAATACGAATGATGTTTTATGAGATACATTTTGCAATGACATGTATTTTAAAAAAAAGGATTTCTGATAGGTGGCAAATGTAGCAATTCCTGCAGAAGGCTCACTCGGTTGTAGGAAGGAGGGCTGTAAGCGGAGGAGGAGGCCCACATTTCTCCAAGTAGTGGAGAAATGTTAAGCTAGGGTCTATGTTCACACTGCTAAAGAGAGATGTTCCACTTTAATTTGAAAGCCACGGATCAATTATACGCCTAATCAAGCCTCTGGGATGTAAATACGCATTCTTAAAGTTTCTTGAAACAGAGATAGTGTTACGTTCTTTTTCTTGTATCAGTCATTCATTGCCACAACTTTCGGAATCATCAAGAAGATTGGAACCTACGACCAACAGTACATCTAACGAAGATCAAATACGAATGTTGTTTTACGAGATACATTTTGCAATGGCATGTGTTTTTAAAAAAAGTATTCCTGATAGGTGGCAAATGTAGCATTTCCTGCAGAAGGCTCACTTGGTTGGAGGAAGTAGTGCTGTAAGCGGAGGAGGAGGCCCATATTTCTCCAAGTAGTGGAGAAATGTTAAGCTAGGTTCTATGTTCACACAGCTAATGAGAGATGTTCCACTTTATTCTGATAGCCAAGGATCAATTATACGCCTAATCAAGCCTCTGGGATGTAAATACGCATTCTTAAAGTTTCCTGAAACAGAGATAGTGTTACGTTCTTTTTCTTGTATCAGTCATTCATTGCCACAATTTTCGGAATCTTCAAGAAGCTTGGAACCGACGATCAACAATATATCTAACGGAGATCAAATACGAATGTTGTTTTACAAGATACATTTTGCAATGTGATGTGTTTTTAAAAAAAGGATTTCTGATAGTTGGCAAATGTAGCAATTCCTGCAAAAGGCTCACTCGGATGGACGAAGGAGGGCTGTAAGCGGAGGAGGAGGCCCAGATTTCTCCAAGTAGTGGAGAAATGTTAAGCTAGGTTTTATGTTCACACTGCTAACGAGAGATGTTCCACTTTAATTTGAAAGCCACGGATCAATTATACGAGTAATCAAGCCTCTGGGATGTAAATTCGCATTCTTAAAGTTTTCTGAAACAGAGATAGTGTTTCGTTCTTTTTCTTGTATCAGTCATTCATTGCCACAATTTTCGGAATCTTCAAGAAGATTGGAACCTACGAGCAACAGTACATCTAACGAAGATCAAATACGAATGTTGTTTTACGAGATACATTTTGCAATGGCATGTGTTTTTAAAAAAAGTATTTCTGATAGGTGGCAAATGTAGCAATTCCTGCAGAAGGCTCACTTGGTTGGAGGAAGGAGGGCTGTAAGCGGAGGAGGACGCCCAGATTTCTCCAAGTAGTGGAGAAATGTTAAGCTAGGTTCTATGTTCACACTGCTAATGAGAGATGTTCCACTTTATTCTGATAGCCGAGTATCAATTATACGCCTAATCAAGCCTCTGGGTGTAAATACGCATTCTTAAATGTTTCTGAAACTGAGCCAGTGTTACGTTCCTTCTCTTGTATCAGTCATTCATTGCCACAATTTTCGGAATCTTCAAGAACCTTGGAACCTACTATCAACAATACATCTAACGAAGATCAAATACGAATGTTGTTTTACGAGATACATTTTGCAACGGCATGTGTTTTTTTTTTAAAAAAAAAGGATTTCTGATAGGTGGCAAATGTAGCATTTCCTGCAGAAAGCTCACTTGGTTGGAAGAAGGAGGGCTGTAAGCGGAGGAGGAAGCCCACATTTCTCCAAGTAGTGGAGAAATGTTAAGCTAGGTTCTACGTTCACAGGGCTAAGAGAGATGTTCCACTTTAATTTGAAAGCCGCGGATCAATTATACGCCTAATCAAGCCTCTGGGATGTAAATACGCATTCTTAAATTTATGTGAAACAGAGATAGCGTTACGTTCTTTTTCTTGTATCAATCGTTCATTGCCATAACTTTCAGAATCTTGAAGAAGCTTGGATCCTACGATCAACAATACATCTAACGAAGATCTAATACGAATGTTGTTTTACGAGATACATTTTGCAATGGCATGTGTTTTTAAAAAAAGTATTTCTGATAGGTGGCAAATGTAGCAATTCCTGCAGAAGGCTCACTTGGTTGGAGGAAGGAGGGCTGTAAGCGGAGGAGGAAGCCCACATTTCTCCAAGTAGTGGAGAAATGGTAAGCTAGGTTCTATGATCACTGGGCTAAGAGAGATGTTCCACTTTAATTTGAAAGTCGCGGATCAATTGTACGCCTGATCAAGCCTCTGGGATGTAAATACGCATTCTTAAAGTTTTCTGAAACAGAGATAGTGTTACGTTCTTTTTCTTTTATCAGTCATTCATTGCCACAATTTTCGGAATCTTTAAGATGCTTGGAACCGACGATAAACAACACATCTATCAAAGATCAAATACGAATGTTGTTTTACGTGATACATTTTGCAATGGCATGTGTTTTTAAAAAAAGTATTTGTGATAGGTGGCAAATGTAGCAATTCCTGCAGAAGGCTCACTCGGTTGGAGGAAGGAGGGCTGTAAGCGGAGGAGGAGGCCCACATTTCTCCAAGTAGTGGAGAAATGTTAAGCTAGGTTCTATGTTCACACTGCTAAAGAGAGATGTTCGACTTTAATTTGAAAGCTACGGATCAATTATACGCCTAATCAAGCCTCTGGGATGTAAATACGCATTCTTAAAGTTTTCTGAAACAGAGATAGTGTTACGTTCTTTTTTTTGTTTCAGTCATTCATTGCCACAATTTTCGGAATCTTCACGAAGCTTGGAACCGACGATGAACAACACATCTAACAAAGATCAAATACGAATGTTGTTTTACGTGATACATTTTGCAATGGCATGTGTTTTTAAAAAAAGGATTTCTGATAGCTGGCAAATGTAGCAATTCCTACAGAAGGCTCACTCGGTTGTAGGAAGGAGGGCTGTAAGCGGAGGAGGAGGCCCACATTTCTCCAAGTAGTGGAGAAATGTTAAGCTAGGTTCTATGTTCACACTGCTAAAGAGAGATGTTCCACTTTAATTTGAAAGCCACGGATCAATTATACGCCTAATCAAGCCTCTGGGATGTAAATACGCATTCTTAAAGTTTTCTGAAACAGAGATAGTGTTACGTTCTTTTTCTTGTATCAGTCATTCATTGCCACAACTTTCGGAATTTTCAAGAAGCTTGGCACCTACGATCAACAATACATCTAACGGAGATCAAATACGAATGATGTTTTATGAGATATATTTTGCAATGACATGTATTTTTAAAAAAAGGATTTCTGATAGGTGGCAAATGTAGCAATTCCTGCAGAAGGCTCACTCGGTTGTAGGAAGGAGGGCTGTAAGCGGAGGAGGAGGCCCACATTTCTCCAAGTAGTGGAGAAATGTTAAGCTAGGTTCTATGTTCACACTGCTAAAGAGAGATGTTCGACTTGATTTTAAAGCCATGGATCAATTATACGCCTTATCAAGCCTCTGGGATGTAAATACGCATTCTTAAAGTTTTCTGAAACAGAGATAGTGTTACGTTCTTTTTCTTTTATCAGTCATTCATTGCCACAATTTTCGGAATCTTTAAGATGCTTGGAACCGACGATAAACAACACATCTAACAAAGATCAAATACGAATGTTGTTTTACGTGATACATTTTGCAATGGCATGTGTTTTTAAAAAAAGTATTTGTGATAGGTGGCAAATGTAGCAATTCCTGCAGAAGGCTCACTCGGTTGGAGGAAGGAGGGCTGTAAGCGGAGGAGGAGGCCCACATTTCTCCAAGTAGTGGAGAAATGTTAAGCTAGGTTCTATGTTCACACTGCTAAAGAGAGATGTTCGACTTTAATTTGAAAGCTACAGATCAATTATACGCCTAATCAAGCCTCTGGGATGTAAATACGCATTCTTAAAGTTTTCTGAAACAGAGATAGTGTTACGTACTTTTTCTTGTATCAGTCATTCATTGCCACAATTTTCGGAATCTTCACGAAGCTTGGAACCGACGATGAACAACACATCTAACAAAGATCAAATACGAATGTTGTTTTACGTGATACATTTTGCAATGGCATGTGTTTTTAAAAAAAGGATTTCTGATAGGTGGCAAATGTAGCAATTCCTACAGAAGGCTCACTCGGTTGTAGGAAGGAGGGCTGTAAGCAGAGGAGGAGGCCCACATTTCTCCAAGTAGTGGAGAAATGTTAAGCTAGGTTCTATGTTCACACTGCTAAAGAGAGATGTTCGACTTTAATTTGACAGCCGACGATCAATTATACGCCTAATCAAGCCTCTGGGATGTAAATACGCATTCTTAAAGTTTTCTGAAACAGAGATAGTGTTACGTTCTTTTTCTTGTATCAGTCATTCATTGCCACAATTTTCGGAATCTTCAAGAAGCTTGGAACCGACGATCAACAATACATCAAACGAAGATCAAATACGAATGTTGTTTTACGAGATACATTTTGCAATGGCATGTGTTTTTAAAAAAAGGATTTCAGATAGGTGGCAAGTGTAGCAATTTCTGCAGAAGGCTCACTCGGTTGGAGGAAGGAGGTCTGTAAGCGGAGGTGGAGGCCCACATTTCTCCGCCGGCCGCGGAGGTCTAGCGGTTCTAGGCGCGCAGTCCGGAACCGCGCGACTGCTACGGTCGCAGGTTCGAATCCTGCCTCGGGCATGGCTGTGTGTGATGTCCTTAGGTTAGTTAGGTTTAAGTAGTTCTAAGTTCTAGGGGACTGATGACCACAGCAGTTGTGTCCAATAGTACTCAGAGCCATTTTGAACCCACATTTCTCCAAGTAGTGGAGAAATGTTAAGCTAGGTTCTATGTTCACACTGCTAAAGAGAGATGTTCCACTTTAATTTGAAAGCCAAGGATCAATTATACGCCTAATCAAGCCTCTGGGATGTAAATACGCATTCTTAAAGTTTTCTGAAACAGAGATAGTGTTACGTTCTTTATCTTGTATCAGTCGTTCATTGCCATAACTTTCGGAATCTTCAAGAATCTAGGAAACTACGAACAACAATATATCTAACAAGGATCAAATGCAAATGTTGTTTAACGAGATACATTTTGCAATTTCAAATGTTTTCAAAAAAAACTATTTCTGATAGATGGCAAATGTAGCAATTCCTGCAGAAGGCTCACTCGGTTGGAGGAAGGAGGGCTGAAAGCGGAGGAGGAGGCCCACATTTCTCCAAGTAATGGAAAAATGTTAAGCTAGGTTCTATGTTCACACTGCTAAAGAGAGATGTTCCACTTTTATTTGAAAGCCAAGGATCAATTATACGCCTAATCAAGCCTCTAGGATGTAAATACGAATTCTTAAAGTTTCCTGAAACAGAGATAGTGTTACGTTCTTTTTCTTGTATCAATCATTCATTGCCACAAATTTAGGAATCTTCAAGAAGCTTGGAACCAACGATCAACAATACATCTAACGAAGATCAAATACGAATGTTGTTTTACGAGATACATTTTGCAATGGCATGTGTTTTTAAAAAAAGGATTTCTGATAGGTGGCAAATCTAGCAATTCCTGCAGAAGGCTCACTCGGTTGGAGGAAGGAGGGCTGTAAGCGGAGGAGGAGGCCCACATTTCTCCAAGTAGTGGAGAAATGTTAAGCTAGGTTCTATGTTCACACTGCTAAAGAGAGATGTTCCACTTTAATTTGAAAGCCACGGATCAATTATACGCCTAATCAAGCCTCTGGGATGTAAATACGAATTCTCAAAGGTTCCTGAAACAGAGATAGTGTTACGTTCTTTTTCTTGTATCAATCATTCATTGCCACAAATTTAGGAATCTTCAAGAAGCTTGGAACCAACGATCAACAATACATCTAACGAAGATCATATACGAATGTTGTTTTACGCGATACATTTTGCAATGGCATGTGTTTATAAAAAAAGGATTTCTGATAAGTGGCAAATGTAGCAATTCCTGCAGAAGGCTCACTCGGTTGGAGGAAGGAGGGCTGTAAGCGGAGGAGGAGGCCCACATTTCTCCAAGTAGTGGAGAAATGTTAAGCTAGGTTCTATGTTCACACTGCTAAAGAGAGATGTTCCACTTTAATTTGAAAGCCACTGATCAATTATACGCCTAATCAAGCCTCAGGGATGTTAATACGCATTCTTAAAGTTTTCTGAAACACAGATAGTGTTACGTTCTTTTTCTTGTATCAGTCATTCATTGCCACAATTTTCGGAATCTTCTAGAAGCTTGGAACCGACGATAAACAACACATCTAACGAAGATTAAATACGAATGTTGTTTTACGTGATACATTTTGCAATGGCATGTGTTTTTAAAAAAAGGAATTCTGATAAGTGGCAAATGTAGCAATTCCTGCAGAAGGCTCACTCGGTTGGAGGAAGGAGGGCTGTAAGCGGAGGAGGAGGCCCACATTTCTCCAAGTAGTGGAGAAATGTTAAGCTAGGTTCTATGTTCACACTGCTAAAGAGAGATGTTCCACTTTAAATTGAAAGCCACGGATCAATTATACGCCTAATCAAGCCTCTGGGATGTAAATACGCATTCTTAAAGTTTTCTGAAACAGAGATAGTGTTACGTTCTTTATCTTGTATCAGTCGTTCATTGCCATAACTTTCGGAATCTTAAAGAATCTAGGAACCTACGAACAACAATATATCTAACAAGGATCAAATGCAAATGTTATTTAACGAGATACATTATGCAATTTCAGGTGTTTTCAAAAAAAACTATTTCTGATATATGGCAAATGTAGCAATTCCTGCAGAAGGCTCACTCGGTTGGAGGAAGGAGGGCTGTAAGCGGAGGAGGAGGCCCACATTTCTCCAAGTAATGGAAAAATGTTAAGCTAGGTTCTATGTTCACACTGCTAAAGAGAGATGTTCCACTTTAATTTGAAAGCCAAGGATCAATTATACGCCTAATCAAGCCTCTAGGATGTAAATACGAATTCTTAAAGTTTATTGAAACAGAGATAGTGTTACGTTCTTTTTCTTGTATCAATCATTCATTGCCACAAATTTAGGAATCTTCAAGAAGCTTGGAACCAACGATCAACAATACATCTAACGAAGATCAAATACGAATGTTGTTTTACGAGATACATTTTGCAATGGCATGTGTTTTTAAAAAAAGGATTTCTGATAGGTGGCAAATGTAGCAATTCGTGCAGAAGGCTCACTCGGTTGGAGGAAGGAGGGCTGTAAGCGGAGGAGGAGGCCCACATTTCTCCAAGTAGTGGAGAAATGTTAAGCTAGGTTCTATGTTCACACTGCTAAAGAGAGATGTTCCACTTTAATTTGAAAGCCACGGATCAATTATACGCCTAATCAAGCCTCTGGGATGTAAATACGAATTCTTAAAGGTTCCTGAAACAGAGATAGTGTTACGTTCTTTTTCTTGTATCAATCATTCATTGCCACAAATTTAGGAATCTTCAAGAAGCTTGGAACCAATGATCAACAATACATCTAACGAAGATCAAATACGAATGTTGTTTTACGAGATACATTTTGCAATGGCATGTGTTTTTAAAAAAAGGATTTCTGATAAGTGGCAAATGTAGCAATTCCTGCAGAAGGCTCACTCGGTTGGAGGAAGGAGGGCTGTAAGCGGAGGAGGAGGCCCACATTTCTCCAAGTAGTGGAGAAATGTTAAGCTAGGTTCTATGTTCACACTGCTAAAGAGAGATGTTCCACTTTAATTTGAAAGCCACGGATCAATTATGCGCCTAATCAAGCCTCTGGGATGTAAATACGCATTCTTAAAGTTTAGTGAAACAGAGATTGTGTTACGTTCTTTTTCTTGTATCAGTCATTCATTGCCATAACTTACGGAATCTTCAAGATGCTTGGAACCTACGATCAACAGCACATCTAACGAAGATCAAATACGAATGTTGTTTTACGAGATACATTTTGCAATGGTATGTGTTTTTAAAAAAAGTATTTGTGATAGGTGGCAAATGTAGCAATTCCTGCAGAAGGCTCACTCGGTTAGAGGAAGGAGTGCTGTAAGCAGAGGAGGAGGCCCACATTTCTCCAAGTAGTGGAGAAATGTTAAGCTAGGTTCTATGTTCACACTGCTAAAGAGAGATGTTCCACTTTAATTTGAAAGCCACGGATCAATTATACGCCTAATCAAGCCTCTGGGATGTAAATACGCATTCTTAAAGTTTTCTGAAACAGAGATAGTGTTACGGTCTTTATCATGTATCAGTCGTTCATTGCCATAACTTTCGGAATCTTCAAGAATCTAGGAAACTACGAACAACAATATATCTAACAAGGATCAAATGCAAATGTTGTTTAACGATATACATTTTGCAATTTCATGTGTTTTCAAAAAAACTATTTCTGATAGATGGCAAATGTAGCAATTCATGCAGAAGGCTCACTCGGTTGGAGGAAGGAGTGCTGTAAGCGGAGGAGGAGGCCCACATTTCTCCAAGTAGTGGAGAAATGTTAAGCTAGGTTCTATGTTCACAGGGCTAAGAGAGATGTTCCACTTTAATTTGAAAGCCGCAGATCAATTATATGCCTAATCAACCCTCTGGGATGCAAATACGCATTCTAAAAGTTTCCTGAAACAGAGATAGTGTTACGTTCTTTATCTTGTATCAGTCGTTCATTGCCATAACTTTCGGAGTCTTCAAGAAGCTAGGAACCTACGAACAACAATATATCTAACAAGGATCAAATGCAAATGTTGTTTAACGAGATACATTCGGCAATTTGATGTGTTTTCAAAAAAAACTATTTCTGATAGATGGCAAATGTAGCAATTCCTGCAGAAGGCTCACTCGGTTGGAGGAAGGAGGGCTGTAAGCGGAGGAGGAGGCCCACATTTCTCCAAGTAAAGGAAAAATGTTAAGCTAGGTTCTATGTTCACACTGCTAAAGAGAGATGTTCCACTTTAATTTGAAAGCCAAGGATCAATTATACGCCTAATCAAGCCTCTAGGATGTAAATACGAATTCTTAAAGTTTCCTGAAACAGAGATAGTGTTACGTTCTTTTTCTTGTATCAATCATTCATTGCCACAAATTTAGGAATCTTCAAGAAGCTTGGAACCAACGATCAACAATACATCTAACGAAGATCAAATGCGAATGTTGTTTTACGTGATACATTTTGCAATGGCATGTGTTTTGAAAAAAAGTATTTGTGATAGGTGGCAAATGTAGCAAATCCTGCAGAAGGCACACTCGGTTGGAGGAAGGAGTGCTGTAAGCGGAGGAGGAGGCCCACATTTCTCCAAGTAGTGGAGAAATGTTAAGCTAGGTTCTATGTACACAGGGCTAAGAGAGATGTTCCACTTTAATTTGAAAGCCAAGGATCAATTATACGCCTAATCAAGCCTCTCGGATGTAAATACGCATTCTTAAAGTTTAGTGAAACAGAGATTGTGTTACGTTCTTTTTCTTGTATCAGTCATTCATTGCCATAACTTTCGGAATCTTCAAGAAGCTTGGAACCTACGATCAGCAGCACATCTAACGAAGATCAAATACGAAAGTTGTTTAACGTGATACATTTTGCAATGGCATGTGTTTTTAAAAAAAGTATTTGTGATAGGTGGCAAATGTAGCAATTCCTCCAGAAGGCTCACTCGGTTGGAGGAAGGAGTGCTGTAAGCGGAGGAGGAGGCCCACATTTCTCCAAGTAGTGGAGAAATGTTAAGCTAGGTTCTATGTTCACACTGCTAAAGAGAGATGTTCCACTTTAATTTGACAGCCGACGATCA
The DNA here is from genome assembly GCF_023897955.1 of Schistocerca gregaria. NCBI lineage: Eukaryota > Metazoa > Arthropoda > Insecta > Orthoptera > Acrididae > Schistocerca > Schistocerca gregaria. Next base: position 112,760,143 of record NC_064920.1, read on the forward strand.
TTTATACGCCTAATCAAGCCTCTAGGATGTGAACACGCATTCTTAAAGTTTCCTGAAACAGAGATAGTGTTACGTTCTTTTTCTTGTATCAGTTATTCTCTGCCATAACTTTGGGAATCTTCAAGAAGCTTGGAACCTACGATCAACAATACATCTAACGAAGATCAAATACGAATGTTGTTTTACGAGATACATTTTGCAATGGCATGTGTTTTTAAAAAAAGTATTTGTGATAGGTGGCAAATGTAGCAATTCCTGCAGAAGGCTCACTCGGTTGGAGGAAGGAATGCTGTAAGCGGAGGAGGAGGCCCACATTTCTCCAAGTAGTGGAGAAATGTTAAGCTAGGTTCTATGTTCACACTGCTAAAGAGAGATGTTCCACTTTAATTTGACAGCCGACGATCATTTATACGCCTAATCAAGCCTCTGGGATGTAAATACGCATTCTTAAAGTTTCCTGAAACAGAGATAGTGTTACGTTCTTTATCTTGTATCAGTCGTTCATTGCCATAACTTTCGGAGTCTTCAAGAAGCTAGGTACGTACGATCAACAATATATCTAACAAGGAACAAATGCAAAGTTTGTTTAACGAGATACATTTTGCAATTTCATGTGTTTTTAAAAAAAAACTATTTCTGATAGATGGCAAATGTAGCAATTCCTGCAGAAGGCTCACTCGGTTGGAGGAAGGAGGGCTGTAAGCGGAGGAGGAGGCCCACATTTCTCCAAGTAATGTAAAAATGTTAAGCTAGGTTCTATGTTCACACTGCTAAAGAGAGATGTTCCACTTTAATTTGAAAGCCACGGATCAATTATACGCCTAATCAAGCCTCTGGGATGTAAATACACATTCTTAAAGTTTTCTGAAACAGAGATAGTGTTACGTTCTTTTTCTTGTATCAGTCATTCATTGCCACAATTTTCGGAATCTTCAAGAGGCTTGGAACCAACGATAAACAACACATCTAACAAAGATCAAATACGAATGTTGTTTTACGTGATACATTTTGCAATGGCATGTGTTTTTAAAAGAAGTATTTGTGATAGGTGGCAAATGTAGCAATTCCTGCAGAGGGCTCACTCGGTTGGAGGAAGGAGTGCTGTAAGCGGAGGAGGAGGCGCACATTTCTCCAAGTAGTGGAGAAATGTTAAGCTAGGTTCTATGTTCACACTGCTAAAGAGAGGTGTTCCACTTTAATTTGAAAGCCACAGATCAATTATACGCCTAATCAAGCCTCTGGGATGTAAATACGCATTCTTAAAGTTTTCTGAAACAGAGATAGTGTTACGTTCTTTATCTTGTATCAGTCGTTCATTGCCATAACTTTCGGAATCTTCAAGAATCTAGGAAACTACGAACAACAATATATCTAACAAGGATCAAATGCAAATGTTGTTTAACGAGATACATTCGGCAATTTCATGTGTTTTCAAAAAAAACTATTTCTGATAGATGGCAAATGTAGCAATTCATGCAGAAGGCTCACTCGGTTGGAGGAAGGAGTGCTGTAAGCGGAGGAGGAGGCACACATTTCTCCAAGTAGTGGAGAAATGTTAAGCTAGGTTCTATGTTCACAGGGCTAAGAGAGATGTTCCACTTTAATTTGAAAGCCGCAGATCAATTATATGCCTAATCAAGCCTCTGGGATGCAAATACGCATTCTAAAAGTTTCCTGAAACAGAGATAGTGTTACGTTCTTTATCTTGTATCAGTCGTTCATTGCCATAACTTTCGGAGTCTTCAAGAAGCTAGGAACCTACGAACAACAATATATCTAACAAGGATCAAATGCAAATGTTGTTTAACGAGATACATTTGGCAATTTCATGTGTTTTCAAAAAAAACTATTTCTGATAGATGGCAAATGTAGCAATTCCTGCAGAAGGCTCACTCGGTTGGAGGAAGGAGGGCTGTAAGCGGAGGAGGAGGCCCACATTTCTCCAAGTAAAGGAAAAATGTTAAGCTAGGTTCTATGTTCACACTGCTAAAGAGAGATGTTCCACTTTAATTTGAAAGCCAAGGATCAATTATACGCCTAATCAAGCCTCTAGGATGTAAATACGAATTCTTAAAGTTTCCTGAAACAGAGATAGTGTTACGTTCTTTTTCTTGTATCAATCATTCATTGCCACAAATTTAGGAATCTTCAAGAAGCTTGGAACCAACGATCAACAATACATCTAACGAAGATCAAATGCGAATGTTGTTTTACGTGATACATTTTGCAATGGCATGTGTTTTTAAAAAAAGTATTTGTGATAGGTGGCAAATGTAGCAATTCCTGCAGAAGGCTCACTCGGTTGGAGGAAGGAGTGCTGTAAGCGGAGGAGGAGGCCCACATTTCTCCAAGTAGTGGAGAAATGTTAAGCTAGGTTCTATGTTCACAGGGCTAAGAGAGATGTTCCACTTTAATTTGAAAGCCAAGGATAAATTATACGCCTAATCAAGCCTCTCGGATGTAAATACGCATTCTTAAAGTTTAGTGAAACAGAGATTGTGTTACGTTCTTTTTCTTGTATCAGTCATTCATTGCCATAACTTTCGGAATCTTCAAGAAGCTTGGAACCTACGATCAGCAGCACATCTAACGAAGATCAAATACGAAAGTTGTTTTACGTGATACATTTTGCAATGGCATGTGTTTTTAAAAAAGTATTTGTGATAGGTGGCAAATGTAGTAATTCCTGCAGAAGGCTCACTCGGTTGGAGGAAGGAGTGCTGTAAGCGGAGGAGGAGGCCCACATTTCTCCAAGTAGTGGAGAAATGTTAAGCTAGGTTCTATGTTCACACTGCTAAAGAGAGATGTTCCACTTTAATTTGACAGCCGACGATCATTTATACGCCTAATCAAGCCTCTAGGATGTGAATACGCATTCTTAAAGTTTCCTGAAACAGAGATAGTGTTACGTTCTTTTTCTTGTATCAGTTATTCTCTGCCATAACTTTGGGAATCTTCAAGAAGCTTGGAACCTACGATCAACAATACATCTAATTAAGATCAAATACGAATGTTGTTTTACGAGATACATTTTGCAATGGCATGTGTTTTTAAAAAAAGGATTTTTGATAGGTGGCAAATGTAGCAATCCCTGCAAAAGGCTCACTCGGTTGGAGGAATTAGGGCTGTAAGAGGAGGAGGAGGCCCACATTTCTTCAAGTAGTGGAAAAATATTGAGCTAGGTTCTATGTTCACACTGCTAAAGAGAGATGTTCCACTTTAATATGACAGCCGACGATCATTTATACGTCTAATCAAGCCTCTGGGATGTAAATACTCATTCTTAAAGTTTCCTGGAACAGAGATAGTGTTACGTTCTTTTTCTTGTATCAGTTATTCTCTGCCATAACTTTCGGAATCTTCAAGAAGCTTGGAACCCACGATCAACAATACATCTAACGAAGATCAAATACGAATGTTGTTTTACGAGATATATTATGCAATGACATGTGTTTTAAAAAAAATTATTTCTGTTGGGTGGCAAGTGTAGCAATTCCTGCAGAAGGCTCACTCGTCTGGTGGAAGGAGGTCTGTAAGCGGGGAAGGAGGCCCGCATTTTTCCAAGTAGTGGAGAAATGGTAAGCTAGGTTCTATGTTCACTGGGCTAAGAGAGATGTTCCACTTTAATTTGAAAGCCGCGGATCAATTATACGCCTAATGAAGCCTCTGGGATGTAAATACGCATTCTTAAAGTTTTCTAAAACAGAGATAGTGTTACGTATTTTTTCTTGTATCAGTCATTCATTGCCACAACTTTCGGAATCTTCAAGAAGCTTGGAACCTACGATCAAAAATACATCTAACGAAGATCAAATAAGAATGTTGTTTTACGAGATACATTTTGCAATGGCATGTGTTTTTAAAAAAATGATTTCTGATAGGTGGCAAATTTAGGAATTCCTGCAGAAGGCTCACTCGGTTGGAGGAATTAGGGCTGTAAGAGGAGGAGGAGGCTCACATTTCTCCAAGTAGTGGTGAAATGTTAAGGTAGGTTCTATGTTCACAGGGCTAAGAGAGATGTTCCACTGTAATTTGAAAGCTGCGGATCAATTATACGCCTAATCAAGCCTCTGGGATGTAAACACGCAATCTTAAAGTTTCCTGAAACAGAGATAGTGTTACGTTCTTTATCTTGTATCAGTCGTTCATTGCCATAACTTTCGGAATCTTCAAGAACCTTGGAACCTACGATCAACAATACATCTAACGAAGATCAAATACGAATGTTGTTTTACGAGATACATTTTGCAATGGCATGTGTTTTTAAAAAAATTATTCCTGATAGGTGGCAAATGTAGCAATCCCTGCAGAAGGCTCACTCGGATGGAGGAAGGAGGGCTGTAAGTGGAGGAGGAGGCCCACATTTCTCCAAGTAGCGGAGAAATGTTAAGCTAGGTTCTATGTTCACACTGCTAAAGAGAGATGTTCCACTCTAATTTGACAGCCGACGATCATTTATACGCCTAATCAAGGCTCTGGGATGTAAATACGCATTCTTAAAGTTTCCTGAAACAGAGATAGTGTTACGTTCTTTTTCTTGTATCAGTTATTCTCTGCCATAAGTTTCGGAATCTTCAAGAAGATTGGAACCTACGATCAACAATACATCTAACGAAGATCAAATACGCATGTTGTTTTACGAGATACATTTATCAATGGCATGTGTTTTTAAAAAAAGTATTTCTGATAGGTGTCAAATGTAGCAATTCCTGCAGAAGGCTCACTAGGTTGGAGGTACGAGGGCTGTAAGCGGAGGAGGAGGCCCACATTTCTCCAAGTAGTGGAGAAATGTTAAGCTAGGTTCTATGTTCACAGGGCTAAGAGAGATGTTCCACTTTAATTTGAAAGCCGCAGATCAATTATGCGCCTAATCAAGCCTCTGGGATGTAAATACGCATTCTTAAAGTTTTGTGAAACAGAGATAGTGTTATGTTCTTTTTCTTGTATCAGTCATTCATTGCCACAACTTTCGGAATCTTCAAGAAGTTTGGAACCTACGATCAACAATATGTCTAACGAAGATCAAATACGAATGTTGTTTTACGAGATACATTTTGCAATGGCATGTGTTTTTGAAAAAAGGATTTCTGATAGGTGGCAAATGTAGCAAATCCTGCAGAAGGCAGACTCGGATGGAGGAAGGAGGGCTGTAAGCGGAGCAGGAGGCCCACATTTTTCCAAGTAGCGGAGAAATGTTAAGCTAGGTTCTATGTTCACAGAGCTAAGAGAGATGTTCCACTTTAATTTGAAAGCCGCGGATCAATTATACGCCTAATCAAGCCTCTAGGATGTAAATACGAATTCTTAAAGTTTCCTGAAACAGAGATAGTGTTACGTTCTTTTTCTTGTATCAATCATTCATTGCAACAAATTTAGGAATCTTCAAGAAGCTTGGAACCAACGATCAACAATACATCTAACGAAGATCAAATACGAATGTTGTTTTACGTGATACATTTTGCAATGGCATGTGTTTTTAAAAAAAGTATTTGTGATAGGTGGCAAATGTAGCAATTCCTGCAGAAGGCTCACTCGGTTGAAGGAAGGAGTGCTGTAAGCGGAGGAGGAGGCCCACATTTCTCCAAGTAGTGGAGAAATGTTAAGCAAGGGTCTATGTTCACAGGGCTAAGAGAGATGTTCCACTTTAATTTGAAAGCCGCGGATCAATTATACGCCTAATCAAGCCTCTGGAATGTAAATACGCATTCTTAAAGTTTAGTGAAACAGAGATTGTGTTACGTTCTTTTTCTTGTATCAGTCATTCATTGCCATAACTTTCGGAATCTTCAAGAAGCTTGGAACCTACGATCAACAGCACATCTAACGAAGATCAAATACGAATGTTGTTTTACGTGATACATTTTGCAATGGCATGTGTTTTTAAAAAAAGTATTTGTGATAGGTGGCAAATGTAGCAATTCCTGCAGAAGGCTCACTCGGTTGGAGGAAGGAGTGCTGTAAGCGGAGGAGGAGGCCCACATTTCTCCAAGTAGTGGAGAAATGTTAAGCTAGGTTCTATGTTCACACTGCTAAAGAGAGATGTTCCACTTTAATTTGAAAGCCACGGATCAATTATACGCCTAATCAAGCCTCTGGGACGTAAATACGCATTCTTAAAGTTTTCTGAAACAGAGATAGTGTTACGTTCTTTATCTTGTATCAGTCGTTCATTGCCATAACTTTCGGAATCTTCAAGAATCTAGGAACCTACGAACAACAATATATCTAACAAGGATCAAATGCAAATGTTGTTTAACGATATACATTTTGCAATTTCATGTGTTTTCAAAAAAAACTATTTCTGATAGATGGCAAATGTAGCAATTCCTGCAGAAGGCTCACTCGGTTGGAGGAAGGAGTGCTGTAAGCGGAGGAGGAGGCCCACATTTCTTCAAGTAGTGGAAAAATGTTAAGCTAGGTTCTATGTTCACACTGCTAAAGAGAGATGTTCCACATTAATTTGACAGCCGACGATCATTTATACGCCTAATCAAGCCTCTAGGATGTGAATACGCATTCTTAAAGTTTCCTGAAACAGAGATAGTGTTACGTTCTTTTTCTTGTATCAGTTATTCTCTGCCATAACTTTCGGAATCTTCAAGAAGCTTGGAACCTACGATCAACAATACATCTAACGAAGATCAAATGCGAATGTTGTTTTACGAGATACATTTTGCAATGGTATGTGTTTTTAAAAAAAATTATTCCTGATAGGTGGCAAATGTAGCAATCCCTGCAAAAGGCTCACTCGGTTGGAGGAATTAGGGCTGTAAGAGGAGGAGGAGGCCCACATTTCTTCAAGTAGTGGAAAAATATTAAGCTAGGTTCTATGTTCACACTGCTAAAGAGAGATGTTCCACTTTAATTTGACAGCCGACGATCATTTATACGTCTAATCAAGCCTCTGGGATGTAAATACTCATTCTTAAAGTTTCCTGAAACAGAGATAGTGTTACGTTCTTTTTCTTGTATCAGTTATTCTCTGCCATAACTTTCGGAATCTTCAAGAAGCTTGGAACCTACGATCAACAATACATCTAACGAAGATCAAATACGAATGTTGTTTTACGAGATATATTATGTAATGACATGTGTTTTAAAAAAAATTATTTCTGTTGGGTGGCAAGTGTAGCAATTCCTGCAGAAGGCTCACTCGTCTGGTGGAAGGAGGTCTGTAAGCGGGGAAGGAGGCCCGCATTTTTCCAAGTAGTGGAGAAATGGTAAGCTAGGTTATATGTTCACACTGCTAAAGAGAGATGTTCCACTTTAATTTGAAAGCCGCGGATCAATTATACGCCTAATGAAGCCTCTGGGATGTAAATACGCATTCTTAAAGTTTCCTGAAACAGAGATAGTGTTACGTTCTTTTTCTTGTGTCAGTTATTCTCTGCCATAAGTTTCGGAATCTTCAAGAAGCTTGGAACCTACGATCAACAATACATCTAACGAAGATCAAATACGCATGTTGTTTTACGAGATACATTTTGCAATGGCATGTGTTTTTAAAAAAAGTATTTCTGATAGGTGGCAAATGTAGCAATTCCTGGAGAAGGCTCACTAGGTTGGAGGTACGAGGGCTGTAAGCGGAGGAGGAGGCCCACATTTCTCCAAGTAGTGGAGAAATGTTAAGCTAGGTTCTATGTTCACAGGGCTAAGAGAGATGTTCCACTTTAATTTGAAAGCCGCAGATCAATTATACGCCTAATCAAGCCTCTGGGATGTAAATACGCATTCTTAAAGTTTTGTGAAACAGAGATAGTGTTACGTTCTTTTTCTTGTATCAGTCATTCATTGCCACAACTTTCGGAATCTTCAAGAAGCTTGGAACCTACGATCAACAATACGTCTAACGAAGATCAAATACAAATGTTGTTTTACGAGATACATTTTGCAATGGCATGTGTTTTTGAAAAAAGGATTTCTGATAGGTGGCAAATGTAGCAAATCCTGCAGAAGGCACACTCGGATGGAGGAAGGAGGGCTGTAAGCGGAGGAGGAGGCCCACATTTCTCCAAGTAGTGGAGAAATGTTAAGCTAGGTTCTATGTTCACACTGCTAAAGAGAGATGTTCCACTTTAATTTGAAAGCCGACGATCAATTATACGCCCAATCAAGACTCTGGGATGTAAATACGCATTCCTAAATTTTTCTGAAACAGAGATAGTGTTACGTTCTTTTTCTTGTATCAGTCATTCAATATATCTAACAAGGATCAAATGCGAATGTTGTTTAAACGAGATACATTTTGCAATGGCTTGTGTTTTTAAAAAAAACTATTTCTGATAGATGGCAAAAGTAGCAATTCCTGCAGAAGGCTCACTCGGTTTGAGGAAGGAGGGCTGTAAGCGGAGGAGGAGGCCCACATTTCTCCAAGTAGTGGAGAAATGTTATGCTAGGTTCTATGTTCACACTGCTAAAGAGAGATGTTCCACTTTAATTTGAAAGCCGACGATAATTTATAGGAATAATCAAGCCTCTGGAATGTAAATACGCATTCTGAATTTTTCTGAAACAGAGATAGTATTACGTTCTTTTTCTTGTATCAATCATTCATTGTCACAACTTTCGGAATCTTCAAGAAGCTTGGAACCGACGCTCAACAATGCATCTAAGAAGGATCAAATGCGAGTGTTGTATTACGACATACATTTTGCAATGCCATGTGTTTTTTAAAGAAACTATTTCTTATAGGTGGCATTTGTACCAATTCCTGCAGAAGGCTTACTCGGTTTGAGGAAGGAGGGCTGTAAGCGGAGGAGGAGGCGCACATTATTCCAAGTAGTGGAGAAATGTTAAGCTAGGTTCTATGTTCACAGAGCTAAAGAGAGATATTCCACTTCAATTTGAAAGCCGAAGATCAATTATACCTCTCATCAATCCTCTGGGATCTAAATACGCATTCTTAAATTTTTCTGAAATAGAGATAGTGTTACGTTCTTTTTCTTGTATCAGTCATTCAATGCCACAAGTTACGGAATCTTCAAGAAGCATGAAACGACGAGCAACTCTACATCTAACAAGGACCAAATGCGATTGTTGGTTTACGTGATACAATTTGCAATCGCTTATGTTTTTTAAAACAGGATTTCTGATAGGTGGCAAATGTAGCAACTCCTGCAGAGGGCTCACTCGTTTGGTGGAAGGAGGGCTGTAAGCGGAGGAGGAGGCCCACATTTCTCCAAGTAGTGGAGAAATGTTAAGCTAGGTTCTATGTTCACACTGCTAAAGAGAGATGTTCCACTTTAATTTGAAAGCCACGGATCAATTATACGCCTAATCAAGTCTCTGGGATGTAAATACGCATTCTTAAAGTTTTGTGAAACAGAGATAATGTTACGTTCTGTTTCTTGTATCAGTCATTCATTGCCACAACTTTCGGAATCTTCAAGAAGCTTGGAACCTACGATCAACAATACGTCTAACGAAGATCAAATACGAATGTTGTTTTACGAGATACATTTTGCAATGGCATGTGTTTTTGAAAAAAGGATTTCTGATAGGTGGCAAATGTAGCAAATCCTGCAGAAGGCACACTCGGATGGAGGTACGAGGGCTGTAAGCGGAGGAGGAGGCCCACATTTTTCCAAGTAGTGGAGAAATGTTAAGCTAGGTTCTATGTTCACAGTGCTAAAGAGAGATATTCCACTTAAATTTGAAAGCCGAAGATCAATTATACATCTCATCAATCTTCTGGGATCTAAATACGCATTCTTAAATTTTTCTGAAAAAGAGATAGTGCTACGTTCTTTTTCTTGTATCAGTCATTCAATGCCACAACTTTCGGAATCTTCAAGAAGCTTGGAACCTACGATCAACAATACGTCTAACGAAGATCAAATACGAATGTTGTTTTACGAGATACATTTTGCAATGGCATGTGTTTTTGAAAAAAGGATTTCTGATAGGTGGCAAATGTAGCAAATCCTGCAGAAGGCACACTCGGATGGAGGAAGGAGGGCTGTAAGCGGAGGAGGAGGCCCACATTTTTCCAAGTAGTGGAGAAATGTTAAGCTAGGTTCTATGTTCACAGAGCTAAAGAGAGATATTCCACTTAAATTTGAAAGCCGAAGATCAATTATACATCTCATCAATCCTCTGGGATCTAAATACGCATTCTTAAATTTTTCTGAAACAGAGATAGTGCTACGTTCTTTTTCTTGTATCAGTCATTCATTGTCACAACTTTCGGAATCTTCAAGAAGCATGAAACGACGAGCATCTCTACATCTAACAAGGACCAAATGCGATTGTTGGTTTACGCTATACAATTTGCAATCGCATATGTTTTTTAAAAAAGGATTTCTGATAGGTGGCAAATGTAGCAATTCCTGCAGAGGGCTCACTCGTTTGGTGGAAGGAGGGCTGTAAGCGGAGGAGGAGGCCCACATTTCTCCAAGTAGTGGAGAAATGTTAAGCTAGGTTCTATGTCCACAGGGCTAAGAGAGATGTTCCACTTTAATTTGAAAGCCGACGATCAATTATACGCCTAATCAAGCCTCTGGGATGTAAATACGCATTCTTAAAGTTTTGTGAAACAGAGATAATGTTACGTTCTTTTTCTTGTATTAGTCATTCATTGCCACAACTTTCGGAATCTTCAAGGAGCCTGGAACCTACGATCAACAATACATCTAACGAAGATCAAATACGAATGTTGTTTTACGAGATACATTTTGCAATGGCATGTGTTTTTGAAAAAAGGATTTCTGATAGGTGGCAAATGTAGCAAATCCTGCAGAAGGCACACTCGGATGGAGGAAGGAGGGCTGTAAGCGGAGGAGGACGCCCACATTTTTCCAAGTAGTGGAGAAATGTTAAGCTAGGTTCTATGTTCACAGAGCTAAAGAGAGGTATTCCACTTAAATTTGAAACCCGAAGATCAATTATACATCTTATCAAACCTCTGGGATCTAAATACGCATTCTTAAATTTTTCTGAAACATTGATAGTGCTACGTTCTTTTTCTTGTATCAGTCATTCAATGCCACAACTTTCGGAATCTTCAAGAAGCATGAAACAACGAGCAACTCTACATCTAACAAGGACCAAACGCGATTGTTGGTTTACGTGATACAATTTGCAATCGCATATGTTTTTTAAAAAAGGATTTCTGATAGGTGGCAAATGTAGCAATTCCTGCAGAGGGCTCACTCGTTTGGTGGAAGGAGGGCTGTAAGCGGAGGAGGAGGCCCACATTTCTCCAAGTAGTGGAGAAATGTTAAGCTAGGTTCTATGTCCACAGGGCTAAGAGAGATGTTCCACTTTAATTTGAAATCCGACGATCAATTATACGAATAATCAAGCCTTTGGGATGTAAATACGCATTCCTAAATTTTTCTGAAACAGAGATAGTGTTACGTTCTTTTTCTTGTATCAGTCATTCAGTGCCACAATTTTCGGAATCTTCAAGAAGATTGGAACCGACGATCAACAATATATCTAACAAGGATCAAATGCGAATGTTGTTTAAACGAGATACATTTTGCAATGGCTTGTGTTTTTAAAAAAAACTATTTCTGATAGATGGCAAAAGTAGCAATTCCTGCAGAAGGCTCACTCGGTTTGAGGAAGGAGGGCTGTAAGCGGAGGAGGAGGCCCACATTTTTCCAAGTAGTGGAGAAATGTTAAGCTAGGTTCTATGTTCACAGTGCTAAAGAGAGATATTCCACTTAAATTTGAAAGCCGAAGATCAATTATACATCTCATCAATCCTCTGGGATCTAAATACGCATTCTTAAATTTTTCTGAAAAAGAGATAGTGCTACGTTCTTTTTCTTGTATCAGTCATTCAATGCCACAACTTTCGGAATCTTCAAGAAGCATGAAACGACGAGCAACTCTACATCTAACAAGGACCAAATGCGATTGTTGGTTTACGTGATACAATTTGCAATCGCATATGTTTTTTAAAAAAGGATTTCTGATAGGTGGCAAATGTAGCAATTCCTGCAGAGGGCTCACTCGTTTGGTGGAAGGAGGGCTGTAAGCGGAGGAGGAGGCCCGCATTTCTCCAAGTAGTGGAGAAATGTTAAGCTAGGTTCTATGTCCACAGGGCTAAGAGAGATGTTCCACTTTCATTTGAAAGCCGACGATCAATTATACGAATAATCAAGCCTTTGGGTTGTAAATACGCATTCTTAATTTTTTCTGAAACAGAGATAGTGTTACGTTCTTTTTCTTGTATCAGTCATTCATTGCCATAACTTTCGGAATCTTCAAGAAGCTTGGAACGGACGATCAACAATACATCTAACGAAGATCAAATACGAATGTTGTTTTAGGAGATACATTTTGCAATGGCATGTGTTTTTAAAAAAAGTATTTCTGATAGGTGGCAAATGTAGCAATTCCTGCAGAAGGCTCACTCGGTTTTCGGAAGGAGGGCTGTAAGCGGGGGAGGAGGCCCACATTTTTCCAAGTAGTGGAGAAATGTTAAGCTAGGTTCTATGTTCACACTGCTAAAGAGAGATGTTCCACTTTAATTTGAAAGCCGACGATCAATTATACGCCCAATCAAGCCTCTGGGATGTAAATACGCATTCCTAAATTTTTCTGAAACAGAGATAGTGTTACGATCTTTTTCTTGTATCAGTCATTAAGTGCCACAATTTTCGGAATCTTCAAGAAGCTTGGAACCGACGATCAACAATATATCTAACAAGGATCAAATGCGAATGTTGTTTAACGAGATTCATTTTGCAATGGCTTGTGTTTTTAAAAAAAACTATTTCTGATAGATGGCAAAAGTAGCAATTCCTGCAGAAGGCTCACTCGGTTTGAGGAAGGAGTGCTGTAAGCGGAGGAGGAGGCCCACATTTCTCCAAGTAGTGGAGAAATGTTATGCTAGTTTCTATGTTCACGCTGCTAAAGAGAGATGTTCCACTTTAATTTGAAAGCCGACGATAATTTATAGGAATAATCAAGCCTCTGGAATGTAAATACGCATTCTGAATTTTTTCTGAAACAGAGATAGTGTTACGTTCTTTTTCTTGTATCAGTCATTCATTGTCACAACTTTCGGAATCTTCAAGAAGCTTGGAACCGACGCTCAACAATGCATCTAACAAGGATCAAATGCGTGTGTTGTATTACGCGATACATTTTGCAATGCCATGTGTTTTTTAAAGAAAGGATTTCTTATAGGTGGCAAATGTAGGAATTCCTGCAGAAGGCTCACTCGGTTGGAGGAAGGAGGGCTGTAAGCGGAGGAGGAGGCCCACATCATTTCTCCAAGTAGTGGAGAAATATTAATCTAGGTTCCATGCTCACGTGGCTAAAGAGAGGTGTTTCATTTTGATTTGATAGCCGACGATTAATTATACGCATATTCAAGTCTCTGCGATGTAAATACGCATTCTTAAATTTTTCTGAAACATTAGTATAACCACGTTCTTCTTCTTGTTTCAGACATTAATTGCCACATTTTTCGGGATCTTGGAAATGTTTGGAACCGACGATCAACTCGACAACCCACAAGGATCAAATGCGAATATTGTTTTAAGAGATATAATTTGCAATGGCGTATGTTTTTAAAAAGCGAGTTCAGATAGGTGGCAAATGTAGCAATTGCTGCCGAAGGCTAATTTGGTTGAAGGAAGGAGGATTTTACTCGGAGGGGGAGGCCCACATCACTTCTCCAAATAGTGGAAAAATGTTAAGCTATGTTCCATTCTCACGAGGCTAAAGAGATGTGTTCCATTTTGATTTGATAGCCGACGATTAATTATACTCATATTCAAGTCTCTGCGATGTAAATACGCATTCTTAAATTTTTCTGAACCATTTGTAGTACCACGTTCATCTTCTTGTGTCAGACATTAGTCGCCACAACTTTCGGAATCTTGAAAATTCTTGGAACCGACGATCAACTCGACAACCCACAAGGATCAAATGCGAATATAGTTTTACGAGATATAATTTGCAACGGCGAATGTCTCTAAGAAGCGAGTTCAGATAGGTGGCAAATGTAGCAATTGCCGCAGAACGCTCACTCGGTTGAAGGAAAGAGGATTGTAACCGAAGGAGGAGTCCCACATCTCTCCAAGTAGTGGAGAAATGTTAAGCTAGGTTCTATGCTCATATGGCTAAAGTGAGGTGTTTCATTTTAATTTGAAAGCCGACTATTAATTATTCTCATATTCAAGTCCCTGCGATGTAAATACACAATCCACAATTTTTCTGAAACATACGTAGTACCACGTTCATCTTCTTGTTTCAGTCATTAGTTGCCACAACTTTTGGAATATTCAAGATGCTTGGAACCGACGATCAACTCGACAACCCACAAAGATCAAATGCGAATATTGTTTTACAAGATATAATTTGCAATGGCGAATGTTTTTAAAAAGCGGGTTCAGACAGGTGGAAAATGTAGCAATTGCCTCAGAACGCTCACTCGGTTGAAGGAAAGAGGATTGTAAGCGAAGGAGGAGTCCCACATCTCTCCAAGTAGTGGAGAAATGTTAATCTAGGTTCTATGCTCACATGGCTAAAGTGAGGTGTTTCATTTTAATTTTGAGCCGACGATTAATTATACTCATATTCAAGTCTCTGCGATGTAAATACACAATATTAAATTTTTCTGAAACATATGTAGTACCTCGTTCATCTTCTTGTGTCAGTCATTAGTTGCCACAACTTTCGGAATATTCCAGATGTTTGGAACCGACGATCAACTCGACAGCCCACGAGGATCAAATGCGAGTATTGTTTTACAAGATATAATTTGCAGTGGCGTATGTTTTTAAAAAGCGAGTTCAGTAAGGTGGCAAATGTAGCAATTGCCGCAGAAGGCTCACTCGGTTGAAGGAAGGAGGATTGTACTCGGAGGTGGAGCCCCCATTTCTCCAAGTAGTGGAGAAATATTAAGCTAGGTTCAATGCTCACATGGCTAAAGTGAGGTGTTCTATTTTAATTTGAAAGCCGACGATTAATTATACGCATCATCAAGTCTCTGCGATGTAAATACGAATTCTTAAATTTTTCTGAAGCATAAGTATTACCACGTTCATGTTCTTGTGTCAGTCATTAGTTGCCACAACGTTCGGAACCTTGAAAAAGCTTTGAACCGACGATCAGCTCCACAACACACAAGGATCAAATGCGAATATAGTTTTACGAGATATAATTAGCAATGACGAATGTTTCTAAAAAGCGAGTTCAGATAGGTGGCAAATGTAGCAATTGCAGCAGAAGCCTCACTCGGTTGAAGGAAAGAGGATTGTAAGCGGAGGAGGAGTCCCACATTTCTCCAATTAGTGGAGAAATGTTAAGCTAGGTTCTATGTTCACATGGCTAAAGTGAGTTGTTCCATTTTAATTTGAAAGCCGACGATTAATTATACGCACCATAAAGTCTCTGCGATGTAAATACGCATTCTTAAATTTTTCTGAAACATAAGCAGTACCACGTTCTTCTTCTTGTGTCAAACATTAGTTGCCACAACTTTCGGAATCTTGAAAATGCTTGGAACCGACGATCAACTCGACAACCAAGAAGGATCAAATGCGAATATTGTTTTACAAGATATAATTTACAATGGCGATCGTTTTTTAAAAAGCTAGTTCTGATAGGTGGGAATTGTAGCAATTGCCGCAGGAGGCTCACTCGGTTAAAGGAAGGAGGATTGTAAGCGGAGGAGGTGGCCCACTTTTCTCCAACTAGTAGAGAAACTTTAAGATAAGTTCTATGCTTACAGGGCTAAAGAGGGATGTTCCTTTTTAATTTGAAAGCCTTCAATTAATTATACGCGTCATCAAGTCTCTGCGATGTACATACGCATTGTTAAATATTTCTAGTACATAATAAGTACTACGCTCTTTTTCTTGTATCGATGTTTCATTGCGTCGCCTTATTTTCTTGCCTTATCCTTTTTCCAATGTCCCTATTTTCTCGCTTGATTTTCAAAAAATGGTTTAAATGGCCCTGAGGACTATGGGAATGATCTTCTGATGCCATCAGACCCCTAGAAGTTATATTTATTTAAACCGAACTAACCTAAGGACAGCCCACTCATCAATGCCCGAGGGAGGATTCAAACCTGCTACCGTAGCGGTCGCACGGTTTGAGACTGTAGGGCCTAGAACTGTTCGGCCACTCCGGCCGGCTCCTGATTTTCCCTTGAATAATTTTTCTTCCTGTCTTTCTTGTCTGATGTTTTTTAATCTCTTTATTTTCTTTCCTTATTGCTTCTATGTTTTCTCCTATGTCTTTCAAAAAATTTACGACTTTAAACTCGTCATGTTCCACCTCGTTGTTTCTATCAGGTGAAACTGATCGTGATGATCGTAAGGTGATATCTGTAGCTTCTGTCACTCATTGCACTTCTTCACCTTCTCCTCGTCAACATAATGGCTACTCATGTGCGTTGTGAGTGGAGTGATTTGTGGTGCATTCTCCTTACATCTTTCCTGTACTCTATTTCTCCTAAATCTAAAATAACTGCACGATCACTTAGATTTTTTTTTTTTTACTCTGCCTAGTCTCCTTTTCACCAGCACTGTCTTTCTGAATCCTCTTTTTGGCACCTTGTCCTGACAATGTATCCTGTCATACATTATCTAACCCTCATAGATATTGGTAACTTCCGTTGTCTCATGGTTTATGCTGTGGTCACTCAGTACCTCTGAGTAGTATGTCTCCGGTACCTGAGATTCTACCCTCATGAAAAAACGTTATCACGCCATATGGATGTGAATCTTAAAATGCAAATGATTATTAGCATTGCAAATTCAGTTGGCAAAATGCTCCTCTAAAGTCACAAAGTGCGATAAACACGACAAGAAAGACTTACTGCCTTTGATTTCCTCTAACGTTATTGCCCTCATGTTTCCTATTAAGTTAAAAGCGGCAGACAGCTGATAATTTTCGATCTCCCTATAACTGCTGGCAGACCATGTATCTGCAGCTACCCAAACGTTTTTTCGTTAAAAATTGTAATTCTTGGGTAACTTCTTCTCACACTGGTCCTATTTGCTCACACAGTGGTCCATTTGACAATATAATTTGCCCCGCAAATATCACAATCAGAGGATAGGCAAAATAATGTGAACACCAGTACACACTTGGGAATTATTTATTAACAAAGGGTTGGGCCCCATTTCACTGTAATACAGCTGCGATTCTTCTTGGGATACTGGCATATAATGATTGTATAGTCTTCAGTGGAATGCTATGCCACTCTTCGTTCGGAACTTCTTCTAACCCCTGTGGTGATGAGAGGGGCGGAAACCTGCTCCAGAGTCTGCACTCCAATACCACGCCCACGAGGGTTCGATAATGTTCAAGTCTTGGGACTGTGCTGGCCAGGGAAGACGCTGCAGTCCAGTTGCATGCTCCTCATACCACGCTTGTACTGTCCTGGCTGTGTGAGTGGGTGCATTATCGTCCTGAAACATGGTATCATTGTTGGGGAATAGCATTTGAATCATGGAGTGCACCTGATCACCTAAAATGTTCACTTAATCGTTGGCTGTAACACGGCCTTTGAGAGTAATGATGGGACCAGTAAAATACCGTGACAAGGCTGCCTACACCACACACTTCCACCTAAATGCTTAACCGTTGGAATCAAGCAATCAGGATGGTAGGCCTCTCTTTTAGCGTTCTTCAGACGTAAACCCGACCAGATGTTGTAAATAACGAAACGTGGCTCCGTCGGACCATATGACGAGTTTTCACTGAGCAGCCATCCAGAATTTACCTTCCTGACACCATGTTTTACGCTTCTTTGAGTTGGCTGTCGTCATTACTGGTTTGTGTATAGTGACTCACCCATAAATACTCGTCTTATGGAATTCTCGGTGGACTGTGTCGATAGATACGGAGTCTCCAAGATGGCTATTGAGCTCTGCAATCACATTACCGGCTGTAGTTTTGTGGTGTTCTGACACAATTCGTGTTAGCGTAAGAGGATCTCTGTCATTTAGTTTTGATTTGCGCCCACTATTACGTTTACACGATGATGTCTTCCCATGTTTTGTGTAGACTGCCATCACTGTTGAAACAGTTGTCTCGAAACATTCTGTAAATTGGCTGTCTTGGGCACTGATGCCCAGCTAATCGGGCCCTCACAATCTGTTCTCTTTGGAACTCTTTTAGGTATTTCATTGTACATCGACCTCGGCCTCTAATTTCAAATACGAGGTTTGCGCTGCTCAAAACAAGCTGAACTGATGCCTTGTTCGTACAGAACATGCACAGTCCAGCGCTACACGTGCCTCATCTGCGTTGTTCACCATAAAACACAACCGTCCCATTCATACCACTGTTCATATTATTTCACCCATCCCCTGTAGATACTACATTAATCCCAGTTAACTGTTAGTGTTACTCCACCCACAGTCCTAAGCTACTGCTACATCTGTGCCTCTCTCGCTGCTCTCTTGACGTCTTTCGGCTCATGCCTAACCATGCGCAGTTGTTCCAAGCGTTCGTACTGTTTGCACGTTGCACAAAACTGCTGTCTCGCTTGACTATACGGTGCGCTGTGGCCAGTTACACTGCACTGGTTGCATTTAGCACTTTATGTTTCTCGCGAGTTCCCCTTGAACTGACACAAATCCGACTGCGTACCCTCATGAACCAATCTATCACGAAATATTAAATGTTGTGACATTTTACTAACATGCTCTCGGAAGTCTAACGCTTCTCAATAAACAAAACACCAAAATGAAATGGCTATTTTCTATTTTGCTACACACAGTAAATTGAATGCATAAAAAGTTTGTTATATATGACCCTTCAAAAAATTTCACAGCGCTGTCTTTCAACGCAGATTAAATCGTTAGATGTGGGTCAGAATCCACAAAACCATGAAATTGAACCTAGATAAAAAACATGAATAATTAATTCGCACCTGCAAGTACAAGAAACTACCGAAGTACGATATTTTATCTCTTGTCCAGTCACACTAAGAAAGTAAAATTAATGAACACAGAAAACCATTAATGATCTGAATTCATAAGGAGATCCAAAAGGGACTTGAATCCTGAGCACGGGTTACCCAATTTTTGCGAACTACCGCGCTTGGAGAGTCACCCCAACACAGAAAACTAATCGTGAGTAGGTCACACTTTTAACACCTGCGCTGTGAGTTTCATATGCATAGCTTAACTCGATAACGCTAATTTTATTAGCCTCAACTGTAGATCCTCGATTGTGCAATACACTTCCCGACAAAAATTAGTATACCTGGCAAGACGACGTCGATTTTGAGCCTATGGTGGCATATGACCCTTGATGGATGGTAGGGATACTGGTAAGGATTTTAACGTCGTCCGCCAACAGATAGCGTAGTGGCATAGCTAGCAGAGCGCCATCTGTGTCTGTCCTTTACTAAGGCATACTTACAGCCAGAAGGCCTAGTATGGCCCATACGTGTGAAGGAAGGCGGCAGCCATGCCACGAAGACGTTTCCTACAGCCGACTGAGCGATTTTAAAAGGTGTCAAATTGTGGCCTTCCGTGTTGCAGGATCGTCTTTTCAGAAAAATACCCCACAAGTCGGACGTGCTGCGTCAGTTGTGCAACGATACTGGTATCAGTGGTCAGGGAACATTATTACGTCTGTTGTGTACATAGTTCCGCGTAGTCAGCGCGTACACAAAATTCCCAATAGAGCGCGTCCCGCTAAGCACAACAGCGCAGGCGCAGCGCTCGTCCGTCTCTGCACTACGAGATGGCGCTGTCTTAGAGACGGACCAAATTCTGCTTCCGCCGATCCGCGTATTAATATGTAACGCACCCAATGACATTGCTGATAACGTAGAACCTTTTCTCCTCGCGGATCCCACTCGCGCAATGATACCAGCATGCTCGAGGTATTATAACGAGTGTACAGACCTCCGATTAGTCAGTCTGCATTAGTCTGCATTTGTCTGCACCAGTCTGCATTAGTCTGCATTAGTCTGTACCAGTCTATAGTCAAGTTTCAGTCTGCGCCTAATAAGATTACCATATTCCTGTACATAGCCATGAAGAGAAACGAATAGACACTTTGTTAACTATCAGAGATATGTGAGAATAAGATTAACGTACCAAGACCAAAGGAACTTCATATTGTCAATTGTAAATAGTATCCAGAATCAAGTCACGTAAAGTTTGACTATTATTATTTTAATAAATGTGTGGAAAATTAATCAATCCTGTTTAAAGTTGGTCACCGTCAATCTACTACTCTAAGCGTACAAGTGGAATTTCTCTCGTCCGACCTAACGGCAGAAGATAAACACGCCACGATAAGACAACGAGACATATTGCTGACACTCGCCCACTTCGTTAGAGCGACAAGTCAAATAATCTGATGGTGTGTGTACCAGGTCTTACAGTACGCACACCACAGCGTCCGTAGAAGAGGTTGTGGACCTGCACGCAACTCAGACGCCCGGCAGGATCGTCGTATTGTAAGGGCAGCAGTAGCAGATCGTACCGCTAACACAGCACAGATAAGAGGACTCTTTAGCCCAGACGTGTCAACATGAACTGTTGCGAACAAGTTATTAGCAATGGGACTACGGGCACGCACACTTCTAGCCCATCTTCAATTCGCACCACAGCATCGACATGGATGGCTCGTCTGGCACCGTCAGAGAGTTACCTGGAAGTTGGAATGACGAGCCTTGGTCTTCAGAAATGAAAGCATATCCTGCCTACACTCAAGTGATGGTCGTTCGCGCATACAACGCAGACCTGGTGAGCGCTGTCTCATAGAATACATGCGTTCAAGAAGCACTGGCCCCACTAAAGGCCTTATCGTCTCGAGTGCGATAAGCCACAACTCCCATACACCTCTGGTATTTCTGGAAGGGATCCTAACCAATGCTCAGTACGTGCAGCATGTTGTTAGACCCGTTCTATTGCCATTCTTACAACAGGAAAACGCTGTGTTGTTACAACAGAATAAAGCTCGCCCACACACAGCCCATGAAACACAACGTACTCTGCAAGACGCGCAACAACTCCCGTGACCAGCGAAATCTCCGGACTGTCTCCAATCGAGCATGTCTGGGATGTGATTGGACGAGAAGTGACTCGTCCGACTCGTCAGTCAACAAGTCTTACAGAAGTACGTGAGGAGTTCGAGCAAGCGTGTTATAAAGTAGCGCAGGACAGTAATTGTTAGCGTTATCATTGACTGGATGGCAGAGTCAGCGCCTGCATTGCTGCCCGTGCAGGCAACGTCATGTACCAATGTGAGTGTTGCAGCATAGTTCGATACCTTGTGCCTCAGAATCGCTTGTGCTATTGATCTGTAAATGTAATCATTCCATGTACTCCATACAATATTGAAACAATAAACCTTGAGTGGATTGGAAATCTGTAAAGGGATGTACTAATTTTTTTTCCGGCAGTCTTCTTCGTTTCTTCGTCTTTTCCTTGTGCCTTTGTCCAGCATTTTCGCAGGGTCGGCATGGTCATGGTCGGATTTGGCATGCTTAATTTAAGAGGTGGCCGGATGTCCTACCTATCGCCACCCCGGTGAATGAGATGATAATGATGATGACAACATAACACCCAGTCCTTGAGTGGAGAAAATCTCCGACCCAGCCGGCAATCGAACCTGAGCCCCTTTGCACGGCATTCCGTCACACTGACCACTTTTTTAAATTTTTTTTAAATATATAAGGGAAGTAGGAGAAACAGAAACCTTTATTATTCACAAAATAAACATAGTACGTCCTTACACATTATAACTGTCCTGGAAGAAACTTCCGCTGCCGTCCTACCATGCAGCGTGAAAGAACACCAAAGTCATAGTGTGGCCTCCTCCGGCACCCTAAAGAAAAGTATTTATGGAATGAAAACAAAATTTGAAGTACATCCCATTACTAACTGTGCAAGCGTTAGTTTTTCCTAGGTGGCATACTCGCATAATTGTTCTTAGCTGATCACTTTACTTGGTCGGTTTCACAACAGCACCGCCGCTCATCTTTGCGCACCCGACACACCCCATGTATCTGGCGGGTCCGCAAAAACCGTTAGTAGGAAACTGGCATACCAATCCTTGTACTTTTGTAGCCGAAACAGTTTTGTGTGTCCACCTTGCAAGCATTGCCAGTAATCCAGTGTGTTCAGTACGTTCAGAAGTGTGTCTCTGTAGATGTAATGGACCGTCATACCTGTGATCCACGCCAATGCGTTCGTCTTATGACGGAAAATACGTTTCCCCTGGAAAAAATACTATGGCAGAACAGACTGCTGTATAGGTAGTGCGCCACATGAACGCTATTATCTTCCTTGCGAGACTCCAGACAGCCAATGCCTCGCCGCAGACCAGCCGATGGTCGTCAGCATCCAGTACGCCGCATTGCTGACACATGGGCGAAACCGCCAAAAACTTTTTATCATTCCTAGGGTATTTCCGGTTCACTACAATGTACCATGTTGATCTGACTGATGTAGGTAGGTGGGCGTGGTGGACCGTGCGCCTCACCACTTGCCAATTAACAGCTGGATGTTTGCGTTCCACCCTATTCCGGGGGATCTGTCGAAGAAGCAGATGGTACACGTTCTTCGATGTCGACTGTCGGGTCGTCGGTAAACGATATTGAACGTAACTGTGTTTCACGATGAACGTGCGCACATACGTTAACGGGGGCGATATATGGCCGACACTGACTGGAGGAAGATGCGATGTTGGTACTAGTTCTTCGATGATCGTCCCCGTAAGCGAGTGATTCCTATTGCGCCACCGTTTGAGCATAGTATTAATATACATGGCACTCGCCGTCTCGTGCACGTTCACTAAACCAACGTCCCCCTCTCGCCCTGGGAGGGTAAGCGTTTTGTACTGTACCTCAAAGAGCTGTCCCAGGCTTACATAGTACCCAAAAGCCGCCTGAATCCTCATAGCCATCGTGCGCGTCAAGGGGAAAAGTGTGTCAGGTGGCACATCATGCGAGATACCACTCAGCTATCGAGGCGGACAGTTTTTTCCCAGCAGTGCAGAACATTTAATTTGAAGGGAAACTATCTAACACAAAAAATGTTTCATGCATAAGAAAATGTGGAATGGTTTACAAACACAATGTATAGAAATTCTAACTAGTGGCTTTAATTGCTTAGCAGTCGATTGTACGAGAAAGTATGGTTGCTGACGCTAAAGTCGATCAGAATTAACGTATCTCCCCTGGAAGGCGGCACGTGCATCTGCTCCTTTAAACTGAAGGGTAGTCCGAATGTAGGAAGTGAGTAGGAGCAGGAAAAGGTAAAACTTCTCGGTACTGCTCTTAGAAATGGTTTTACTAAATCACAATATTAACTGAATATATAACTTTGTACTGATGTGCGAAGCCTTAGACCCGTCGTAAGTAGTACATAGCCTCAATAGCAAGCTGAGGTTGAAGCGATGTTTCCAGGCCGTCTGCTCTTGTTGAAATGGGCTGAATCTGCAGCGGCGCTCGTAGATCTCAACAGCGCCTGCTACAAGGCGCTGTCGTCGGTGTCTCGTAGTGCCAATTTCTGAACTTGCACCTACGCCGTGGCATCGTGGCTATCGATACCACAACAGTATCGATCAAAAACCTTGTTAATCCCACGCGAAAAACAGTGACTGTAAGCCTGATGACTAATTATAAAGTTCACACATTCAACACACCAACGTTGAATTTGAGACCGGTAGTTGTGGAGAATACCCTATGACGGCAATGCTGCTCGTTATGCTAACTGTAATTGTACACGACGGACGCGGTGAATGCTGCTGTTATGCGAATAGCTCTGATGCAAGACAAGGGCACACTGCAACTGCTGCAATGACACTTCCTGTTTACCTGCTTAAATGCACTGATCCCCGTCTACATCTACATCTACATCGTTACTCCGCTATCCACCTGACGGTGTGTGGCGGAGGATACTTTGAGTACCTCTATCGGTTCTCCCTTCTATTCCAGTCTCGTACTGTTCGTGGAAAGAAAGATTGTCGGTATGTCTCTGTG
Source organism: Schistocerca gregaria (assembly GCF_023897955.1). Classification (NCBI taxonomy): domain Eukaryota; kingdom Metazoa; phylum Arthropoda; class Insecta; order Orthoptera; family Acrididae; genus Schistocerca; species Schistocerca gregaria. The sequence goes on from NC_064920.1 coordinate 112,784,075, forward strand.
TGGGCCCTAATCTCTCTGATTTTATCCTCATGGTCTCTTCGCGAGATCTACGTTAGTACAGAGCAATATACTGCTTGACTTCTCGGTGAAGGTATGTTCTCGAAACTTCAACAAAAGGCCGTACGGAGCTACTGAGCGTCTCTCCTGCAGAGTCTTCCACTGGAGTTTATCTATCATCTCCGTAACGCTTTCGCGATTACTAAACGATCCTGTAACGAAGCGCGCTGCCTTCCGTTGGATCTTCTCTATATCTTCTATCAATCCTACCTGGTACGGATCCCACACTGGTGTGCAGTATTCAAGCAGTGGGCGAACAAGGGTACTGTAACCTACTTCCTTTGTTTTCGGATTGCATTTCCTTAGGATTCTTTCAGTGAATCTCAGTCTGGCATCTGCTTTACCTACGATCAACTTGATATGATCATTCCATTTTAAAACACTCCTAGTGCCTACTCCCAGATAATTTATGGAATTAACTGCTTCCAGTTGCTGACCTGATATACTGTAGCTAAATGATAAAGGATCATTCTTTCTGTGTATTCGCTGCACATTAAACTTGTCTACATTGAGATTCAATTGCCATTCCCTGCACCATGCGTCAATTCGCTGCAGATCCTCCTGCATTTCAGTACAATTTTCCGTTGTTACAACCTCTCGATATACTACAGCATCATCCGCAAAAACCCTCAGTGAACTTCCGATGTTCTCCACAAGGCCATTTATGTATATTGTGAACGGTCCTACAACACTCCCCACATACGTGGCTGACGTCATAAGATATGCAAACCTTCACATCCCCACATGAAGACTAAATGCAGCCCTTCTCCACGTCTCTCCGGGAAATCCGAAATTTTAGCAATTCTAATCCCCAGCTAACTTTTCCCGCCAAAACGTGCCTGCATGGCAATAGCAAAAACTGCAACGCACAAAAAGCAACGTCGTGATCTGATGCCAATCATAACTCAAAATGCTCCTCTACTATTAAATACCAGCTGCTTCAGAGCCTCCAAGACGTCGCTAACTAACATACCAATAGCACGTTTGCCTGACCAGAAACCAGGCTTGTATCAGACGTTCTCTGAAAGTCTAAGAGCAGCTGCTCGCGAGAACTAGGCCATTGTTTTCTGCAGGACGTGTTTTCTTTCTAAAAGCATGGGATAGCTATCTGCAAAGGCCATCCGAAAAACATGAAAAATCCGCGCACTTCTGCTGCTAGCGTCGACACTCCAGCCCCACTTTGGCAGCTTATTGAGGCGAGGCGTTAGAAATACACAATAACCTCTGGCTGGGCACTAGCGCCTACACTTCCACAAAGTCAACACTTGAGATACCGGCTTGCTCTATAGTCAAAGACCCGTGTTTTCATTGCCTTCTCT